>NC_091465.1:52053820-52363403 GCF_027789765.1 Dendropsophus ebraccatus
CGGGCAACGTGGGCTGGTTACGGGCAACCTGCTGTGCTTACAGACAATCTGGGGTGGTTACGGGCAACGTGGGGTGGTTACAAGCTGTTGTGGGTGGGGCCAGTACTGAGGTGGGTGGGGCCAGTGCTGCTAACAAATGTAATGCACTGAACTGGATTACTATAGATATGGTACAAGATAAATTAAATAAACTCAATGTAACCAAAGCTCCAGGGCCTGATGGATTGCACCCCAGAGTTCTCAGGGAACTCAGTTCTGTAATTTCTCTACCCTTGTATGAAATATTCAGTGATTCTTTGCTTACTGGTAGTGTGCCGAGGGACAGGCGTAAGGCAAATGTAGTGCCGATGTTCAAAAAGGGCTCTCGAACTTCCCCAGGTAACTATAGACCTGTAAGCTTAATGTCCATTTTGGGGAAACTATTTGAGGGGCTTATAAGGGACTGCATCCAGGAATATTTAGTGGCTAATAGTATTATAAGTGATAACCAGCATGGTTTTACTAAGGAAAGAAGCTGTCAAACCAACCTAATATGTTTCTATGAAGAGGTAAGTTGAAGCCTGGATGGCGGCGCGGCTGTGGATATCGTGTACCTGGATTTTGCAAAAGCGTTTGACACAGTTCCTCATGGATGTCTGATGGGTAAGTTACAGTCTATTGGTTTGGAAAATTTAATGTGTAACTGGATTGAAAACTGGCTTAAAAATCGTACCCAGAGAGTGGTGGTCAATGATTCCTACTCCGAATGGTCCCCGGTAATAAGTGGTGTACCCCAAGGGTCAGTACTGGGCCCTCTTCTGTTTAACTTGTTTATTAATGATATTGAGAATGGAATTAACAGCAATGTTTCTATCTTTGCAGATGACACCAAGCTTTGTAGTACAGTCCAGTCTATGGAGGATGTGCAGATGTTACAGGATGACTTAGACACACTGAGTGTTTGGGCGTCCACTTGACAAATGAGGTTCAATGTGGATAAATGTAAAGTTATGCACCTGGGTACTAATAACCCACATGCATCATATGTCCTGGGGGGAGTTACTCTGGGAGAGTCGCTGATGGAGAAGGATCTGGGTGTACTTGTAGATAATAGACTACAGAACAGCACACAATGTCAGTCAGCTGCTTCTAAGGCCAGCAGGATATTGTCATGCATTAAAACAGGCATGGACTCTCGGGACAGGGATATAATATTACCGCTTTATAAAGCTTTGGTGCGGCCTCATCTGGAGTATGCTGTCCAGTTTTGGAACCCGATTCATAAAAAGGACGTTCTAGAGCTGGAGAGGGTACAAAGACGGGCAACTAAACTAATAAGGGGAATGGAGCATCTTAGTTATGAGGAGAGATTAAAAGAATTGCATTTGTTTAGTCTGGAGAAGAGACATTTAAGGGGAGATATGATTAACTTATTTAAATATATAAATGGCCCCTACAAGAAATATGAGGAAAAGATGTTCCAGGTAAAACCCCTTCAAAGGACAAGGGGGCACTGCCTCCGCCTGGAGAAAAAAAGGTCCAATCTCCGGAGGCGACAAGCCTTCTTTACCATGAGAACTGTGAATCTGTGGAACAGTCTACCACAGGATCTGGTCACAGCAACAACAGTAGAGGGCTTCAAAACAGGGCTAGACAAGTTCTTACACCAAAATAATATAAATGCATATGTATAGAACTTATCACCCCTCCCCCTTCCCTGTATCCATCCCCTCCTTGGTTGAACTTGATGGACATGTGTCTTTTTTCAACCGTATTAACTATGTAACTATGTAACTATGTTAAGTGCCCCTCCCAGCCAAAAAAAAAAACAGCTGGCACCACCAGCAGAGAAAGCTGCCGCCAAACAACACAAGTGTGAATATGATCTTGTAGTGCTACAGATAGAATGGGAAAGATAGGAGGTACTGACATGTGAGCACAGGTGTATGCTGCTAATTTGGGTCATGTGGATCTTACGAAGGGGAGTGTCAAGTGCTAAGAAAAGGGAGAAAAAAAAAATATGACATGGAGAGAAAGAAGCTGTTGATGTGCAGTAGCTCCTTTCTCTCCATGTCGTATACAATTCTGAGACTGTTTTCTCGTAACATATTGTACTTTAGGATAGTTGTAAATTTTGGCCCATGTTCGTACAATTGTTTTGTAAAAATTTAAAAAGAATTTAGGATTCTTTTCCTGTCATAGTAACCATCTAGGCTGTGTGATCACTCTTGCTAGCCCGATGGGGAAGATAGGGAGAATTCTCCATCTCTTTAGCACTGTAGGTGCTAGAATTCCACTGATCGCAGTACCTATAGTGTTAACGGTCGCAATCCTGGCCTGGTGCGGGTCATGGCAGATGGGACCCGATACGCATGGCATCATCCCAGGACGTAACTGTACGTCCCTGAGCTGCAATGCACCCTAAAAAGAGATGTACAGTTCCGTCCTTAGTCCTGAACAGGTTAAAAACATATCCGTTAAACTGAAAGCAAAAATACAGTGTGAACCCCGCCTTTATCAATTTGCCTTTAATCAGTAAAAAAAAAATCTCAAAATTACACGACCTTAAATCTCTTCAATATGTAATATCTTAAGTGTGCTACAATAATGTTTTGGAGATTTATTTGGAGCTGGAAACAACACTGCTTTCTATATAAGGGTGAACCTGCTAACCCCACTCCCAAACAACCCAAAAGCCTATGCCTTACAAACCACAATAACTACAAACACAACATACTGTACTTTGGTAGAAATTTTGCAGCATTTGTTGCACTTTATTTGAAACATTAAGGGTGGGTTCACACATACCATATCCGCAGCGGATTTCACGATACCTTCACTGTCTATTTGATGAGATTCTATACTTGCAGCGGGATTGTTATTAGAGATGAGCGAACCTGCGGGATTTCTGGTTCATACGAACCAGAAATCTCAGCATCTGACTCCCGCTGTCTGCCGACTCTGTGGAGAGGGTGGAGATATGGCATAGGCTGTATCCTAGTTTTCTAGGCATTCCTTAGGCCGGTTACCTACCCGCTGCACGGAGCCGGCAGACAGCGGGAGTCAGATGCCGAGATTTCGTACGAACCAGAAATCCGGTAGGTTCGCTCATCTCTAATTGTCATCCCACTGCAAGTATGTAAAAGTCAGCAGGGGGGACTTGAAGTTACAGTAAAAAGTTTTTCATTAATAAAAAATCCAAGCCTTTTATTAATAAAAAAAACAAAAAAAACATATTTGATATCACCAAATGCGTAATCGCCCGAATTAATAAATTATCGTATTTCTGATCTTGCACGGTAAACGGTAAAAGTCCTAATAAATGCCAAAGTTTAAAATTGCTGATTTTTTGGTCACATTAAATGCAGAAAAATTTGAAGAAAAAAAGGATCAAAAAGTTGTATATCCACAAGCAAGGTACCAATAGAAAGTACAGATCATGGCACAAAAAAATGACACCTGACACAACCCCATAGAGCAAAAATAAGTGTTACAAGGATGGGAATAGAGCCATTTTAAACACGTGTTTTAATTTTTTAAAAGCAGTAAAATAAAAGAAAAGTTATATAAATTGCCTATCGTTGTAATTGTACTGACTGGGAGAACATAGATAACGTCAGGTGAACAGCCTAAGTGCAAAACCCACAAGAAATTTCACCTTAAAAATAATGAAAAATAAGCATGTTATTACACAGCACAATTGGTGTTGCAAAAAATAAGGGATCATGTGGGTCTGTAGGTAAAAAAATGAATGAAATAAAGGGGTTAAACCTCTAAGTAGATTGTATGGTGGCTGGGTAATAACCTGTGTGGAGCTGTAATGAAGGATAAATTGATCATGTAAAACACCCATCGGTGGTATACTGTATCTATCATGCAGTTTCAGGCCTGTGGTCACTATTGCGACTCCAGTGTCATCACTCAGCTTTCCCAGCAGTCTGAATGGAAAGTCTATCTTGTTGTCTGTGGGGAATTTATTACTATATAAATAGGCAAACTTGGATTTCAGCAGTCAGGGAAAGCTGGGGGAGCACCAGAGGGCAATTTTGCACAGTATACATAACAATGTAACTATATTACCTAAAGTACACATAGATTTTTGTGAGTAAAATTTACATAATTGTGGTGGATAAAAATGTACACATTTTATATGTGCTTCTAAATATAACCAGTAGGTGATGCTGTAACACTGTAGTATTTTCCATCCCTGAACTACATTTTCTGTTAGTGTTCTGTTATTATGTTCTCCTTAAATTAATATAATGCTTTCTTTTTTTTATTATTATTATTTTTAAAATATGTTAAATACTTTACCCATGCTTGAGCTAAAAGTTTGGGGGTATTCTAAACATTTTCAAGGTTAGAGCAGAAAGAAAACATAATGTTACTCTCTTGCCCTCATACATCTTGAGCTGGTGGGGCATATAAAACGTTCTTGCCCCAGGAAACAAGGGAGCCCTTGGCAGGGCATCACTAAGATCTCATAGATCACAGGGTAAATTTTGCAACTGCCCCAAAATTTGTGCTCTCTTTGTGCAAATGAAAACAGAAAGCCTCAGCTCTGCCTGTTTCCATGCTGAATGGCTGTGTCCCTTTCAGATATATGCAGGCCAGTGCAGGTGGCATGATGCACTTAAATACCTGAATTGTGCCAGGACACTGGTGTCCTTATCTGCTCCCAGGCTTTGTAGGCCATAGGCCTAAATCAGCATGCGGCTTACACCCAAGTGATTAGGCAGAAAAAAAAAATCAGTCTGAGAACACAAATACATTTGAAAGCAGCACCCCCAGGGACAATTGATAGGTGGGGGTGGCACCATTCAGCCACAGGACCACTTGGCACATTATAGCAGCTTTATATTATATGTTTATTCAGTATGGAGTTTTGTTTTCCTGGTGCAGAGCTCAGAATCACCTGCTTTTCACTGCCCTTTGCAATAATGAAATTCAAGCAGCCATTGGAGAAGCACACTTCATATACATTTAGACTGCACTTTTTGTGGCCGTTGCATTTTTAAATACATCTCCTCCATTTAATTGCATTACATATAATTAAAGATTTTTGTAAATCACAGCAATTGCGAAAAAAGAGTTACCTCTGTGTAACTGTACTATGTGCTCAGGGACAGATCCACACTGTCCCTGAAAGATAATTCTAGGTTGCCCACTCAGTTGCAGCAATGCAGTGCTAATTGTAACCCCTTACTTGCTGTGCTACTTCTGTTTCTTTAATTTTTTTTTCCTCCTCACATAGTACTTTGCAAAGCCAGTGCATCAATAACCCCTCTCCCTTCATATGCCATCTATAGTTGTATGCGATTAATAATCCCCCAGCACAATTCAAGGCTGGGTTCACACTACGTATATTTCAGTCAGTATTGTGGTCCTCATATTGCAACCAAAACCAGGAGTGGATTAAAAACACAGAAAGGATCTGTTCACACAATGTTGAAATTGAGTGGATGGCCGCAATATAACAGTAAATAACTTCCATTATTTCAATATAACAGCCGTTGTTTTAAAATAACAGCAAATATTTGCCATTAAATGGCGGCCATCCACTCAATTTCAACATTGTATGAACAGAGCCTTTCTGTGTTTTTGATCCACTCCTGGTTTTGGTTGCAATATGAGGACCACAATACTGACTGAAATATACATAGTGTGAACCCAGCCCAAATCTGCTCAATACATTTCACTTTTACTAAATAAAATCATTCCTGCTCTGATCCAGCCTCCTTAAATGGAGAGAAGGAGAAATAGTTGTGCACCATCAGGCTCAATTACAGCAGTGAGCACAGTAAAATCACCTTGTCACTATTGTAAAGGTTTATTTCACCAAAACCAATGCAGGATTTAAAAAAATCTTTTAAAACAACGGATACACTTTAAAGCGGCACTATCAGCAAGTTCTGCTCAATGAACCTGCTGATATGCCGCAGACATTCTTTACCTGATGACTGCAGTGTTGTTAATGATTGTATTCTTCTCTGCTTCCTTTAGTTATTCGCTTATTGTCCCTATGCTTGTAAGGGGCTTAAGAGCATTTGAGGTGTCAGCCCGCCCAGTCCCCCCCCTCCTGTGTCGCCCCCATATATGAATATGCATAGTGGGCACCCTGGAGCAACCCCTTCGGCCCGCCTGGAACAACCCCTTCACTATGCGTCACAGGAGGGGGCAGGCTGGGCAACACAGGAGGTTGCGTGCTGGGCGGGCCGAGGGGGTTGCTCTTAAGCCCCTGATTAGCATACGGGCAGTTAGCGTATAACTAAAGAAAGCAAAGGAGAAGGAAAGAATCATTTACAGCCCTGCAGTCATCAGGTAAAGAAAGTCTGCGGCATATCAGCAGGTTCATTGGACAGAACCTGCTGATAGTGCCGTTTTACAGAGAATGTACCATCAGGTACACTATCTTTAAAATCACACATGAACTGAACGGCGCAGGCACAGGGAAGCCGATGTCGCAGTCCCTTTTTTGAACCGCGGCCGGGTTCCGGGTTTATGGCCCACTGTTTATATGAACCATGCTCTTTATAGGGAGAGCACAGCTAAATAGCCTTTAAGAGCTAAATGGGAGTGGCGTCCTGGGATTCTATCTGTGCCATATTGGGCTGTGCGTGAATAGTGCTGACAATTTAGCTGCTTTTACATGGGTGGATTATTGTTCCGGAGTGTTGCTAGAAACTCTCCTGACCAATAATACACCAATATAAAGGTGACAGTGATTACTTTTGTGTGGGTGGTAAAATTTATTGATTATAATTGCCAATAGCAATATATTCAATTGCCGCACAAATGATATTGTGATTGTTTTGTGGCTTGGCCACTTGATTGGTTGTGTCTTCTAGAGCCACTGCAAACGAGTGCCGATCTCACAGATCTGTGAGAGCTCCATATCAGGCCGTGTATAAGGACAGTTACTTCTCTTACTATTCATACTTTAGTATCTCACTGTTATTATAATTTATTAAATCTAAATCAACAGGGGATGTGTAATAAAACATTTACATTAATTATTTTTTTTTTGTTATTATGCTGTAAAAAACAGCTATACTTACTTGTATCCAGGTCCAGTTTCCTGAAGGCTGATTTTTAGTCTTGTGCTGGACAAAAAAAAAAAAAAAGGGACTAAACACAGAGGGGGAGATTTATGAAGGGGTGGAAACAGCCCACGGCAACCAATCACAGCTCAGCTTTCAGCTCTGGTAGAATAAAAGAGGAGCTGTGATTGGTTGCTGTGGACAGTTTACACCAGGTGTATATTTACACCCTTTAATAAATCTCCCCCAGAAAGTCCAGGTCATCTGAGTACTCACAGAGAAGGCAGTCATTTGATTGACAGACACATTGAGCCGTGACTCTCTGTACTGGGCGGAATTTCCTGTGTTTAGTCTCTTTTTTTCACCAACACAAGACTAAAAAGCCGCCTTCAGGAGGCAGTAAGCCAGGATGTTCCATCAACAGTAAGATATGGCATCTTGCTAGGATATACTTTAAAATACTAAACAGCCCTTGCATGCCTACAGATCTCTTGCACAAAAGTCTCTTCTTTTTTTCAATTTAGCTACTAGACTACGACCTTGCCATTTAGGAGAAAACTAGAAGTCGACCTTGGCCAGAATAACACAAACATTAGACTTGTTTATTAATTTGACAGGGTACAACAATGACCCCTCTTCAGTGTTAAATGTCTGACTCATTTAACATAACGGTTGCCATAGATACTCAGTTACATTTATATCTGGTTCTCGTACTATGTTTCCCTAGCAACAAGTCTGTCCCAGATTACTCCAGGTCTTCAGCTCAAGATCAAAATAACAATGAGGAAAGAGCAAGAGAGGAGCAAAAAGGTTTGCTTTTAACCATACCATTATTGTCTACCTCTTACAGCTTTCTGCTTTAACCCTATAAAGAAAAGCCTCAACTACTTTTTTCTGATTGTAATTTTTAATTACATTTTTAGTACATTACTGTGGACTAGTGATGAGCGAATACTGTTCGATCGAATAGATATTCGATCGAATAGTGAGATATTCAATTATTTGATATTCGTACGAATATCCCGCGAATATTTGATAAATCCCTCAGCTTCCGGTTTTACCCTCCAAATGGTCAAATAGATGTTTTTCACTAATCGAATACTTGTTCCCATAGACTTTAATGGGATGAAATATTCGCGGGATATTCAAATATTTCACTATTCGCCCATCACTACTGTGGACGTTGTTATTTGGCTTGAGCTGCTTTTCACACTAGAACTGGTTGGGTCCATGTAGCAAACTTTTGATTTGGTCACCCACCCCCGACTGACCATTAAGCCATCAAGTGTAACCTTATGTTACATATATTATATATATATATAAATATATATATATATATATATATATATATATATATATATATGTATGTGTAGTAAAAATATTATTAGAGTGTCCTGACGAAACACGCGCTGCGGATTCCGCAGCTTGCAACTGCTCGCATTTCCACTGCTCCCATAAGTTTCATTGTATGGTTTGCCAGATTCCAACTTTCCCTCAAACAATGAATAGGTTTTTCGTTCCGTACGGGGATTCCGTAGTGTGCACATTCCCTTAGAGATGAGCAAATCAGTCGAAAATTTGTTTCACAAGGTTTGCGAATATTAGGTCAGATTCAAGAATATTAATGGATCGCATTCAAACTAATCTCAATAAAACTGCCAAAATATAGTAGCTACAATAGACTGTTTTGCTTGACAGCTGTTGTTGTGACAAAATTTGAAAATTACAATTTTTAAAAAAGGTCAATCAGCCAGTCATTTAATTTTCGCCATGGACAGCAGTGGACATTGGTGGATCAGTGGTGTAAAATCAATTTTCTCCCAGCACAGCAGTGGACATTGGTAAATGAGCAGTGTAAAATGACACTTTCTTCCAGAACAGCTGTGGACATTGGTGGACCAGCGGCACTGGCTCTACAGCAACCAAACACTAGGATACCAATGGGTTAACTTCACCCACAGCTTTTATTTAATGGACACTGACCACTTCTACTATACACTGCCTTAACCTAAATGTCCACAGCGATCCTTCTCTCACACACAGCCGACTGCCCACCCCCAGGAAGTGGCTCATACTATATACAGGGTGAGCAGGAAGTGCTGATTGGACGGCCGCAAGGGATTATGGACCATCCCTGACTCCAGGCCAAGCGGTAAAGTATTGTAGGCTAACATGTGCAGCAGCCATCTTTAGCGTATTTTGGACAAGTAAGGCGCCCTGAGGGGTCAAAGGGGAAGTGTCGCCTCAGCATGTGGGCTTTGGCATCCGCAGACAGCTGGGAACAGGAGGAGCTGGTTTGGCCATGGCGTGTAGCATGGGTCGCTGCCGCAGTCGTGACCATCATGTTGATGCTGCCAGAACTAAATATGGTCACTTTGCAGGACATTTTGCTGGTTGCTTCCCGTACATGAGATGGAAGAGGTTTAGTGGATAGAGAGAGTGTACATAGATAGATAGGAGATGAAAAATCTGAGAGAAATTCACGAGAAGTCCGCTGAAAATCAGTCGTGTGTGTTTGTAGCCTAAGGCTAGGTTCAGACTATGTAACTGTGCGGCTGTAATTGTGCGGCGGTATTTTTGGTTGTTCATGCGTACACTGAAAAGTATACGATATACAGCTGCACAGTGCACACTATGTATGAATCTACGGCCCTATCGTAAACGGACCCGTAAAAATGAACAAGACCATTGTTTGCGGCTGGAAATGCGGCCGTGGATTGACAGGCGGTTCGTACGAAGTACTTCAAAAATAGCCGGCAATGATGCCGAATGCCGATGCCTCTCATGGTTAATATATTGAATTAATAAAACACATTTTCGTTGTAATAAAGTCTCTTTCATTATTTAATAATTAAATTTAAACGAATCCATCATTTTGCAATTAAATATACTGTTAAAATAAATATATATATATATATATATATATATATATAAATGTATATTTATATATATATTTATTTATTGACAGTATATTTAATTGCACAATGATGGATTCGTTTAAATTAAATTATTGAACAACTAAATGGATTTTATTTCAACGAAAATGTGTTTTATTAATTAAATATTAATTAGTACAGGAAGCTCCAGTAAGCCGTTAATTCATATTGCCGGCAATAGAGCATTCTGTACTAATCATCACTTTACTTTAATTAAAACATCAAATGTTTCTTCTAATTATGTTATCACAATAGCATTATTAGAAGAAACATTTAGATTTATATGTGCGCTCAGCTGATTGGCTGATCGGCTGAGCGCACATATAAAGAGCCGGTCCGCAGTACAGTGACTTCATTGTGCTGCGGACCAGCGAAAAGGGAAACATGGGGGTGAGAATAGAGCTCTCCCCACCCCCTTCCCACCACTGCACCCCTCCGAGCAAGGAAGGGGGGTCACTTAACCCCTTCCTTGCTGGGATGGGTGCAGTCTGACATCAGTCTGGCCCCCAAGGGGTTAAGGGGGATGCAATACATCCTCCCTTAACCCCTTGGGGGCCAGACTGTAAGCAGCCATCTGTAAAGAAGCTGCATACTGTAAGGAGCACAACACCGCTCACAATGATGGGTGTTGTGCTCCTGTTTGTGTGTTTTTTGTGTGTTTCTCCCTTTTTGTTTTTCAGATATCGGTATCCTGGGGATTACGTCGGATTCCGTGGACTACGTCGATGACCAGCGGTTGTTTTTTTTTTTTTTTTAATAAAATGGTCAATAAGGGGTGTGGGGGTGTTTTTATTTGAATAAAAAAAAATTTTAACTTGTGTCTTGTCTTTATTTCTTTACTTTATAGACTTAGTAGTGGAAGCCGTCTAATAGACGGAATCCATTACTAAGTTGGGGCCTAGTGTTAGCCGGTATAAAATGGCTAACACTAACCCCCTATTATTACCCCAGTACCCAATGCCACCAGGGGTACTGGGAAGAGCCGGGTGCCAGTGGTCCCGGAGCGTCAAAATTGGCGCTCCTGGACCGGGCGGCAGCAGGCTGGTAATATTTAGGCTGGGGAGGGCCTAAAACAATGGCTCTTCCCACCCTGGTGTTACCAGGCTGCTGTCGTTTGGTTTTTAACCCAGCTGGTTATAAAAATAGGGGGGACCCTATGCGTTTTTTTAAATTATTTATTTATTTTAAAAAAAAAAACGCAAAGGGTCCCCCCTATTTTTATAACCAGCCGGGTTAAAAACCAAACGACAGCAGCCTGGTAACACCAGGGTGGGAAGAGCCATTGGTTTAGGCCCTCCCCAGCCTAAATCTTACCAGCCTGCTGCCGCCCGGTCCAGGAGCGCCAATTTTGACGCTCCGGGACCACTGGCACCCAGCTCTTCCCAGTACTCCTGGTGGCATTGGGTACTGGGGTAATAATAGGGGATTAGTGTTAACCATTTTATACCGGCTAACACTAGGCCCCCGACTTAGTAATGGATTCCGTCTATTAGAAGGCTTCCACTACTAAGTCTATAAAGTAAAGAAATAAAGACAAGATACAAGTTAAAAAAAAAAATTATTCAAATAAAAACACCCCCACACCCCTCATTGACCATTTTATAAAAAAAAAAAAAAACAACCGCTGGTCATCGACGTAGTCCACGGAATCCGACGTAATCCCCAGGATACCGATATCTGAAAAACAAAAAGGGAGAAACACACAAAAAACACACAAACAGGAGCACAACACCCATCATTGTGAGCGGTGTTGTGCTCCTTACAGTATGCAGCATCTTTACAGATGGCTGCTTACAGTCTGGCCCCCAAGGGGTTAAGGGAGGATGTATTGCATCCCCCTTAACCCCTTGGGGGCCAGACTGATGTCAGATTGCACCCATCCCAGCAAGGAAGGGGTTAAGTGACCCCCCTTCCTTGCTGGGTGGGGTGCAGTGGTGGGGAGGGGATGGGGAGAGCTCTATTCTCACCCCCATGTGTCCTCTTCGCTGGTCCGCAGCACAATGAAGTCACTGTACTGCGGACCGGCTCTTTATATGTGCGCTCAGCCGATCAGCCAATCAGCTGAGCGCACATATAAATCTAAATGTTTATTCTAATAATGCTATTGTGATAACATAATTAGAAGAAACATTTGATGTTTTAATTAAAGTAAAGTGATGATTAGTACAGAATGCTCTATTGCCGGCAATATGAATTAACGGCTTACTGGAGCTTCCTGTACTAATTAATATTTAATTAATAAAACACATTTTCGTTGAAATAAAATCCATTTAGTTGTTCAATAATTTAATTTAAACGAATCCATCATTGTGCAATTAAATATACTGTCAAAAAATAAATATATATATAAATATACATTTATTTATATATATATATTTATTTTAACAGTATATTTAATTGCAAAATGATGGATTCGTTTAAATTTAATTATTAAATAATGAAAGAGACTTTATTACAACGAAAATGTGTTTTATTAATTCAATATATTAACCATGAGAGGCATCGGCATACTGCAGAGGATCGCAAACCCCGGTAATAGCAATTCCTGTAATACTAATTCCCTGCTTTCCCAGATGCATCCAGAGGTGTTTGCATCACTTTCTAAAGATTTTATTTGTTATTTTTAGTTGAACCAGATTTCCAAGTAAATGACCGTATGTTTTCAGCCGCATGTCTATTTTTTCCCACGGCCGTAGTTTCATCTGCACATTTACAGCCGCATAAAAAATACAGCCGCACACACACATAGTGTAAACATAGCCTAAAAGGGAATCTGTCAGCTACAATTCGTGTTTCAAACTGCTGTCACTGTTAGATGTTGTTAGGTGACAGTAACACATAGTACCTTTTCTATATCCAGCTGTGCTTCTAAAATGTAGTAATGTCATATTCAAGTTATATAATGGCAAGAAATAGTGCTGCTGCTCATTCTGATAAATTAGCTAAACAATGGGGTTGTTTTAAGTAGAGACATCTAGTAATGGGAGAGAAGTGCTACAGCCTTAAGCCCTCAGAATAAAGAGCCTATGGCTTTTCTTTCAGTGCCGGACCATGAGCCAGGAGTGGGACCAGCCGGCCACCCCTGAGCGCTGGCTTAGCCACACCGCACAAAGTTGAGAGTTGTAGTTGCTGTAGTGCAGTTTAGAGTAGTGAGCCTTAAACAGATGCTTTGTGTGTGAGCCAAGGGATGACTGAAACACAGATTAACCCGGTTGCCAGTATAGCTCTGGTGATGTTGTAGGGAGTGGGGAAGGGTCACTTGGGCACTTAGCCTGCAGTGGCGTTGTTACCCACCCCGTTGGATGGCTTTTGTGTCCACAGGTTCAGATAGCTGAAGTATATGGTGGTGTGTTGGTGCAAAGGAATAGACAGAATCCAATAACTTAATCAGAATAACTTCCGCTTACTTAGAACTTTAGTGCAATACACAAAAATAGGTTTCAGCTTCAATAACAATAATAGGTGCAGAGAGGAGAGCGAAGAAATGTTAATTAGAGTGGAGTGGTGGAGCGTCTTGAGGGCCCTGCCCAATATAGTACTGTACTGTACTCTGCCTGGAAGAGCGTATCTGGGTGTAGTAGAAAAGAAGAGAAGATCCTCGTACTCACATTTACTGAACCGCCTAATGCTCTACAGTTTTGAGGTACCCGTCCTGTGAGGGTAGTACAAGGCCCCAGGTCCCTGCGCTGGGTTAAGCAGACACCCCGAAGCTTTCCAGGATAGCCATGCGTTATGCAGTGAAATACGTAGACTAACTGCAACTTTGTTCCACTGGGGTCAGTACCTAACTGGATGCAGATCACTGCCCTGTACAGTGTGACTAGACTCTGGCATGGGCAAGGTAATCCTCAGAGAATAGTGACATCTAGTGGCAGGAGGTGCACACTACAGCCGACCTATACCTTTTTAGAAAAGACAGTGGACCCCTACTCTGGGACACTGCACAGGGAGTACACTTACTAATACTGTACAATTTTACTATAAAATGGCCACATTAATTTCTCTACCCTTGTATGAAATATTCAGTGATTCTTTGCTTACTGGTATTGTGCCGAGGGACTGGCGTAAGGCTAATGTAGTGCCGATCTTCAAAAAGGGCTCTCGAACTTCCCCAGGTAACTATAGACCCGTAAGCTTAACGTCCATTGTGGGGAAACCATTTGAAGGGCTTATAAGGGACTATATCCAGGAATATGTAGTGGCTAATAGTATTATAAGTGATAACCAGCATGGTTTTACTAAGGACAGAAGCTGCCAAACCAACCTAATATGTTTCTATGAAGAGGTAAGTAGAAGCCTGGATGACGGCACGGCTGTGGATATCGTGTACCTGGATTTTGCAAAAGCGTTTGACACAGTTCCTCATGGACGTCTGATGGGTAAGTTAAAGCGACTCTGTACCCACTTTGTGCCCCACACAACTACTCATACCTTCCTGTAGCTGATGATAAGTTCTTGCTGGTGGTATGTTTATCATCGCTGGTGTCGCTTTCCAGTGCCCGAAAATCATACTTTACTGTAGCTGGAACCGTGTCTAAGAGGCGTGGCCTAGAGCGATCGTGCTCTAGGCCAGCACCGCCTATGTGGTGGTCTTCTCTGTCTCCCCCGCCTCCCGCTCCGCCCGCTGACTGCCCTCAGTCCGGCGCCCAGTCATGGCAATGATTGCGCATGCGCCGCCTCGTAACCCCCCGGCGCCGAGGGGGTTGGGTCACCGCCGCCTCTCTGGTGTGGCCGCTCAGCGCCATCCCCGCCCTGTGTTTCTGAAGTTCCTGGCCTTTCCCGACTCTCTTGCCTGTCCCCGCTCCCCCGCCGCATACCATGGTGCCGCCCGCTGCCATCATCAGCTGGTCGCATTCCAGGCCCATGCGCCATTGCGCAGTGATGCTGCCGGCTTTCTCCGACTAGCCGCATGCATCACTGCGCGTGCGCGGGTTATGAGCCCAATGTCGCATGGGCCGGGAAGAAGACCAGCTGATGATGACAGCGGGTGTCACCATGGTATGCTGCGGGGGGGGGGGGACAGGCAAAAGAGGCGGGGAAAGGCCAGGAACTTCAGAAACACAGGGCGGGGATGGCGCTGAGCAGCCACACCAGAGAGGCGGTGGTGACCCAAACACGTCATTGCGTCGGTGCCGGGGGGTTACGAGGCGGCGCATGCGCAATCATTGCCATGACTGGGTGCCGGACAGAGGGCGGTCAGCGGGCGGAGCGGGAGGCGGGGGAGACAGAGAAGACCACCACGCAGGCGGTGCTGGCCTAGGGCACAATCGCTCTAGGCCACGCCTCTTAGACACGGTTCCAGCTACAGTAAAGTATGCTTTTCGGGCACTGGAAAGCAACACCAGCGATGATAAACATACCACCAGCAAGAACTTATCATCAGCTACAGGAAGGTATGAGTAGTTGTGGGGGGCACAAAGTGGGTACAGAGTCGCTTTAAAGTCTATCGGTCTGGAAAGTTTAATGTGTAACTGGATTGAAAACTGGCTTAATAATCGTACCCAGAGAGTGGTGGTCAATGATTCCTACTCCGAATGGTCCCCGGTAATAAGTGGTGTACCCCAAGGGTCAGTACTGGGCCCTCTTCTGTTTAACTTGTTTATTAATGATATTGAGAATGGAATTAACAGCAATGTTTCTATCTTTGCAGATGACACCAAGCTTTGTAGTACAGTACAGTCTATGGAGGATGTGCAGATCTTACAAGCTGACTTAGACACACTGAGTGTTTGGGTGTCCACTTGGCAAATGAGGTTCAATGTGGATAAATGTAAAGTTATGCACCTGGGTACTAATAACCTGCATGCATCATATGTCCTGGGGGAGTTACTCTGGGAGAGTCGCTGATGGAGAAGGATCTGGATGTACTTGTAGATCAGTCATGTCAAACTCTGGCCCGTGGGCCAAATCTGGCCTGTGGGGCCATTATTTTTGGCCCGCCAGGCAATTCAGCATTTGAATTACATCTGGCCCACCATGGATACTATATAAGAGACTATGAGGGAGGCCTGTCTACTATATGAAACTATGGGGGAGGGCTGGCTACTATATGAGATTACTGAGAAGGGCTGTCTACTATATAAGAGACTTTGGGGAGGGCTGGCTACTATATGAGATTACTGGGGATGACTGGTTACTATATAAGAATATTGGGGAGGGCTAGCTACTATATAAGACTATTGGGGGGTTAGCTACCATTTGAGCACTATTGGGAAGGCTGGCTAATTTGTGGGGCAATTTTGGTTGGGTTGGCTACTACATGGGGTAATATTGGGGAGTTGGCTATTACATGGGTTGGTGTATAATCATATCATAGCAATTTATCATGTCATTTATCATAGTGCTGGGAGACGCACACCACTGATAGTGTCAGGAACAATGCATTCACGCTACAATAATTATCAAGGATGGGCCACGACTTTGTCCAATTTTTAAATTTTGGCCCTCTGTATATTTGAGTTTGACACCCCTGTTGTAGATAATAAACTACAGAAAGGTACACAATGTCAGTCAGCTGCTTCTAAGGCCAGCAGGATATTGTCATGCATTAAAACAGGCATGGACTCTCGTGATAGGGATATAATATTACCGCTCTATAAAGCCTTGGTGCGGCCTCATCTGGAGTATGCTGTCAAGTTTTTGAATCCGATTCATAAAAAGGACGTCCTAGAGCTGGAGAGGGTACAAAGACGGGCAACTAAACTAATAAGGGGAATGGAGCATCTTAGTTATGAGGAGAGATTAAAAGAATTAAATATGTTTAGTCTGGAGAAGAGAAGTTTAAGGGGAGATATGATTAATTTATTTAAATATACTGTATAAATGGCCCCTACAAGAAATATGGGGAAAAGATGTTCTGGGTAAAACCCCATCAAAGGACAATAGGGCACTGCCTCCGCCTGGAGAAAAAAGGTTCAACCATCGAGGCGACAAGCCTTCTTTACCATGAGAACTGTGAATCTGTGGACCAGATCCACAGGATCTGGTCACAACAAAAACAGTAGAGGGCTTCAAAACCGGCCTAGACAAGTTCTTAGACCAAAATAATATAAATGCATATGTATAGAACCTGTCACCCCTCCCCCTTCCCTTTATCCATCCCCTCCTTGGTTGAACTTGATGGACATGTGTCTTTTTTCAATCGTATTAACTATGTAATTTTGTAACTAGTAAGCCCAAATTCTCCCATACTAGTTCCATTTGTTTACCAGACTCTCTTATGACTTATATTATGATGCTTCGGTTTCTTTTGCCACTGGTAAGACAAAATAAAGAACAGAGATCTTAAGTGCTTTGGACAGGCCGTGCATTGCAGTATAAACACATCAGAGATTCTGCTTAGCATCAGAGTCTTTGGAATTAGTTAGCTGCCACAAACCAGAGGCCATCCTGGGAGCAGAGACTCCCCGGGGCAACCTGGTTTCCGCTCAGTGCACTGGCCTTTCTCAAACCGGAATGGAAACGCATAACATTTTGACTTGGACTGAGGCATTAAGGAAAATATTATCTGATGAGTCATATCTACCTCAAAACAATAAAAAACTAGATTATAAACTGTACAGTTCTATGAAAAAAAAGAACCTATAATAAGTAACGGAAGAGAGGTCTCTATCATGCCCGCTCCTCAAAGTTCAACCTTCCTCCTTCACCCCTCCATTTAATGGACCTGCAAGCTTCGTTGACTTCGTTGACTAGATAGTTGCTAAGCAACTACATGAAATGGTTGTTTGTGTCACCGAGGGCACTGAGCTGCTGTCTGTGTTTGCTGTGTCCCACTTACAGCGTTCACCCTCTGGAAGGTTATTGGGGTTGGCAAGCTATCAGAAAATAAGAAGATCTAACTTAGATCTAACAAAGTTACAGAAGAGTGTAAAAGTTTGTTATATGTTGTTTTTCAGCATCATTTAGTCCTTAGCACAAAGGAAACAATTGTTTTGAACAGGTTAATGTTACGCTAATGGGAGACAAGAAAACATTTATTAATGTTTCATAGAGCATGCCTACAGTGAAATGGCACTCACCATAAGTGAATTATCCTTTATTTCTTCACTCAGATAAAATCTTCACGGGTATGAGCGGAGAACCCCTAAATAAATGCTTCAGTGAACATGTGAGATCAGTCCGTACTGGACAGGGGGCCCTGCGACTAATAGAACATGTTATACAATCCCATAATGGAAATACAAAAGATCTTAAATTCCAGGGGCTGAAAACGGTATTTAACCAAAGCGGGGACAATTTGAACAAATTACTATTACAACATGAGGCCAGATTGATTCTAAATACTGATGCCCAAGGGAAGATGGGATTAAATGAACATATAGGGGGAGATTTATGAAAGGGTGTAAATATACACCAGGTGTAAACTGCCCACAGCAGCCAATCACAGCTCCTCTTTTATTCTACCAGAGCTGAAAGCTGAGCTGTGATTGGTTGCTGTGGGCAGTTTACACAAGGTGTATATTTACACCCTTTCATAAATCTCCCCCATAGACTTGAGCATGTTCCGGTGATACACTAAAGGCAGAGATTGAACAAATAATGTGTTTTTTAATCCACAGTACACGCCTACCCTCTGATGTCATGCGTAGGATAGGTATATCTGATTACGTGTAAGAGGGGGCGCGCTTAAACGTGTTAAACAGCTGTCATTAGTGGGGAGTGTTGACGTCTCTGTTCTCCGCTTATACCCGTGAGCATTTTATCTGAATGAAAAAATAAAGGATACTTTGCTTATGGTGAGTGTCCTCAGATTTTTCTATTCTTTTCTGAATACATTGTGTGCGACACTGCAATACCGTAGAGAGCACCACCACATAGACACCTGTTCAGATTTATCCAGAGTAACACTACATTACATACACTCCTTGCTATTGGGTAATGCCAACTCCTGTATCTATTGTTAATTTATGCTACAGTGAAATGGGACACTGGTACCTTCTTGTTGGGTGTAAATTGGTGACAGTTATTAGAACAACGTCAATCATCAAAATAGTAAAGACACTTGAAAAGGCCAACGCACTTTTGCTTATGTGACAAGCCTGCTGCTGGCCGCATCATTTTCATATAGCCTTCATTAATATCTCTCTCCTGGTTTAGGCATAAGGAAAGGTGTATCAATCTAGGGTGGTCAAGCAGTCAGAAGACATTGGAGACTGTTTTTTTTCACCTGATTCTATCAATTAATTCCAAGGGCATACTCACATAAAAGGTTGTCCCTTACTTATGGTTTCTCACTCACCTAAAGCTGAGAGGTATATATAATAGAAATAAATAGAAATGTTGCAGTGTAAAAAAGCTTAACAGGAGTGATTCCTGGCAGGGGACTCCTTCAGATTAGTTCAGAGGACCCTGAATGGGATATAGGATTAAAGTGACTGCATGCAGAGGATTATCATAATGGCAAGGAAGGAAATGAAAACAAGACTAAAAATGATAAAGGATAAAACCTGAGAGATCTCCAGAATAATTTCATTTTTAATAAAGTACTGTAGCTGGAGATCTGTGTTCAGAGTGTATCAAACATCAGACACGGACCTTCACACTAAAATATTGTCCCTCTTTATATTTGTATGTGGTGAAGCTTAGTTCATCTTTCTATTAGCAATCAATAGTTATATATTCAGATATTACATAGATGCTACATAGATTGTTAAAGACATATTATTATACAATTCAACCTTATAGTGTTGATCCAGAAGAAGGCTATGGGAGGCGCGCACTGCTGCTCTCCCCATGCTGAAGAATGAACATGTTTTTGCTACGTGTGAACAGGGCCTAAATGTGGCCATCAGGATAAATCCTAATAAATACCCCTTTTCCAGAATATAGAGGAAGAATGGCAAGAAAGAAGTGGAGGCATTAGGCACTGACTGACAAATGAAGGTTGATGCGGCGTCAGGGAGATGTCTGTGAAACTTTTATTCACGGACAACACATTTCGAGGGGTTACCCTTTCATCAAGTCTAATCCATGTGCTGTCCGTGTATTAACCCCTTAGTGACCGACGATATGGCTTTTTACGACGGTCACTAATGGGCCTTATTGTGCTGCCATCAGCTTTTACGGCCATGGCAGAGAATAAGATTGCGGCGCCGGTAAGGCCCCCACCCCGCCCGGGAAGTGTGTGGGGTTGGTCCTGTCTGGCCCCCGTACCGGCGATCGCTGCTATTAACGTTATAGCGGCGTCTGCCTGTACGGGGCATTGCCGGCGCCGCCGCTGCTTTTGATCTCCCCCCACCGTGAATCCAGGCCGGGGGAGATGAAAAAAGTGTCCCTCAGACCCCAGATCAGCCCCCCTAGTGCCCCGGTCACTAACCCTCCCCTCCCCCGGCGGCCATCAGATCCAAGATGGCCGCCGCCATCACTGTGAACAGACTATGTTTGTTCACAGTGATGGAAAAGTAAAAATAATTCAAAGCCCCATGCTCTCCACCACCGGAGGTAGTGGAGAGCATGGGGCAGAGATCGGGTACCCCCCTGTGGGGTCCCGGTACAAGCGATCAGCGGTATATACTATATACCGCTGATCACTTGTGCCATGTGCTGACCGGCACTTTTTATCCCCTGTCACTATAAATGTTTGGTGACGGGATAAAAAGTGATACTGTGCCCCCCCAAGTCGCCCCACACACCCCCAGTCACCCCCAGTCCCAAAGTCATCCCCCCCACCCCTTATACTTACCTGATCCAGGGAGGTCCTTCCTCCTCGGTGTCCAGACTGCTTCTGATGTGCGCATGTGCTCCAGAAGCAGTCAACTCTGAAAATTTAAAGTGACAGGGACCAATTTGGTCTCTGTCACTGAATTATGATTACTGTGATAGAAAAAAATCACAGTAATCATAGTAGTATAGTAAAAAAGAATGTGTAAAAGTACAAAAAGTGAAAAAAATAAAAAACACACACTTTTTATTATAGTAATAATTGCAGTTTACTCCTAAATTACCCCTAACACCCCTAGATTACCCGTAACCACCCCAGGTTTCCCGTAATTATGCCAGATTACACGTAACCACCGCACGTTGCCCGTAACCACGCCATATTGCCGTAACCATGCCAGATTACAAGTACCCACCCCAGATTACCTATAAGCACTTGTTTATCAGTAACCACCCCAGATTGTCCGTAACCACCCCACGTTTCCCGTAACCACAGAAGGTTGCCTGTAACCACCCTAGATTGTCTGTAACACAGCAGGTTGTCCGTATCCACCCCAAGTTGTCCGTAACCACCCCAAGGTGCCCGTAACCACCCCACATTGCCCGTAACCACCCCACGTTGCCTGTAACCACCCAGGTTGCCGTAACCACAGCAGGTTGTCTGTATCCACTCCACGTTGCTCATAACCACCCCAAGTTGACAGTGACCACCCCATGTTGACCGTTTCCACCCCAGATTACCCGTAACCACCCCAGGTTGCCCGTAACCACCTTCAGATTACCCGGAACCACCCCAGACTGTCCGTAACCACCCCACATTACCTGTAATCTCTTTTTTTTTATTTTATTTTAGTAACTGCGCTATTCTAATAACTATTACTAGCTGCGGTTTTGCTCCAGCAAATTGGCGCTCCTTCCCGTCTGAGCCCCGCTGTGTGCCCATACAGTGGATTATGCCCACATATGGGATACCGTTGTACTCAGGAGAACCTGCGTTACAGACTTTGGGGTACATTTTTTCTCCTGTTCCTTGTGAAATTTAGAAATTTCAAACTAAACCAACATATTATTGGAAAAATTCGAGTTTTTCATTTTTACTGGCCAATTTTGAATACTTTCCTCTAATACCTGTGGGGTCAAAATGCTCACCACACCCGAAGATAGAGAGGGTGCACTTTCCAAAATGGGGTGACTTATTGGGGTTTTCACTCTGCTGACACTACAGGGGCACTGCAAAGGCACCTGGCGCTCAGAAACTTCTTCAGCAAAATCTGCATTGGAAAAGCTAATTGGCGCTCCTTCCTTTCTGAGCCCCGCTGTGTGCCCATACAGTGGTTTATGTCCACATATGGGTACCGTTGTACTCAAGAGAACCTGCGTTACAAATTTTGTTTTTGTTTTTCTCTCATGTTCCTTTTGAAAATGAGAAACTTTAATCTAAACGTATATATTATTGGAAAATTTTAATTTTCCATTTTTTTACAGCCTAATGGTGAATTCTTTTCTCAAGCCCCTGTAGGATCAAAATGCTCATTATACCCCTAGATTATTTCTTTGAGGTGTGTAATTTCCAAAATGGGGTCATTTACGGGGGTTTCAAGTATACAAGCCTCAGAATTGCTAGCATACGTTAAAGCATCACTGAGCTATAAGCGCATAAAGTGAGACAGGTCAGATTTTGAAAAATAAGCCTGGTCATTAAGGCCCAAACTAGCTGCAGCACAAAGGGGTTAAAATTTCTTAAACTCATCTGGCGGGTCTGAATCTCCCTGATCTCTTATCAACCTTCATTTGCCAATAGGTGCCCGGTGCCTCCACTTCTTTCTTGCCATTCTTTCTCTGCATTTATCACCGGTCATCCGGACCATGGAAGGGCAGCGGAAGGCTATTATATTGTCTATACTACTGGCATTGCCATGCTCGGAGCATGACCGCCTCAGAAGAGCAACACCACTATTGAGACATTACCTTAATACAATTACCCTGCAGACTTGTGCTATGTGTGCCATCATGTGCTTCTTTTTATTATTATTTTCCAGAATCTAGTGACTATAACCTTTAATATTATTACCCTCCAAAAATGTATCCAGGCCCCTTTTTCACTCTTTCATTCTTTTATGGAGTTCAACCTGACCACTTCCTCTGGCAAAGAGTTCCATAGTCTCACTGCTCTAACAATAAAAATTCCCTTTTGTGCTGGCATAGTGGATGTCCCCTTAGCTTATGAAAGAGATCTTTGTACTACTTTCTGATATATTTATACATTGGTAGTAGGTCAGCTCTAATACCCGAGTGAATGTATTGGGATTGTAAAAATTTCATTAAAAGGGATTGTCCCATAATAAAGCAATATCAAACATTTATCCTGTCCTGTATTATGCTACTGCTACATACTTGTCCTGGCACCCCCTGGTGTTCTTTCTATTCCCTCTCTGCTGTTCATTAATCACTAAATTGCCTGACAAGATGAACGAATCACTTGGAAATGTATTTAGCAAATCACATACAAATGAATTTTTATTAAAACAGGCAAACTGTAGTAGCTACAATAGTGGGACTATTACAGTTGTTGCTGTAACAGTGTAAAAATTTGTAACTATCATTTTTTTCAAATGACAATTAGCCTTTCAATCATTTAATTTCCGCCATCGACAGCAGTGGACATTGGTGGCCGATTAGCGGCGTAATATCAATTTTCTCCCAGGACAGCAGTGGACATTGGTAAATCAGCACCCAGTGAGTTATTAAGATGGACACTATGTTCACTATGACTTCCTATAATGTACACCCAGAACCCAGTGACTTGGTATAATGAACAACAGTCACCCAGTAACTTGGTATACTGGTCAATGGCTTCACTGCTCCCAAAGAAAAGCACTCACAATCCATCCTATCCTCTTCTCTCTGTCCTCTCTTGATTTCTCTCCCTGCTCTAACTGCCTGCTGCATCCTACTCTATACACAGCTGACTGGCCGCCTCCAGGAAGCCTATCACCTTATATAGAAGGCAGGGGCGTAGCTAGGATTCATGGGGCCCCATAGCAAAAAACTGTATGGGGCCCCATGAATCCTGTACGCCCCCCCCCCCGCCAAACACAGACAATGACGCACATATACACACACAGAGGCACCATTAACGTATATACAGTATATATATATATATATATATATATATATATATAGTGCTGATGTATACACCATGAATAGACTGTACACAGGAAAATCATCTCTGTGTAATAAGAAATGCTCAACCAGAAATACAAGAAAATGCAGCAGATATTAGTGGTGGGTTCTTTTATTAGAGCCTAGCATTAAAAGAAGCTGCTGCAGAACATCTTTGGGAGCAAACCTGTCAATCACTTGAGACACTACTGACATACACAAACACACAGATATACACCAGTGCTACAGACATTGCTGACATACACAAACACACAGATATACACCAGTGTTACAGACATTACTTACATATACACACATATAGCCACAGATACATACACATACTGACATATAAATATATACACAGATACATATATACACACACTGACATATACATATACCCACAGATACATATGTACACACACTGACACACATACACAACACTTACAGCTCCCAGGCTTCCCCCTCCTCCTCCTGTAGTCCGGGCTGATCTTCACATAGAAGTATTGAGGACCTTTGGGTCATGTGACCCAAAGGTCCTTCATCCCTCTCCTGTTCCGTCTGGCAGGTCCTGCTCCTCTGTTCAGCCCGCTCACCCGGCACAGTGAGGGGGCTGAACAGTGCAGTGGGGGTCCCTCTTCCTCTCTGGACCCCTGGGGGAGCGGGGTACCTACCATGAAGGCAGGGCAGGCTTCCTCTGGCCCCCTTCCTGCAAGGGCCCCATAGCAGTCGCCTTCCCTGCCTTCATTGTAGCTACGCCACTGATAGAGGGTGAGGGGGGGTTTCTGACATCACAGTCGGGTTTGCAGCTGATTGGACGGGCATTTTTAGTGAATTTGCAAAGCGAATCTGGCGGATTTGTGAATCACTACAAAGCGAATTTAATGCCCGATTAGCTGCAAATCGGAATTTGTCATATTTGCTTCACTCATCTCTTTATGACCATCAATTATGACCAATCCACAAGGATGTAGTGTATAGAGAATGATAAAGAATAAAATAAATATATGGAAATGAAAATATGAGATATATCCCAAAAAACATTTAATAAAATACTATATGAAAAAGGCGGGAGGCAGCACAGCATGCAATTACATCACGTACTGTCACTGAACTGTCAGTGAACCATCTTCCTAACATTTCTTTGAGCGGCACAAGCAAGGATCCGTGTATATTTATGCATTGGAGTCAGGTTCATCAACCGGGACAGGCCTTTTCTCGCAAGCCGTGAGGTAATCACAACTCGGGGAAAACCCCTTCCATCGGGGGTCCTGCGGCCAGTCCTGCCACTCATCATGGGTACGGTAAGTTAGTACTTGTAATCAATTTCCCCCCTGCCCCTGCCAACTGCCGCATTTCAGTAATCGGCGGACTTCTCCTTTAAAGGGGTAGTCCACCCAAAAAAATTTTCTTTCACATCAACTGCTGCCATGAAGTGACAGAGATTTGTAATTTACTTCTATTAAAAAATCTCAAGCCTTCCAGTACTTATCAGCTGCTGTATGCCCAACAGGAAGTTGTATTATTTCCAGTCTGGAGAGCAGGAGGGGTTTTCTATGGGGATTTGCTCCTGCTTTGGACAGTTCCTGACATGGACAGAGGAGGCAACAGAGAGCACTGGGTCAGACAGGAAAGAAAACACAACTTCCTGCTGGACATACAGCAGCTAATAAGTACTGGAAGACTTAAGATTTTTAATAGAAGTGAATTACAAATCTCTGGCACTTTATGGCACCAGTTGATTTGAAAGAAATTTTTTTTGGGTGGACTACCCCTTTAAGGGCATATTGGACGGCATCATGGCAGTGACCCTTTATATTACACTTCTAAAATAGCTGCGGACAAAGTACACAAATCTTATTGGATACTTGATGTTCCATAAACAAAGTTGCTGTTTAGCTTTATGGTTGAGGTTTCTCTGATTTATCACAAATCATTTCACACAACTAGGTTATTGCACAGTTGCTGCACAGTTTTATAATCCTGTTATATTTTGTCCATGAAAAATGGGATTATCAGTTATCAAGATTTACAGATGATCTAGATTTATAAATGACTAAAATTAGATCATTAAAACCCTATAACGCTTTACATTGTGTGAACTGTCACCTCCCCTGGCAGCTCACGTGTGATATATGAGGGCTGACGCCGGTAAATTCAATGTAGGTAATGATGACATGTCATTGGTGTGAATGTAGGATCCTGCTAGTGACTATTTTAGTAGCATCTTATATATATGTAATAAGTGCTAGAAAAAAAGAAAGTACTCAATGCACTGCATGAAACATGGCACATTAGGATTAGTCATTATAGAACAGAGTTGAGATCTGAGTATATATAGTAGAAGCATAAAGGGGGACATTTACTAAGATGCGCCCCTGGCGTACACCACAGAAAAAGGGCGGTTTTCAGTGACGTGCGCCAATCATATTACCCACTCACCTGATGGGCAGGCAGGGGGGTGCGGCAAGGCATGGACCAGAAAACCTCAACCTGTGCTTAAAATTTTATTTAGACTCCCCCTTTGATCTTATAGCAAATTCTTGTTTTCCCTGTAACATAACAATTCTAGAGAATTTCTTAGAACTACATTGTGCCAGGGGCAGGGCCCCATAGTAGCAAACTTTTGATTGGACGCCTTGCCCCTCCTCCCAATATTGCGCCGAGTAAGAGGACCCTTATCCACAAAGAAAAGAAACATTTTCATGCATGATAAAACTATATACTAGAAAAAAACAATAGTCATACAGCTACTAAATAACCAGTATGTAAACAACCAATATTATCACCATACATATTACCACCATACTGAACTCAGTATGAAATATTCCCCAACTTAATCCTCAGCCCTGTTATCAGGAAATCTTTACTTTATTCAATATGCAGATTAGGCAGTTTGGTGTACGGGGGTGGGACTACTGCCTCCCATTCCTTCCCTTGAATATTCATCCAGCGCTAGCAGTCTTAGGCAGCTGGAGTGCCACCTCTGTATTCATGAAGAGAAATGAGTTGGAGGGACGGATCAGTGGGGGTGGTAGTCCTGCCCCCAGAATACCAAACCCCATAGTGAATAAAGTAAAGATTTAAAGGTTAAGTGTAATGAACATTTTGTGAGGAAAATAATAAAAAAAAAACTGTGTAAACTTTACAAAATGTTATAGGAGAGTCTCAGGTTTTATTTCTCTCCTCTGCACTACATGCAGAAAAACCCAACCTGACCCAATAGTATAGTGCTACAGCCCCGCCTATTGTTCAAAAAGAGGTAATATCACTCTGCCAGCAGTCCCACCTGTGAAAGGGGAACGCCAGGTAGAGGTAAAAAAAATAATAATAATAATAAACCTGCTGCAAAAGCATATAGCATTGCTTACCTGTCTAACCCAGTTTTGAAACTACCAAAAATCCATTTGCTTGGGGTTATTTGTTCTGTATTGTGGGGTTGTACTTCCTGGTTGAGCAGTTGTATACAGTACTACAGATTCCAGAATGCAATGCTTTCCCTTAGCTGTTCATCATAGTCCTTCACCCTGCCCATTCCCCGCCAAAATCTGTTGCAGAACATCCAAGCTGTGTTCACACATTGCAGTTTCATGTGTTGCTGATTTAATTGCGGTAGTTTATCATTTCATTGTGGTCCCACCCACACAGCACACAGTTACTACCTTTAACGTGGATATTGGAATAAAGTAAAGAACTTTTTGAATTTATTTTTTTTTCTTTTCATCTCCACACACGTATTATGATCAAGCATCTTTTATCTTTGAGGTTGAGCCCCACAATAAGGACTTTATCCGATATTATCTTACATAGGATATACTGTTTATGCCTCGTTTTTTATCCAGGTGGGATTGGCAGTGCCGGCTCTGATCCTCTGATCCGTTTATCATAATTTAATTGTGTTACTGCATCATTTTTGTGAAAACGCTGCAGTACTGCAATGACACTCCAATATGTGTGAACATAAAACCCTAATTTCACTGCAGAGTTTTGCACAATAAGTGAAGTAGCAGCAGCTGCTTCTGCCAAGCCAAGCCTCCTGTGACATCACGCCCTGTCCCCTGTCTGCATCATCAGCCTGATCTCAGCAAATACACACACAATGTGAGACAGAGGCATGGAAGATTTGTCTCCTAAGGGGGGATAGCAGAGGGAGCAGGAAACAATGTGGATTGGCACAGAGGCCATTTTTCTTCACTTCCTGGATTTCTATCAGCTACCAGTGTGGCATAACCGCTCAGATATGGTAATACATTATATACACACACATCTATATAATTTTTAATAGAAAAACTGTTTTCCTTATGTGGAGTTCCCCTTTAAGTGTATACTGACTATCTACAATACTCTACCACCATCTACTGGTCAATAGTGGTTACTGCGCACCTCCATATATTCTAGCTGAGGTGAATATTCCACAGTGCTGCATTACTAAATACTGTATTTATAAAGACATTTATAAGACTTATCTACCTTACCTCTATCTAACAGTAACTGCTCCTAAGCCTATATGTGATGCCCTCCTACACCCCATGTAAACATAGTGAGATGAGCACCCAATGATGTGAAACAGGCCTTCTTAAACCTCCTGCCTCTTGACAATCTTGAACATCAGAAGCATCATATTACCTGATTTCAAGCAGTAAGTGGTGCTGTAGCACTTTGCTAGAGCCAAGTAGTGCTTTACTGCATATAGTGCAAAAGGAGAGAAAATGGAGGCCATAAAACAGCAAACAGGAAGACAGAGGATTTTGTTATGTGTGAATTCTCTGTGTTGAAAGAAAGGCAATCCAACCCTGGGGTGTGGAAGAGCCATGCCTCAGTAGGGTGGTGGAACAGAAGAGCAGTATGACAAGATGGCAGACAGTGGCCTTTTCACTGTATGCAAAGCTGCTGTAAGGCCCATTCTGAAGCTGGTGCGTGCGTCGGGGGCAGATTAGAGGCAGGAGACTGCAATTCAGCAGGCCAAGTAATGGAGCAGAGGTAAAACAGCAGGGCCAGCACCAGCAGTGTCACAGACGCCGCTGTGATACTGTATCCTAAAAATAATTTTTCTACAAAGATGACAGAATGGAGGATCCAATCAAAATCTAATCCAGCAGCACAAATGATATTATAGAAACGGGTGCACGCCTCACCAATCCGGACCCAGGCCTGGAGCAGGGCCGCTTTAACCTGGGTGCATATGGTGCACGTGCACCGGGCCCCCTGGTTCAGATCACGTGACAGGGGCCCCCCGGCTGAGTTGCCACAAATTTTCACCCCTGCGGAGGAGAGCAGTAGAGGGTAAGGAGCTGAAGACACGAGTGTCGGCGCTCTGTGACACCTGTGGCAGTGCGGGGCTGGTGGTGGTCGGGAAGGAGGAGGACTGTAGCTGCTTCCTGTGAGACAGAGTGACCGGGTCTTACAGGAAGCAGCTACAGGCTGCACTACATGCTCTGCTGGCCCTGTCTGCGGGGGAGCCCAGGAGGCAGTGCCGACTGTACAAGCATCCAGCCTCTCCCCAGGCAGAGTGTGTGGAGGCTGGGGAGCAGCACCTGCATGATGGATGTAAGTAGTAGCAAGGAGGGGGGGAATTGAAGCTGGGGGCCCACTGACACAGGATTTGCCCACCGAACCTGTCCGGAGTATGTCCCGATAAGCCCCGCCCCCGGCACAGACTGCGGGTGGTACTGCCATTCAGAAGTCACCCAGCTTTCCTGCATCTTATATTGTTGTATGACTGAGGCCACCCAGCTTTCCCAGGATCTTAGTCTCATAGGATCTTATGATGGGGTCACAAGATCTTACAGACTAGAAGGCCTGAGTCAGTCCTCCTAGTCTGTAAGCTCCTGTGTCCCCCCAGTCCTCCTCCTAGTCTGTAGGCTCCTGTGTCCCCCCAGTCCTCCTCCTAGTCTGTAAGCTCCTATGTCCCCCAGTCCTCCTCCTAGTCTGTAGGCTCCTGTGTCCCCCAGTCCTCCTCCTAGTCTGTAAGCTCCTGTGTCCCCTCAGTCCTCCTAGTCTGTAAGCTCCTGTGTCCCCCCAGTCCTCCTAGTCTGTAAGCTCCTGTGTCCCCCCCCCCCAGTCCTCCTAGTCTGTAAGCTCCTGTGTCCCCCCCCAATCCTCCTAGTCTGTAAGCTCCTGTGTCCCCCCCAGTCCTCCTAGTCTGTAAGCTCCTGTGTCCCCCAGTCCTCCTCCTAGTCTTTATAAGGAGAGGGGGCCCACTCTTGAGGTCTGTGCACTGGGCCCACCAGTGTATTAAAACGGCCCTGGCCTGGAGATAATCCAAAATGAAAAAGCAAGCAGCTTGAGAAAGGCTACAATAGAGCCGAAACGTTGCGCACTGGTGTGCATTAAACCCACTATTTTTCTTCAAAAGTGCTGTCTCCTTGCTTTTTCATTTTGAATGGAGGATCCTACATAAATGTATACACGGACTCCTTCTTAAATAAACAACTAGTAACTGTTAGCACCTATATATACATGTATGTGCTGTCAATTCCCCTTACATTTTGAACAGTGTATTTACAAAAAAAGATTAGAACAGCAGACAGCTGCTGACAAAGAGTTGTCTGGTGAACCCCACTAAAAAACCCTTTCTGTCATTAAAGGGGAACTCCGGGTAGAGGTAGAAAAAAAAATGAAACTTCTGCAGAAGCATATAGCATTACTTACCTATCTATCCCAGTTTTGAAACTACAAAAAATCCATTTGTTTTGGGGGGTTTTGTTCTGTTTTGTGTTTCTGTATTTCCTGGTTGAGCAGATGTACTCAGTACTACAGGTTCCAGAATGCAATGATTTCCCTCAGCTGTTCCATCACAGTCCTCCACCCTGCCTATTCCCCGCCCAAAGCTGTTGCAGAACATCTACGCTGTGTTCAAACATTGCAGTTTTATTGTGTTACTGAATTATTTGCAGTACTTTATCATTTCATTGTGGTCCCCCCCAGCAAGCTGTACTCTCTACCTGTAATGGAATTTAGCAAATAACTTTTTAAATAATTTTTTTTTCTTTTCCTTTCCACACACATGATCAAGCATCTTTTATCTTTGAAGTTGATTCTCACAAAAAGGACTTTATTCGATACTATCTTACATGGGATATACTGATTATGCCTTGTTTTTTGTGCAGGTGGGATTGGCAGTATCGGCTCTCATCCTCTCTGCTGTTTAGCATTATCTATTTGTGTTACTGCATCATTTTTGTGCAGATGCTGCAGTACTGCAATGACACTCCAACATGTGTGAACACAGCCCTAATTTCTCTGTAGACTTTTGCACAATCAGTGAAGTTGAAACACCTGCTGCCCCCTGTCTGCATCATCAGCTTGTGTCTAGCAAACACACACAATGTGAGACAGAGGCATGGGATATTTGTCTCCTAAGGTGGGAGAGCAGAAGGAGTAGGAGACAATGTGGATTGGCGCAGAGGCCATTTTTTTCACTTCCTGGATTTCTATCAGCTACCAGTGTGGCAGAACCGTACAGATACAGTAATACATTGTATAGACACATCTATATAACTTTTAATGTACTTTTAATAGAAAACAAGTTTTCCTTATCCAGAGTTCCCCTTTAAGCAGACCCTAATAGCATTGTTCTCCAATCCAGATGAGTGAGTACTAAAATGTTCGAATGTTCGTTACTTAGGTTTTTCCAATGCTCAAGTGCGCAGTTCGAGTAACGAACCCCATTAAAGTCAATGAGAGACTCATGGATTTTTTCAGGGGCCTCCTATTCAGCAGAGGAAAGGGTGTCTGGTGCACCTGAAAACCTCAGATGGAAACATCACAGAAATGGAACTGGCACAGTCGGGGGATGCATGCATGGATGCATTAAAGTCTCCCAGGTCCCTGTATTATGCCACTTTTACAGACTGAATATTGTGCACAGACCCCAAGGTAATGTCCAAATTAAAGTGGGGAAAAAGTGATGAAACACTTTCCTGTACATTTACTTATAGAGAAAAAAAAAAGAAAAAAAAAAAAGAATCCTCCCTTTAAAGCTGGCCCATCTCTCACCTTAGTTCCCGTCATCTCTGACAACCATAGATGAGGGGGAACTTGTTATTGTGTGTATGTGACATGTCAGATCCATATTGTTTAGATTTTGGAGGATGGACTCATAGCATCATCAAGCCAATGCAAGGGCTGCCAAAAGTTTAAAGTAAAGAGTAGAGATGAGCGAACCGGGTTTGGGTTCGAGTCCATCCGAATCCGAACGTTCGGCATTTGATTAGCTGGGGCTGCTGAACTTGAATAAAGCTCTAAGGTTGTCTGGAAAACATGGAAACAGCCAATGACTATATCCATGATTTCCAGATAGCCTTAGGGCTTTATCCAACTTCAGCAGACCCAGCTAATCAAATGCCGAAAGTTCGGGTTCGGATGGACTCGAGCATGCTCGAGGTTCGCTCATCTCTAGTAAAGAGGCAATCTCATAAACACTTCAATACAACATTTTGTGCGAGAGTCTAGTGGGGAAGAGAGCTTGTTGGTGACCCCGTAAAAATTGTGGGTGAGAGCCTGTTGTGACCGTCACACTATGACACCGGTTAGACTATATAATACTGGTGCTATACTGTATGGCAGATAATTTTTTGTTTCGTTTTTTCTTCTAGTTCTAAAAAGGACTTTTGGATAGTTGTGGATATAACTGAGTAATGACTAGCTATATACCAGTATACTATTCCATACAATACTATTATATTGTATGGAATTACCTTTTTTTGCCAGTCACACTGATAGACTACTAGTCCATAAAAGGACTGTTGGGTGTCTGGTAACCCTAGTCGCCTGCCTGACTAACCATACTAAGCTTACACTACCTCTTTTCCTGCTAACAGCAGAGCAATTAAGTTAAGCATCTGGCGACCTGGGTCTATATACACCCAGGTAACCTGATGCAGTTGGCCAATCAACATAAATATTAGGACATGTCCTAGTGCGGATCGCGGCACGGATCGACCCCCCGGCGCCCGGCTGCAGAGATGACAGGAGAGCATGACGTGCTCTCCTGTCATCTCATCTACTCTGGCTTAATCTTCACCAGAAGTGGCCTGAAGTACACTGCTTTCTCCTGGCAGTGTAGTCCAGGCCATCTCCGGTGAGCGTGTGTAGCCGGCAGGGCCGCCATCAGGAATTTCGGGGCCCCATACAACCAAAGTGTCTGGGCCCCCCACATTAATAAAAAAAAAAAAAAAATTGTGTGTTCGACCCACGCCTTGCTGGGAGGTATAATTTGGTTCAGATCAATTCTAGAGAACTGGCTCATATTCCCCATTTTCCCCAGTGGCTTAAAATGTAACCTCTGTTATACAGTTATAAAATTATAGAAATTAAATGTGAACAAGGTGCAATTCAAATAGACACTTACTTGTATAGCTGCCTCTTGTGCTCTGTATGCAGTGCATTATACTCACCCTTGCAACGTACAATTTATAGCGTGTCTACAAGCCCAGCGGGGCTCATTATGATAGAGACTAAAACTTATACAAGAGTGGGGTAGGGGTTCCCCTGTATTCAGAATGCTGTTGAGTACTAGGCAATGCCCCGTTTGGGGTTATTGAATTTCGAGGGTCTGGGGGGGCTGTGTGATTTGTATATGTTCACCAATATCCCCCCCCGGTATGCTCACTAACATAGAATATGTTGATAAGGCTAATATAATGAGGCTGTTCCATGTTAGTGAGCATGTACAAATCATCCCCCCCCCAGGCAGACTAGTTTAGCTCACCCAAGCCAGTGATAGCGAATACATGGCGGTGAGAACGCTTTCTAGGAGATCCTGTTTGTGCAGCAGAGGTGTCTTTATCCTGCTCTGCATAGACCCTCGAAATTCAATAATACCAGATGGGGCATTGCCTAGTACTCAACAGCATTCTGAATACAGGGGAACCCCTACCCCACTCTTGTATAAGTTTTAGTCTCCATCATAATGAGCCCCGCTGGGCTTGTAGACACGCTATAAATTGTACGTTGCAAGGGTGAGTATAATGCACTGCATACAGAGCACAAGAGACAGCTATACAAGTAAGTGTCTATTTGAATTGCACCTTGTTCACATTTAGGTTCTACAATTCTATAACTGTATAACAGAGGTTACATTTTAAGCCACTGGGGAAAATGGGATATATGAGCCAGTTCTCTAGAATTGATCTCACACACAGACACCAGCACACATGTATACAGACACCAGCACACATGTATACAGACATACAGACACCAGCACACCAGGGCACGATGAAGTTTGAACTTCTGCAACCTGGAGAAATCACCTGATATCACCTGCAGTCCTATGTAACACCACATAACACAGTGGTATCTTTGAGTACAGATAATGTAGTAGATTTCACCTCCAGTCCTATGTAACAGCACAGCTAACACAGTGATATCTCTGAGTATAGATCATGTAGTAGATGTCACCTGCAGTCCTATGTAACAGCACAGATAACACAGTGATATCTCTGAGTATAGATCATGTAGTAGATGTCACCTGCAGTCCTATGTAACAGCACAGATAACACAGTGATATCCCTCTGAGTACAGATAATGTAGATGTCACCTGCAGTCCTATGTAACACCACAGATAACACAGTGATATCTCTGAGTACAGATAATGTAGTAGTCACCTGCAGTCCTATGTAACACCACAGATAACACAGTGATATCTCTGAGTACAGATAATGTAGTAGCTGTCACCTGCAGTCCTATGTAACACCACAGATAACACAGTGATATCTCTGAGTACAGATAATGTAGTAGTCACCTGCAGTCCTATGTAACACAACAGATAACACAGTGATATCTCTGAGTACAGATAATGTAGTAGCTGTCACCTCGGGGCGCCCCTACTAAATGGTGTTCTACAAAATAAGAAAAGTGTCATACAGGGACTCACAGGTGACGTCTTCTTTGATCTGAGGCGTTACTTTCCCTTTTCCTCTCCATCCGGCCCAGACCTCCATGATGATTCCTTCCAGATATGTTTCATCCCCTTAGAACCTGCGAGACAAACAATTTAGGCTCCGCACATTTCTAGCAACTTCCTTTCCTTTCTCCCCCCTGTAGGCTCCCAAAGTAACTGCGCTGTGTGGGATGCCCCCTGTATGTAGGATTCCCAGCTGTGCCCCCATGAGCTAATAATGCCCCTAGAGGTGGCCCCCATGAACTAATAATGCCCCCAGAGGTACCCCCATGCACTAATAATGCCCCCAGAGATGCCCCCATGAGTTAATAATGCCCCCAGAGGTGCCCCCATGAACTAATAATGCCCCCAGAGGTGCCCCCATATACTAATAATGCCCCCAGAGGTGCCCCCATATACTAATAATGCCCCCAGAGGTGCCCCCATATACTAATAATGCCCCCAGAGGTGCCCCCATGAGCTAATAATGCCCCCAGAGGTGCCCCCATATACTAATAATGCCCCCAGAGGTGCCCCCATATACTAATAATGCCCCCAGAGGTGCCCCCATATACTAATAATGCCCCCAGAGGTGCCCCCATATACTAATAATGCCCCCAGAGGTGCGCCCATACACTAATAATGCCCCCAGAGGTGCCCCCATATACTAATAATGCCCCCAGAGGTGCCCCCATATACTAATAATGCCCCCAGAGGTGCCCCCATATACTAATAATGCCCCCAGAGGTGCCCCCATATACTAATAATGCCCCCAGAGGTGCCCCCCATATACTAATAATGCCCCCAGAGGTGCCCCCATATACTAATAATGCCCCCAGAGGTGCCCCCATATACCAATAATGCCCCCAGAGGTGCCCCCATATACTAATAATGCCCCCAGAGGTGCCCCCATACACTAATTATGTCCCCAGAGGTGGCCCCATACACTAATAATGCCCCCAGAGGTGCCCCCATATACTAATAATGCCCCCAGAGGTGCCCCCATATACTAATAATGCCCCCAGAGGTGCCCCCATAAACTAATTATGTCCTCAGAGGTGGCCCCATACACTAATAATGCCCCCAGAGGTGCCCCCATACACTAATAATGCCCCCAGAGGTGCCCCCATACACTAATAATGCCCCCAGAGGTGCCCCCATACACTAATTATGTCCCCAGAGGTGGCCCCATACACTAATAATGCCCCCATACACTAATAATGCCCCCAGAGGTGCCCCCATAAGCTAATAATGCCCCCAGAGGTGCCCCCATACACTAATAATGCCCCCAGAGGTGCCCCCATACACTAATAATGCCCCCAGAGGTGCCCCCATACACTAATTATGCCCCCAGAGGTGCCCCCATACACTAATTATGTCCCCAGAGGTGGCCCCATACACTAATAATGCCCCCATACACTAATAATGCCCCCAGAGGTGCCCCCATAAGCTAATAATGCCCCCAGAGGTGCCCCCATACACTAATAATGCCCCCAGAGGTGCCCCCATACACTAATAATGCCCCCAGAGGTGCCCCCATACACTAATAATGCCCCCAGAGGTGCCCCCATACACTAATAATGCCCCCAGAGGTGCCCCCATACACTAATAACGCCCCCAGAGGTGCCCCCATACACTAATAACGCCCCCAGAGGTGCCCCCATACACTAATAATGCCCCCAGAGGTGCCCCCATACACTAATTATGTCCCCAGAGGTGGCCCCATACACTAATAATGCCCCCAGAGGTGCCCCCATACACTAATAATGCCCCCAGAGGTGCCCCCATAAGCTAATAATGCCCCCAGAGGTGCCCCCATACACTAATAATGCCCCCAGAGGTGCCCCCATACACTAATAATGCCCCCAGAGGTGCCCCCATACACTAATAATGCCCCCAGAGGTGCCCCCATACACTAATAATGCCCCCAGAGGTGCCCCCATATACTAATAATGCCCCCAGAGGTGCCCCCATACACTAATAACGCCCCCAGAGGTGCCCCTAAAAAAAACAAACATCCTACTCACCTAATCTGCGCTGTGCAGGCAGCAGCTCTCCTCCTCCTCTTCGGGCTCCATCTTGCGAGCCGCAGGGACGGGACTTCCGGCAGACGTGATGACGTCACATCATCACGCCTGCCGGAGGGGCACATGATCACGGCCCGGCCTCCCATAGGCTGCTGGTATGAAGTGCCGGCAGCCTATGGGAGAGAATACAGGAGGAGGACGCTGACAGGTCCTTCTCCTGTACTCTGATCGCTTTAATGTTCCGCCCGCTGTGCGGGCGGAACATTAAAGCGATCAGTGCATCCCGAGAAGCTGCGTGGCCGCAGCTTTTCGGGATGCTCAAAAACAGGTGGCAAGGGGGGCCGTGCGCCCCCCCCCCAGCGTAGCGGTCAGGGGGCGGCGGCCGGCGGGCCCGCCGGGCCCCCCCCCGTGTCTCTTAGGGTCCGGGCCCCATACGGCAGTACCACTTGTACTGCCCTATCGGCGGCCCTGGTAGCCGGTCAATGAAGGGAGTCGGTGAGTAGTAGAAAAGATGACAGGAGAGCACATCATGCTCTCTTGTCATCTCTGCTGCCAGGGGGATCTGTGCTGGGTGGCAGTGGGGGCTCTGGCTTGGGGATCCGTGCCGCAATACTCATCCAGATCGCAGCACGTATAGTGTGAATGAGTCCTTATTGATAGCATGTGAATGGACGGCAGCCACTCCCCACTAATCCCCACAGGGATTAAAGACAGTCAGTATCAGACAGTCTGTGTCGCTGGCAAAATTTCTTTTATATATTTTGTGATATTTTATATCACTTTTACTCCTTGGACCTGCACCTGTTTTACCCATCTTGGAGTGGAGGAGGATACTATATTAGAATGAGGGCTTAGCATTCCTTCCGAAATACTGCAAGAGCCCCCTACCATTGTATCCAGCTGCACTGCTCATGGGAAGAATCCCTGAATGGCACATCACTTTTACTTAACACAGTTTTTTGAAATAATAAATTCTAAAGAAACTCTGAATACTCTAAATTCTCATGACCATGCCAAAGACCTAAATACATGAAAAACATACAATTAAAAATTATAAATAATACACCAGACAGTTGGCATGGCATAATAGATACAATAGAGCTTGGAAAAAGCAAAGTACAGTATATCGGAGGATAATGTATGGAACTGTGTCAGCATTACCCTGATCATACTAATGCTGGTTGGATGAGGAAATGAAAGAGTTATACAAGATTACAAGAAAATATGGCTTCATAAACAGGTTGGGTGTGATATCACACAGATCCCATCCACTTAATTGGAGCTAAGCTGCAATACTAGATCCAACCCATGTGTGGTTTCTGAAAGAGAGCAGCTATGTATGCGTCACACACATGTAATAGTTTTTCACTGACAGCAAATAGGGGTTTGCATTGTACAATGATTAACTCATTAAAGGAGAAGTCCAGCGAAATTTTTTATTAAAGTGTTGTATTGCCCCCCCCCCCCCCCCAAAAAAAAGTTATACAAATCACCAATATACACTTATTACGGGAAATGCTTATAAAGTGCTTTTTCCCCTGCACTTACTACTACATCAAGGCTTCACTTGGATAACATGGTGATGTCACGACCCGTCTCCCAGAGCTGTGCGGGCTGTGGCTGCTGGGGAGGATGATGGCAGGGGGACACTGAGAGACACAGGACACCAGTGGGACACCATGTGGTACATAAACAAAACAATAACCCCTTGGTTCCTACAGCCGTGCAATATCTAGGCATACATACTTAAAACATCTACATCTAGTGACAAACTTTTGGTACTGCTACATTACCACTGTACACTTAAAAGTACAGGCTTTTACGAAGGGTATAACCAATAGCAACACCCATGGTGGGATACCACACTGTTACCAGGATTATTAGCCATACGTCTATTGGTCAACGCATGAGAGTCTGGTTTCGGCTGCAAATGTGGGAACGCGGCCTAAAACTAATCAGATATCATTACGATGTTCAGAAACTAGAAAATCATGATGCTAATTGGTGAGTGAAGATAGGGCGTCTTCAGGTTTAGTGCCTAGAGCAGCAGCAGCTGTTAATACGGCCCTGTAAGTGTGTATATACTGTATATTGTTAGGGCATATGATATTGTCATTTTAATGAGCACTATAAATTTACAAAGTACCGTATGCTCACATCATGGTGTATGATATACAGTGCTATGGTAGCAGATACAGTGCAGGTAGAATGTATGGCATGTAAATTATACTCACTTCATTTGTTGTGGTAACAGCACAGTATCTATAGTATCATATAAGCTGCTGCTGCTCCTAGATAAGATGATTGTTACAATTATAGTATCACACATGGGGGTTGCTGGAAGCAGTACTCAAACAGAATGATTTTTTTGGTTACCTTTTCTTATTTTATTTCACTCTACTTGTTTTGGAACTGAACAAGTCCATTCTTCAGGATAGGAACACAACACTACTTGTACTAACAACATGGACTTGTATAGATATGAATATTCTGGTATTGTTAGATATCATTTTTACTGATAAAACAGTATTTAAAAGGTAACTTACTTTCAAAAACATCTGACATGCCATAGTGACCTGTGGCCAGTTTTGATTGGTAAGATCTAGGTGATGAGACCCCTGCTGACCGCTACAGTGAACTGGCAGAGTTCTCAGCTGAGTGCTTAGGGCATTAGTTTTAGCTTGACTGTGCTCCGCTATTCTTGAAACATGGTGCAAGTAGTGTATAGATTTATAGAAAGTCTCACACTCTGTAAATCTATACATGACACATTTAGCTTTCTAAGCAGAGCTGAGCAGAAATAAACAAGCACAGAGCTCAACTGAGCACGTCTCCCTTTTCCTTTTATTGACCTGTAAGAGTCTCCGCACCCATACCCCAGGGGATCAAAACTTCTGACATGTCACTTTGACTATTTATTTTTACTTTTATCATTGTAAAACTTCCTTCATTCCTACAGAGAATGAAAAGTAAAATTTTTGCATATACTTAATCCATAATATATATGTAATGATAAGGGGTCCAATCCGAATGATAATGTAACATGCAGTGGATGTGGATCCACTGAGCTACCGAACCAGTTTGACTTTGCACCACACCAGGGAGCGGAGTCTAAGAGCCCTCTATGTCTTTACCCTTTGTCCTACTCCAGGATGTGGAAGCTGGACTTCTATTGCTAGAGGACACCAGGTCACTTCACCAGCATGGTCCTAGGGTAGGTAGTGGCTGGTCAAAAGAACCAGACAGGGCCGTTGAAGGGCACCAGAGGACAGGCCAAACAGTGAGCAGCATAGTCAGTCAGGTGCACGATCAATGCCGGGTGCTTCAGATACAGGTCAGGAGTGGGAGAGGCAAAAAATATAGAAAGCGTCAGGTAGGCAAGCATAATCTGAGGAACAGGCACAGGTCAGGATAGACGGGATAGCAGCAGAATAGCAACACAGGAACACAACTCTGCTTAGGAACATGAGGATCGATCCAACAATGCTCAGGCAAGGAAAAACAGGTGAAGCAACTCTAAATAGGTGCAAGTGGAACAGGATTGGTGGAGGAAGAAATAGGTAGGGATACACTGGCCCTTTAAATCCAAAACAAGCAGTCGTGCATCTGGTAAAGGGAGGTGGCATTGGAGGGCAAGCAGCAGAGATCAGGAGGAACGAAGGCACAAGTAGACAAGCAGCATACCACGAACAGGGAGGAGGGCAGCAAAGGAGGGGGCAGGACCAAGCCCAAGTAGGTGAACAAAGCACACACACACAGTCAATGAGAAACTAATATCCTGGCCTGTGGATAGTTGATAACTTTGCAATGTGGGAAAACCTTTTTAAGGCAGAAATTGGCCTGGTCCTAGGAAAATGTTAACCTATTTGTAGACATCTTTATTTATTTACTTCAAATGACAAAGCCTTTCTGAATTGTATCTATTTGAATAGCAAGTACCAGTAGGCCACCAGCAATGTTCAGCTTGATGTTTTTGTAGCTGCAAGCTTTCACCACTAGAGGGCACCTGTAGTCCAATGGCATGCTGTGGAACAAAAGCATGCTGAGTGTATTATCTCATAAAAGGTGTCAAGGTTTTGTCTTTAAGGCAGTGAGTCAATATCACATCTAATGACACATGGGAGCTCACACCAATGTTGTAGGAAACAGTTGCCATTGCTTATGTATGTAAAAACATAGAGGAGGGTAACTACTGGCTGCACATTGCTTGCATACAGTAAAGAGACTGTAATATAGTGATTGGGTACATGTAGCCAGAAATTACACAGATTACATGCATTGCTGATCTCAATTTGTATGCCCTGGACTGGCCCCTATACCTGGAAAAGCAAATGAAACAACCTGGTAAGTTGGAGAGACAAATGTGCTTGCTAAGACTGGCTTGTAAGTTCTTAATAATAGCCAACATAGTGGCATCCTGGAGTAGATGTAATTAACATCTTGTACTATCTGCTCTGGCTGCAGCACAGAACGGAGGACGCCTCTTCCTGCTGCTCTGACACTTGGGCAGCATTTCATTATAATTTAAATGTCACTTCTGTAATTGTGAGGAAGTCTTCACTTATCCCTCCCGCTAATTGCAATGCACATTGAATGTAATTTATTAATCATATGTTGAAGGAGCAGAACAGAATGGAGTCCAACTGCTAGGTTCTATTGTGTAGAAGATGGCTCTGAAATGTGTTGTTCAACAGTAAAACAGTCAAATAATACTGTTCATCTGATACAGGGTGCGTGCGTTTATACGTTTGAAAATACATAAGTTATACATATATTGATGATTCTGGACCCCTATGCAAAATCTGTAACAGATGCATCATTGATTACATTTTTTAATACTGATATCTGTCAGGTGGTAGGGGGGGGGCCTTAGGGCCCCCTCATGCACCAGGGATAGGATTCAACTGCTACCTCTGTGCCCCCTATATTTACTCCCCTATTCACACTTACAAATACACACTTGCATATGTAGATCTGACTTTCTATTTTAACTGTAAAGCTTCATTGTATATATATATATATATATATATATATATATATATATATATATATATATATATAATGTGTTATTGAAATGAATGCAGCTGAGAAGTTGAGATTATGGTTGGTTTGAAATGACTTACTCAGATCAACCTAATCTAAAAGCTCAACTCTGCTTCATCTGTTGGGCGGGAGGTTTCTGGACTATATTTATGGATAAATATATGTGGTATAATAGGGCTTCAGCTCACACACACAGAGGGAATACAGGCAAGTTGTTAGCAACAGTTTGCATTAGGATTTGAAGGCTTCATTCATCCTCCCCACCCTGCATGTTAGAGACAGATGGAAGAGTCCTTATCATAAAGAAGATTCCTGGCTGTGTATGTGTTTGTCTCCACCTCCCAAGCTTGCTGGGGCTCCACCTTAGCCAAACAACTCAGTTCTCACTGCTTGCTTCAGCACGGTGAGCTGTGGACAGCTCCCTTCAACGACACAAAGGCAATATTCAGCACCTGGGAGGGCTGGACAGCGACTGAGGCTTCCCGCCTGGGACCACTTTCCGCTCCCTTCCTTTTCCTTGCTTTGACTTGCTGATTAGCTTGGAAGAAGAACAAAAAGAACTTAGAAGACTAAGAGAGAACAGGTAATGAAATCTTTTACTTCACAGCTATTCTATGCAAGATTTTTTTTTAGAAATATGTGGTTGAAATATTTTGTAGTTAAAGAGAAATATTTGCAAGAAAGGATGAATTGTATATCAGACATACATCTCTATGTCACAAATGTATGCAAGCCAGCCTTCTCCATCTTCTATTTATAGGATAGTGTAGGATGAGTGTTTTAACATTTAGCCATGCTTGCAACAACCATGTCATGTGTGCTTGCTTACTTATTACATACACCATGGCACAGTAACTGGCTTGTGGATTATATCATTCTATCTGATTTCAGAACATAAGTATTTATTTCAGAAAACTCGAAAATGCAACATGTGGCTCCTCAGTTCTTGAATTACAAGTCTAAGCATTCCCTCTCAGATGAAGGTGTTCATAGCTTACATTATAGGTGATATTGAGAGTTGTAGTTCCCTGTGTTGTGTCTGCAGGTTTCTTGCCCTGAATAAATAAGGTGTGGCAAGGAGGTGATATTAAACTGCAATTATCATCACATTACAGGGTTTATTTTGCTTTGGTGAAGATTGCAGTGTATACATGTATTGGATATGAATGTGAATTTGCGTCATCCTGTCAGATTTCAATATAATAGATGGTTAGAATATATTGTTAGCTTGTAAAATGCCAAGTTTCAAGTTTGCAGAGCTTGGTGAGGATGAAGAGACCCTCAAAGTTTGTTGCTTGTCAATCTGCTCCCCCCCCCCATGTGTTTAAATGGTTGTGACCAAGTTTAATGCATTAATATTAATTTGCTCTAGATAGTTCTTGTTTGTGTTGCACAGATTTGATACTTACACCAGGTGAAGGGTTATCTGGTGACATTACACAATAGGCTTCTTAGCACGTCTTTTCCATGACATTTCCATATTCAGATTATAAGCACATTGCATGACTCTATGTGTGAATAGTGTTGTCAAGCAGAACCACAAGAAAGACAAAGGTAATGGCTAAAATGCAAATGTTAATATTCAATTACTGTCAGTTCTGAAAATAAGAGATAAATATTTAATAGATTTTTAATGGAGAAATCCTGCCAAGTAGCAACAGTTCAATCCAAGCCACACTTGTGCAAAGGACTGTTCCTCAATATCTCTTTATGTTCCGTTTATGAGTGCAGACCTTGAAGGCTTCTTTGTACTTGAAAGGGTTAAAAGCTTGAATTGTTCCGCACCTTTGTGCCTTTATGTACTGTTGCTTTCAGGTGTATGGTTGTAGAGGGAACCAAACAACCACTCGCGTCTGAGTTCATGCTGAATATTGCTGCCAGATACCTAAGTTATCTGATTTGTTACCATGACTCCACCAGGGTATGGAGCAGAAAACACATTCCAGTCTTAGATATGACTAATAAAAAATACCCTGGTGTCCTGCTATAAAAAATAATCCTTAAAGGAATAGATTCTACAGAAATATTATGCATAATATAGTTACAATAAACATACAGTAATAAATGTGCCATATATACTGTATGCTATAGAAGCTTTATGATTCTCACAGAAGGGGAGCTGTGATTTATACAGATAAATTATATTTTAACATGGTATCCAATCAAATCTTTTATGTATGGTCTTTAAGAATCTCCCCTAAATTATATAAGTGACCTTATGAAGAGTGCTTTGTTGGTTTTTCGATCTAACTATTCATAATGGTATGAACAAATCAAACACAATACATTGGTATAGTATATTAAAAGACACTGAAAGTGAATATTAGTGAATTATTGATTGTTTACATTTTGGATTCATTTCTGGAAAACAAAGTAAAGCCGGGTCTATATAATGATTCTGCAACATTTTCCATGTATACATCGCAAAGTTGTCAAAATAGCATGCCGATGTATATATGCATGTACTGGCAGAGGCCCCATTGACTTTAATGGTCTGAACGTAATAATCTAGTGCACTGTTTCTCAACTCCAGGCCTCAGGACCCACCAACAGGTCATGTTTTGAGGATTTCACAGGTGATATAATTATAGTCAGTGCACCAGTAACTGCCACAGCTGTTTGTTGTATGGGATATCCGCAAAACATGACCTGTTGGTGGGTCTCGAGGACTGGAGTTGAGAAACACTGATCAAAATGTATAAGTGTATTTTCAAGGACTCAATCACAGAACGCCACACTGTTGAGCACTGCAAAATGCAAGTATACATTCAGAAAATTACCCAAAAATAACTCAGTGAGGCCCATGACAGTACATTCATATGGATGCCAACATTCCATTCTGGCAGGTTGTCAATGTATACTTGGAACATATTGTAGAGTCGTGATGTGAACCCAGCCATAATGTTCCCATTTTCGTTAGCCTTAACCATTGATGATTTCTATTGTCTGGTTTCCATTATCTAATGTTTCTTCATTAGGCATATGCACCAATAAAGCTTTGGTGTATATGGTAAGTATATTCATGAGGCTTCACTGTCCAGATGTATTGTTTTTATGATTGATCTGGCCTGCAGGTTTTGGCACTAAATAGTATATTACATCTTATAGTAGTAGTTACATGTTCCCAGTGTGTACATCTGACTGAATGGTCAAATGTGGCCTACTGTGGCCTACGCTTCTCTTATATATGTCAGAAAGTCTGTTTTATGAAAAGGTTCCAGTTTGGTGTATAGTGGTCTATAGGATCTGTCTTATTGCTTAATTGCTACTGGCCATATTAATATCTACTTAAGCGAATTTACTACAGTGTTTCTCTAAAAATAGTACCTACCCCAAGTAAACTCTGCCCTCATAGTTCAGTGTTTTTGGTGTAGGCTTGAAATATAAGCCCTGCTCCAAAAATAAACCCTAGTTATAGTAAGTGCATCCACTGCTAGGTTATGGCAGGTGACTGTCAATTGGCATACTATAGCCCACAAATGTGTCTGAATAGCACAGCATGTCCCCATAGACACCCTGCTTCTTTCCTGTAGAGTGCCATACAGTGAACTCATCCTTCGTGCTGAGGCTCAAGCTACTCAAACTGGCAGCGGTGACACAGTACACAGTTACTGTAGATCCAGATGCAGGGGCCCCGCTTTAGCAGCACCTCTACTCCTCTGTACGCAGCCCGAGAAGCAGTGACATGAGACAGAGGTGGTGGTGGTGGTGGTGGTGGTGGGGGGGTAGGTGGCTTCTCCACTCACAATTGCACGCACTGTTACACTGCCATCTCACTCCTCTGTATTGTTACTGTACTCAAAGGCTGCCATGGAACAATTCAGCCACTTTTTTTTTTTATAATCATAATAGAGCTGAATCAAACAAGCTTCTCTATTCAGCTTTCCTAATATGCTCATACATATTAGACGAAGGTCATCTAAACCCACCAGTAGATTTGGCCAATTGTCCCAACTCTCCTCTGACAGATGAGACAATAGTCAGACATGTTAAATTTCAACTGCCCAACCCTATTACTCCTGAAGTGATAAGCCGCCACCAGACCTGTCTAGCTGTGGCTTATCCCACCCCTTTCCATAAAGGACACATGAATGTTTGGCTATACCAGACAATCACGTGGAGTTCAGGAGAGGAGGCTGTTGGATAAACAATGCCCAATTACTAATGAAAATGGAAGGAAAGCCTCTCGCTCTAGAGGAGCTAGCACCTCCATGAATTACTTTTTATGAGAACTATGTAATGTAGGAGAATGCTTTGGAGTATTAAACACTTGAAGGGTTCCACAACAGATTAAAGGTGTTCACTGGAGTTTGTAGAAGGAAATATCCAAACTGGTCAACTCCTATGCTGATTACATTCCTTGGAAGCAGGCTTAACATGCTACCATGCTACATCTTGGATCGCTTGTTGGCTTGTTGCACATAGCAACTAATCCCAGTCTCACTTATAGTACAGCAGCTTAAAAAGAACCTGTCGGGTCCCCTGGGTCTCACATACCAGCCTACCAGTATGTCGTTCCTCTCACCTGACAGGTCCTGGGGTGGATGTGTGAGGCCTCAGGGACCTGACAGGTTCTTTTTAAGAAATAAAAGTTGCTATTTTCATTGGTTGCAATGGTCTAATTTCCTTGTTATACAGTTGTGATCAATGCAACTGAGTGATTCTATTTAAAGATTTCCTATGACAGAGATACTGTACATCAATAATGCTAATGGTGCTTAGAAAAGAACTTAGGTACTGTTATATATTGTATATGTAAAAGCAGATAGAAATATGACATTAAAGTTGGTAAAGATTTGCAAACAGTGTAACCTGCTAATGTGAATAGATAAGAGGCAGACACATGAGATTGCCGGTGACTAATCACTTGTTCAGCCAGCATCTTCTGGTCTGACCTCCCCATAAGCATTGTTTATATCAAAAACAGAAAAATAAGATAACTTGGCACCATTCTGACAAAAAAAAAAAAAACTATTACAGATGTTGCTATCAAACCTCAGAAATGCACCCCCCCCCCAGGATATGGATGCAAAAAACGGTAAAGGGATACTGCAGTGGGGGGGAAATGTGTTCACATCAACTGGTCTCAAAAAGTTATACAGATTTGTAAGTTACTTCTATTAAAAAATCTCATGTCTTCCAGTACTTTTCAGCTGATGTATGCCCTACTGGAAGTTGTGTATTATTTTCTTTCCAGTGTGACATAGTTCACTTTTGTGTTCCTACTGTAGCTCATGAAGTTGGTATATGATGAACTTGTATATCAGTCAGTATTAAATAGATCTCTCCAGTACTGTTACTGGAGTGATTATTTTAAAATGTATATTGGTTTATAAAGAACAGTGAAGCTCTTATAATCCATACATGTGGCATTATTATTAAGACCTTTTTACAGCAAGACATTGAGCCATTGCAGATCCTTCAGATAGACATGTTCGCTTTCGAGAACAATGAATTAATGTGGAATACAATCGATACGTGACATATTTTTCAGTATCACAAATTTGTTTTAGAGCAGTCAGTAAAAGAAGCCTCTGTGTGCATCCTTATAAACAGGTACAACCTGTTGCAGTTATTGGGCACTGTATAAGGCTGCTTGCGTAACACAGTCCATATACTCTCCACTATTGCATATAACCATAGCTTCCATGGATTTGGCAGAAGCTCGCACAAGTCCTGACATGTCATTATTGCTGTCCAGGCTCCTATAGTTCCATGGTCTGCATGGTCTATGACAGTAGGAGGTCCATGGATGACACACGGTCACACGCAGGAGGCCTTACACATCCAGAGAACAGATATGTCAATTGTTATGCTACAATAAAGGATTTCAAAAGCTATATGTTTTATTAGTTTTGTGATGTTATTTGTTGTAACTAACAGGGCAAAAGGAAACTGTCAGTGACTGTAACACTGGATATATATATATATATTTTTTTCTGTTAGCAGGTCTATTTATATAAACAAGAATTGACATTATATTTACCAGAACAGATTCATGTGAGGATGTTATTATCTTGACTATTTGATCTGTGTGTACATACTAAGGCTATGTTCCCACACAGTATTTTTGCTCAGTATTTCTCAGCCAGTATTTTTCAACCAAAACCAGGAGTGGATTGAAAACACAGAAAGGCTATGTTCACATACTGCTAAAATTAAGTGGATGGCCATGATTTAAAGCAAGTAATGACCATTATTCCAAAACAACAGCCGTTGTATTAAAATAATGGTAATTATTTGTCATTAAATGGCTGCCATCCACTCAATTTCCACTCAGTGTATGAACATAGCCTTTCTGTGTTTTCAATCACATTCTTAACATACTACCAAGATGTTTCTGATTAATATTTGTGTTTTAGAAAGTAGCATGGCCACATTACAAGTCAGTCCATTTCTAAGCTTAGAACTTCCAATGCCTTGTACTTTTCTTATTTAGGGTGCCTTCACACCTACCGACTCGCAGCGTTAATAATGCTGCAAGTCGGCTAGGTACTGGCAGATCACTGTCAGTACATATACGCAGCGGTCTGAACGACCGCTGCGTGTATGTAAATCTGCCGGCCACTTAACCCCTTCTGATGCCGGCCGCCTCCCGCCTCCCGCTCAGCTCTGTATACATTACCTCCTCGCTCCACGGGGTCCCGGCGTCCTGCTCTCGCGCCCGGCCAATCAGTGTTTTGCCCTGCCGCAGCCACTGATTGGCCGGGCGGGAGAGCAGGACGCCGGGACCCCGTGGAGCGAGGAGGTAATGTATACAGAGCTGAGCGGGAGGCGGCCGGCCGGCATCAGAAGGGGTTAAGCAGCCGGCAGATTTACATACACGCAGCGGTCGTTCAGACCGCTGCGTGTATGTACTGACAGTGATCTGCCAGGACCTAGCCGACTTGCAGCGTTATTAACGCTGCGAGTCGGTAGGTGTGAAGGCACCCTTAGATTATATTACAACGTATAGAGTCTTCCTCAAAATGAGACAATCCATAAGATAAATGAAATGGTCCATGAAGTAGGAGCACTGAACACACTTTTTTATGTAAACATTTCAATGGAGAAACTGGGCTTATTACCAGTATCAACCAATAAATACTTTCTGGGAGGAAAATGCTGCACAATGATTGGTTTCAATGGCCGACAAAACGACCTAGTAATAAGTTATACCACTCACCTATCTACAGTATCCCAGTACCAAAACAGATCTCCTGACTGACTCCTCTTCATCCCTTACTTTGGAAAGCTGTTTTGCCCCATTCCTGTGATACCACCTAGCTCTAAAGTAATAAAATAAAGAGTCTACTTTATATGTGAATAGCTGCACTTTTACTTGTAATGGCCTCTGAGTTCACACAGGGGTTAAGTCTCTAAGTACGTGAATCAATACAATGTTTCAGACTCCATTTGACAATAAAATGTACTGTGAAATAAAATGATTCTTTTGCCACTTTGCCACCAATTGAAACACTACCCGCTGATTCCTTTAGGAGCAATTATCCAAAGTGCTTCTGGTTGATCCATATAGATGGAGTTGTGAGTCATTTGGATTTGTAGACTTGTAATGTGACATTTTCATGTTGCCCTAGACTGTTCGTTGCCACCTATTAGGTATGACTGACGGTATTGTAGATTTAATGCACAAATCCCATGGAGAAGCATTAAGAAAAAAGCACAGGCACATACGACATACATCATATGTGTCTCTATGTGTCTAGAGAATAATATATCAGGCATTATTATAACTGTGGGGAAAGTTTCGCTGAGCTTAGTCCCTGGTTTAATTAAAGGATCTTCCTAACAAAATAATGGATATTCTGTAGTTCTGATAAGATGTGAGAAACAGAAAACATAGCCCTTGTCTTATAAAATAAATAATTATCAATGTTGTTAGTCTTCCAATAGTGGTACTTAAAAGGTTCTTAAAATAAATACAGCTGAAGAGAAGACCCCTGCCCTAAAGGCCCCGATACATGCCCACGGCGGCAGCTTACCTTCATTCTGCTCATTCACAGCACAGAAATATTCAGCTATGGAATGACTGTCCGCCAAAAGAATGGTCGGTGGGTGTACGACGCATGACGAGCTGTTAGTGACTAATAGAATAGGAATAGTTCATCTTGGGGAAATTTATGAAGAGTAATACAAGGGTAATGTGTAGTTGGGGCAGGTTTAGTATTGAAAATGTGCCAGAATAGATATCCATCAGTAAACAGTCAGTGTGAAGCTGCTGATTGAAGAGAGCCTCAGTAGAGAGCCTAATAAGAGAGCCCCTTTTCCTTTTTTCGATCTACATTCCTACAAGGAAAAGTCTCTGCACTTCTTCAGTTCTTGCCTTCCTATTGTCACTTAGATGACTTTCTGTCTGTCTGTCCTCACATAAATAATCCATGTCTCAGCTGTTTTAAGCTTTAGAAATCCTTCTTTAGCTTGTTGTATACAGAACCAGTCTAAACCAGTGCATGTAATAGGGAAATCAGTACATGGGCATAAAACAGCAAATGTGGCAAACAACTTGTGTACCACTGCATACTAGCTCTATTCATTGTTAACACTCTGTCTCGCAGTATATACTGTACACAGTATATACGCAGTATATACACAGTTTTTAATTTAGGAGGACAGAATAAACAAGCCAACAACAACATAAAAGGAATATACAACGGCATGTATAAAACCACCATTACATGAATAGGCCCATCTTGGGCATAACAAATTAATTTCCAGTCCTTGCAGAATGGACATTCTGGACAACGAATAATTAAAAAAATCACTCAAAGTGCTAGATCGTCCATATTAAACCCAGCCCTAATTTACAGAGAAAGGGGGCAATTAGAAGGGCCCTATGGAGTTCTTACCCTGTTATAGATGTGCTAGGATCACCTTATTGGGTCACCCTAATAAGGATGGTCCCACACTTCAGCCATCAATGAACCCCTGGAGTGAGGTCGCTGGGTATATAAAATCTGGGATGACACAATAAGGCATCTCTCAAGTATATTCATTTTTTTGCTGGTTTGATGCATATTGTATTTGTTTGTGTGTTGTATCACTTGGGAAACTAGGCATCTGGTTATAATCCTAATCTAGTACCCGTCAGCACATACAAGACTTTATTGTGTCTCCCCTTCTTCTACACACCCATCAACCCTACTGCAGGAGTTCATTACTTGGTGATTCCCCTGGATTATACCTAGGAAGGTATAGGTATCCTGTGCAGCACCAGCCTCATTACAGTGAGCAAAAGAAATCAAAAAGTCACGTTTATGAAAAATTTGGTATCAATAAAAACTATACATCTTCCCGCTAAAAGTGAGTCCAAAAGCCAGCTCAGTCACAGGAAAGATAAGAACACTATGGATCATGTGGCAATGTGGCAACAGTTTCTGTATTTTTTTCAGGAAGACAGTTTCTATTGTGCCAAAACTGCAAAAAAGTAGTATTGTTCTTTGCTTTTTCCAACCAGAATCATTTTTCTTGGCTCCTTGAACTATCTTGTTTAGTTTTAAACATAGTATGGTTTTTCTTGGTTCTCAAGTAATATGGTCATCTTCACATAATTATTTTATGGTCCAGGTGATGCAGTTATTGTCCTAAAAAACAACTTTTAAACTTGCAGCCCTGTGTCAAATTGGCGTAGCCTAGAGTCTCTGTTCCCTAGGCCTGCACCACCCCTCCGTCCCTCCTCCCCGCCCTCTTCACCATTAGCAATGCCCCCCAGGCAGGATTTCTCCTAATCATGACCTGTCTTAATGATGCAAATGTTCCTTAACAATCCAGCACATGTGCAGTGTTCAGACAAGTGTTGAATAGCAGAAATCCTGCCTGGGGCATTCCTAATGGTGAAGAGGGTGGGGAGAAGGATGGAAAGGAAAAGACTTGCAGGACTATGGCATAAACACTCTAGGCCACACCAATTCGACACAGGGCTGCAGGTTTAAAAGTTGTTTTTTTTAGAACAATAACTGCATCACCTGCCAAACAGACCACAGGACAGATCTTGGATTAAATGTAGCTGATTGTAAAAGTGGTTTGGGGGGGGGGGGGGGGGGGCAGATTGTGGGTACAGAGTCGTTTTAAGTTGAATTGTCACCTATCGTTTATGAACTAGTATGGTCATCCAAAGTTCTCTATGTGGTGATCATTAAAGGTGTTCTACACTTTTGACAATCCCTCCTTGTTAGGGCCATATTACATGTCTCGATGATCGGGGTAAGCAAGTGCTGATCTTCTAGATTGACGCTTGCTCACACAGCCTATAAGTCCCTGTAGCCCCCACTGACACTTCTGATTCAGTCTCTGCAGTGACGGCTGCTTAGCCAATCACTTGCAGAGATGGGTCAGCGCCACAGCCAGTGATTGGCAACAGGGGAGTGTGGAGAGGTAAGTACATACATCTTTATTATTTTCTATGGGCAATCAGCCATCAGTCCCACATCAACGCATTTTTTTGTTAACATGTTGAACGACAACAATCAGCCAATGATCAACTCCTTGGCTCATCATTTTCTTTGACAGATAATCGCTCCATATAATAGGGCCCTTACAAGGCACATACTTGACAATAAGCTGATAACAAAGTGTCCTCCTGGAGGAACCCCCCCCCCAAGTTGCCTAGTCACCCTTAGTTGCTTAAGTAGTATGAATATACTTGTTGCTAACATATTACAGTTTATTCATGTGATACATCTGTTATTGCCTTTTATATTTTTTAACTTAAATTTATTTTATGTTATTGTTAATGTAACACCTGAAATATATATGAAGTGGGAATTGAGGCCTTAAAGAACATGAGATTATTTTTTAAGAAATCATTGCACGTCTCTTTTCTAACAAAATAAACTGAAGGTTAAATGATATTAACTTGAAATTCTGTTAAGAGGTTTCCCGACAGTTTCCATTTTCAAATGTTGTTTAATCCAATGATTCTATTGGAAGGTGTAATTGTGCCATATTATTATTATAATATTTTTATTGTAAATCTGGTCACAAAGGTCTGACACAATAATAATTCAACTGGTTTCCTTGCTGTTTTAAAGCCAATATCCATAGTTGCACTGGGGACAGATTAGCATTTTAGATGTGTTCCTACAGTAGAAATGAAGCATTTATGATCAAATCATCAAATGATTCCACGGTAGAACAAGCAATTCATCATACACTAATGTGTTGTTTTTGTTGGCAGTCAGTGTAAAGCTGGGAGGAGCAGTCAATGAGCGTGTAAGCTGGATGGAGAGGGTTCCATGTAGTAGCAGCTGGATAATAGAAAAGTCACATTCTTTCCAAAACTTCAACTTCCAACAATGACATTTTAGTACATGGTAAAATGGCTGTTGAAATCCATATGTATAACGTCATACATGTCAGCAATTCTGAGGCAAGAAGAAGACGACTTAACTTTCTATAGATCCAATCATTATGGTGAATGCAGTGAAGCAATGTTATTTGGACCATATAGTACATGTCATGTAATTAAATTACAGATTAAAGGCCAAATGCTGGTGCCAGTAATAGCACCACACCTACGTGTCTATACTATGTTGCCTGCCATACAGAATAGCCACACTCTTACACTCTTAAGGCCCTATTACATAAAGCGAATATTTGCCGTATTCAGCTGATATCAGCCATTAAGGATGATAATCGTCTCTTGTAATAGGAAACAACAGTCAGCTGACATGCATAATGTTGGCTGATTGTTGTCTTTCAACATGTTGAAAGCTCAACAATCTAGATAGCAGCAATATGCTGCTGTTGCTCCATGTAATAGGAGCGACGCAGCAGACTGCCGCTATTTTTTATAGGCTGCTCGTAGATCTAGCGATCACCCGGGCAGCCCCCCGTAGATTGCCCTGCCAGGACAGGGCAATACTGCAGTACCACCTAACCAAACCCAGGCCTTGTAGTATATATCCACTGTATGCAGGTAAAGATGGTGAATCTTTAATACAAATTTATTAAGACTGGTAACGCACAGTGCCCATCTTGGTGGTACTGGAGGGCTGCCAACCTTGACAGTAAATGACACTTGTTGCTGATCTTTTGATGCTCTGGGAGGGAGTATCAGTAGTCACTACCAGGATTAGCAGTAGTGGGCCTATACATGATGTATTAAAGGACTACATAGAATGGTGCTTATCACCACACAACTATTCAAGGTGAGAGCACCTGCCAGTGTGGAATATACCAGTTTGATGACCCTGGGAGCGTCCATGTTTGTTTTCTGTGCATTCAAGATGCGGATGGGTTCTGCATAGACTCTTTACATTGAGTAGCCAAGAGAATGGTATGAACCAAGCAATGACCTGCCATTATCATAAATATACTTCAATTTCCATTCCATTTCTTTCACTCATTTTCAATAATTCCATCTTTATGTCTCTCTCCCTATTATTAAATACTAATATGTATAGGTAAATACATAGAGGTAGTGAAATATCATTGTTCTCCATTCACCCATGCAACTATATTCTCAACATAATGAACTGTTCTGCAAATTTCATGTTATTCCCATTACTATGAAGCTGCTGATTTAGAAAGGGCTACAAATCTTCTGCCTTAATCTCAATGTGCCTGAATATGCTGGTCTGCCTTCTGTTGCCTGTAATAAGTGCCACTTAAATGGGAATCTGTTGCGCAAGTTCCTTTGTAGCACCTAAAATAGCCTTAATCTCTAGCAGCAAGCAACAGCTGGAAGATGACTGGCAGAGAGATTCAATATCTATATGCAATTACTGGGACTCTCACTAAACTGTGTTTGCACATGATTCATACAATAATGACGGGAAAGGTTTTAATTCTATATAGTCTAATAGCGCTTGACTTTCTGAGCAAAACATCTATTCAGATCTGAACTCCATTACTGTCTGTTAGTTTTAGCTGGGGAGAAAGGTTATTTCACTCTGTATTATTTTCCTTAAGTGTTTTTTTTAATAAGAATAAATATCTCATTGACTCATACAATACTATTATTGTTGAGAACATGTGACTTTGTAGGGTATTTTCAGTATATGCTTTTATACTATAATCATAAGTCGTGACCAGGCCGGATTAACTCTACCATAGGCCCCGGGCTGTACACCAATCCTGGGCCCCCCCTACCCTACTGTACATATGGCAGCACTAGCGTGGTGTTCATAGTACAGAATAGATAATGTCCTGTTGCCCTGATATGTGCAAAATAGTAGTAAAAAAAACATATTTTTTTTTTGCTAATCACGGCAAAACTGTATCCAGGGACAATACTCCACTGAAAGTATAAGTCTGTTGGGTGACCATGGGCCCCCCAGGAGCTCAGGGCCCCGTGCTACCACCCGAAAAGGACCTATTATATTTCACTACTGGTCGTGACTTGACTACTCTGGGCCCCATTGCAAGACCTGTAAAAGTGTCCCCCAAATATGACACATGACTAATAGTACATGTTTTGTATGGGACACAGGGAACGATTGTCTCTCATAGTCACCAGGGTTAATATGGTAATATTAATGTATCAGTACAGATGTGGTGTTGCTTATTTTTTTTTTTTTTTTAAAAAGAGTAGTCCAGCAATGTTTTTTTTTTTTTTTTTTAAGTGTTGTATTGCCCCCCAAAAGTTATACAAATTACCAATATACACTTATTACGGAAAATGCTTATAAAGTGTTTTTTTTTTTCCGGCACTTACTACTGTATCAAGGCTTCACTTCCTGGATAAAATGGTGATGTCACGACCCGACTCCCAAAGCTGTGAGGGCTGTGGCTGCTGGAGAGGATGATGGCAGAGGGATGTTCAGTGTCCCTCCAGTGCCCGGTGTCCCTCAGTGCCCCCTGCCATCATCCTCTACAGCAGCCACAGCCCGCACAGCTCTGGTAGTCGGGTCGTGACATCACCATTTTATCCAGGAAGTGAAGCTTTGATGCAGTAGTAAGTGCAGGGAGAAAAGCACTTTATAAGTATTTCCCATAATAAGTGTATATTGGTGATTAGTATAACTTTTGGAGGGCAATATAATACTTTAATAAAAATTTTTCCCGAACTTCTTTAATTGCAACAATACTAACAAGACTGTCTACCACCAAAGCAATAAGTATCATCTAGATACATGCATGTCAATGTGAGATGGTTCTTTCTCCCCCCAAAAATCATCTATCAATTTTCCTTATTGATCCAATAATATACAGAAAAATGTGACCTTGTTGAATAGCAAGGGTTGAAATGTCACGTTTGAGAAGATACACCTATTATAAAGACTCGAAACCTTGCATTTTCCTGTATGTTGTTGGATCAATATAGAAGCTTAATGGATGATTGATGCTTTTGCCCCTTTGGTTTTCTTTGTCACAATGTTAGGAATTCTTTTGCGTTAGCTACTATGTGGTGAAGCTATAGCCAGTAATAAGAGCTACAAATACTAGTAAAGGACAGAGAATCCATGATCAGCCAGTATTACCATACAGTCTAAGGCTATGTTCACACAACGTATGTTTAGCATAAATCAGGCCCGTTGTTGCAATTTGCAACAACGGCCATGATTTATGTTGAACATATATTGTATTTGAATGAATGGAACACTCAGTATACACTCCGTCCGGCATTCCATCTGGCTGCACGAAAAACTGACATGTCAGTTTACTGCGCCCGCTATTCATTGGATAGTGACCGCAGAAGACATGTCAGTTCACACAATGGAGCATTCATTGTGTGCAGTGGTAAATTGGGAGGCGGGCACACACGGGTTCCCCCGCATTCAAATTCACCAGAAATGAAGATCATTCGGCCAGTACCGCAGTACTGGCCTGGATGATCTTCACTGACAACATTCATTCTGCGATCCAGCTGAGTCACAGAACAGCCGGTGTTAAACATAGTGGGAACATGGATTGTCCACAAACCAATGGACACAAAAGAAGTCTTCATTGGTAATAAAAAGGATTTGTTATTTGGTGAATGTAATGAAACTCCAATATAGAGGTTACTCATTCTCATTCCAAGTCATAACTATTCTTATAAGAAATAATCTATACGATTGACCCCAGAAGTATGTAATATGTAACATTCTCACCCCTTTCCAACTTTTACTTGTAAAATTTTTCTTGCTTCTTGTCCATGGGGATTGATATAATTTAAAAGCAATGGAGAAGCATTAAAATGTGATTTCCCTAATTGTATCTAATGCAGAGAAATTAGGACAATTAGAAGTGAAAACTCAATGGTGAGAGGAAAGAAGAAAACCAATATGGCTTCAGTTGTCTTTTTATTTGTTTTTATACCATTTCTATGTGTATTACCTCTAAAGGCAATATTTTATGGCCATAATTTTTAGGTAGGCAACATAATTTCCTATAGGTCATAATTAGAGATACACTGGGCTCTCATTACCATTCATTACCATCCTCTCATAGGTTTCCAGACCTTAGCTGGCAGGATTGAGAACAGAGACAAAGCTTAGCCAGCAAGCATGGGTCAGCAATGTGCTCTTGGCCGAGGTACCAGGAAATTGTATGAGAGCCTAGAAACAAGCCAGAGGGCCAATCTTTAGATCCATAGATCTCAGCAAGACAGGGGTTAAACAGTAACTAAACCAGATTACAAACCAGGAATCGGATCGGTAGAAAAGCCTCAGCAAGCCAGAAGGATATTCAGATGGTCCAAAAGTCATTAGCAGTAATCCAACAGGAATCACAAGACCAATTAGCACTCGGCAAATACCTTCTAACCAGGCAAAGACTTCTGGGAGAGGAATGGGTTTTTAAGGCTACTGACCTTGAGTTCCTCAAGCAACACTGCAACACAGAGAAGAGCCAGTCTGAATTCTGCAACACAGGGGTCTCAGAAATCGGACCAGATCTTGGATATATGCCTAAAAGGGTACTCCACTTAAAGCATAACTATAGTTTAGATGTTTAGATTAGTTTAAAAAATGAAATTTATCAGATAAAAAGCCCACATGTTACCCTTTAAAAGGAGCCATAAACTGTGTTGATAGCTTGTGTGCTCGCTGAGATATCACTAGTTGTTTGGCTCAGTAGAATAAATGAATTTTTATCCTGGCTGACTGAAAGTAGGCGTGGTCTCCCCTCTCCTCCCCTCCCGTCTTATCTCCTCCCCTGCCCCGCCCTCCACACTAGTTTATTTCTGAATTGTGTTAAAACCCCCATAAGGATAGCTTCACACACACCATATCACAGCGGATCTGCAGCAGATTAGATCTAAATAACTGAACACAGCATGAAATCTGCAGCAAATCTGCTGCGGATCCAGTGTGTTTGAATGCACCCTAAAGCACATCATTTTAAAACTTAACCCCTCAAAGAATTTAAAACAAGCCATAGGGGCTTTATAAACCCTTTTAGGTGGTTAACTGACATAAAAGCAAGTGGAGGAGAATTGCATAAACTTTTCGGGGGAGATTTATCAAACATGGTGTAAAGTGAAACTGGCTCAGTCGCCCCTAGCAACCAATCAGATTCCACCTTTCTTTCCTCACAGACTCTTTGGAAAATAAAAGGTGAAATCTGATTGGTTGCTAGGGTTGAATAAATCTCCCCCTTCAACTTTTTTTTGTGTGCAAATTTTTTGAGAATGAGGAGGGGAGGGGGGATGGAGAGGGGTGGCGAGGTGGAGAAGAAAGGTCTGGGGTGGGGTGTAAGAGGTGATGAGGTGGCAAGGTGGAGGGAGGGGGGAGTGGGCATAATAAGAGGGATGATGAGAGTGAGAGGGATCGTGAGAGTGGATGATGACAGTCAGATGGGATGAGAGAGGGATCGTGAGAGTGGATGATGAGAATGGATGATGGGAGTGAGAGTGGATGATAAGAGTGAGATGGGATGACAGTGAGAGTGGATGATGAGAGTGGATGATGATAATCATTTTGTGTAATAGCAGGCAACGATTAAACGACCGACGAGAAATCGTTGATCGTTTAATAGGATCCGGACCTATTATCGTTTGATCATTCGCTCATCGTTCGCACATCGTTCGGTGGAATAAGAATTCACAGCTGAAACGTACGCAATAGCGACGACCGCAAGAACGATAAATAACGATCATCATTTTGTGTACTTGGGCGAACGATTTCGGGTCGTTTGCCTTAGCGGTCGTTTAGATCGTTTATCGTTAATCGTTAGTCGTCGGAAAATTGCTTGGTGTAATAGTACCCTGAGAGTGGATGATGAGAGTGGATGATGACAGTGAGAGTGGATGATGACAGTAAGGGTGGATGATGACAGTGAGAGTGGAGGATGAGAGTGGATGATGACAGTGAGAGTGGATGATGAGAGTGAGAGTGGATGATGAGAGTGGATGATGAGAGTAGATGATAACAGTGAGAGTGGATGATGAGAGTGGATGATGAGAGTGAGAGTGGATGATGAGAGGGAGAGTGGATGATGACAGTGAGATGGGATGATGACAGTGAGAGTGGATAATGAGAGTGGATGATGAGAGTGGATGATGACAGTCCGAGGGGGGATGACAGTGACGGAGGATGATGAAAAGGAGGAGGGAGCCGGACTCACTGGGGCGAGGCAGCAGGGCAGAAAGTGTCATTGCTCCGACCCAGGTATATGGCAGCAGGCCTGCGGGCTCGGGCACATCTTTGGCAGGGCTCCAGGACCTGTCGCCGGGCATCAGAGCGGCACTTACATAGTTGGCAACAGTCCCGAGTATGACGCGGTAAGCCCCGCCCCCATCACAGTAAGCCCGGCGCCCACTGCGGGGCTTCCCGCGATGGGGGCGGGGCTTACCGCGTCATACTCGGGACAGTTGCCAACTATGCACTGGGTGTCATGAGAGGGAGGGGGGGGAGCAGCAGTAAAGGCAGCATTGCAGAGGGCCCAGTAATATGGCGGCCGGCGCCGGAGGGGTGCCCGGGGCACAGCTGGCTAAGGAACACCCCTGCCGGACACTGGTCATCATGAATCAGCAGTGAAGACTGAAGGGAGGACCGCCACACTGGAGGGGCAGCCATGAAGACAGCAGCCACAGTGCCAGGGCTGCAGAGAAGGAATGAAGTGAGGGGGCAGGACTTGATCTGAGAATCCATACAAAGCTGCTGCTGAGGCAGAGGATGGATTCTCAGGAATGTAGGACAGTTTTGAACAAGTAGCTCAGAGCCAAACACAGCTCTGAGGGAACATTCATCTGCATGTATTTCCAAAACGATTCACTTTTCGTTATTACAATAAATTGCAAAAATTATTATCATGACCTAGGCTAACTAAAAACAAAAAATATATATATATTTTTTTATAGTTGCGCTTTAAAGATTTAGCCATGTTCAATCCCCACCCATAATCTAAGCTTGTTTGTAATAGGCTTATATTACATGAATTGGGCTGTTTGTCTGCAGCACATCCTGATTAACACATTGAAGCTGCAGAAAATCCTTTCTGTCTCCCCTCCTCTGTCCTCCCCTTCCCTTCTGAGACCAAAGTCTCCTGATCTGTGACCCCGCCCACCAATGACATTAAACCAATCAGTGAGCACCTGGCTAAGGAGAGGGAAAACAGAACAGCGACAGCCTCCTGAGCAATATAGGGGAAAGGAGACACAGTTGTTTCATCTCTCTTTCTCTTTCTAATCTATCTATGTCGATGGCTAGACAGATAGACAGATGGATATAGAAGGTATATCACCGCAGCACTCTGGATGTGATCAAACCAATGGATTTATTGCTCCCAAAGGTGTGACGTTTCGCGCATACTATCAGAGCTTTCTCAAGCAGGCAAATACATGTGTTCACTTCAACCTTATATACAACAGTGTTTAACTATCATTGGTTAATCATTATCACATGATCAAGTGCATTTTCAAAACACAGCAAAAAAGATTAAATAAACCTATATTCTAAAGTAAAAGGTGATCTCAGACCCGGAACGTGATATTTAATTTCATATAACATAGTGTACAAATAGTCATGAAGTAAGTGTTATAAAGTGTTATTCTGGGTCTGAGATCACCTATTACTTTAGAATATAGTTTTTTTTTACCTTTTTTTTTTTTTTTGCTGTTTTTGAAAATGCACTTGATCATGTGATAATGATTAACCAATAATAGTGAAACACTGTTGTATATAAGGTTGAAGTGAACACATGTATTTGCCTGCTTGAGAAAGCGCTCATTGTATGAGAGAAACATCGCACCTTTGGAAGCAATAAATAAACCTGTTTGATCACATCCGGAGTGATATACCTTCTATATACAAATTTCCATGGTTGGTTCCACAGTGGAAATCGCTGGCACCCACTCCCAAGTTCACACCTGAGTGCTGTACCTGCTATACATTTTCTATGGATAGATGGATACAGATGGATATAGATATTTTGTTTACAGTGTAAAGCAGAAGCAGATTGAGACAGCAGTGGGCAGATATTACATGATGAAGCTGATACTTGGCAGTTGGCTCTGAGGTGCATGCATGCTGGGAAATGTAGTTTCCCAGTCAGCGCCATCTTAGATATAGATTGGCTCTTAGAAAAACTTGTAACTCAGAAAGGTGGTAGCTATAAAGACAGGAGGCAGCTTAAAGTACTCAGGGGGACTTGCTGAGTAAGACCAAATAGATTTGGGAAGATGTCATTTTTTTGCTTGTGCGTGGAATACCCCTTTAAAACTCTGCACAAGTTATGAGTTTGATACAGCCTATACTATACATTTATATTAAACTCTATGAAATTTAAAGATTTTTTTTAATTTATTGATTTATGGAATCTATGCGAAAAACAAAACAAACATTTGTTCCATGTTCTTTTGGATGCTGTATTACTGAGGTAATAGCATATATCTTAGCTATGTGTATTGGCAGTTTTACACAGGCCAATATTATAATATAGAAATATAATATAGAAACGCTCATTCGTCCGATAAGCGGCCTGTGTAAAAGTGTCAGTGATAAGGCGAGGAGCCGGAAACTGCCCACTCCACGGCTGATCGCTTCTTTTGAGCATACCTAAAAATCCTTCTTTATTGGATGTATATCTGTGTAAAAATGGGATGTGCGGCCAATAGCAACGTATTTAAATGGTTGAATATATGACGCAGGGATCGTTTGCAGATGCTCAATTACTTGTGCCCCCTGTAAAGGCACTGCAATTGAGCGCCAATATTACTGATGATGAGACCTTATGAGACCAAAAGAACATCATTAATTCTCTGATGCCTTACTATAAATTATTTGTGGGGTCACAGAACAAATGGCAAGGCACATATTACTAAATTACAGTGTATGGACAATAGAAACTCAGCCAGCAGAGGATTCATTTGCCTCCTGTAAGGAGTAATAGTCCAGAAATTGATTTGATGATAAGACCCCATACTCAAATAACCGAGATTACAGTATTTCTGTTGTATTACTTATATGAGCTCACATGCTTGTTCACAAAATAAGCTTCAATATAGCACATAGGCTTATTTCTCTAATGCACTGATAACAGAAAAAACATCCTAGCAGCAAAGATCCAGCTGTGCTGTATTTCCATCAGGCCTGGAGGATAATCCATCCTTTTCTCTTGATCTAATTTCCTTACTTGGGTGATGGATGGGGCTTAGCAAGCAGTGAGTGGGTGTATGGGTGTGGCAAAATAAGTCCTCTGTATTAAATCTATTATTATTACATGTTTCCAACTATTGTGTGTCTCTGTAACCACAGCGCATCCTCCATTACACTAACAAAGGCTCTGCACAGTATTATGCAGAAAAGGTGATAAAATTGCTGGAGCCAGGTATTCGTGTGGCTTGTCTGCAATGAAATAGCAGGGACCCTGTCAAAGACTTACTTATATTGGTTGGAGCAGTGCTGTGAAATAGCAGGAATGACACAAAGTGCTTGGTGTGCCAATTTTCAATTAAATGTCAGGGAGCAGAAACAGTAAAGAGACAACGACTGTTCCTCTATCATAAAATAGCAGGAAGCTTGTAAATAGGTAGGCCGTTTAGTGGCGTAAAGTCTGAAAAGCAGCAGCATTTTATAGTTTGCACAAATTAGTAAAATATCAGTTTCTATGGTTCATTAAAAAAAAAAAACAGTATTGTATATTGGAAAATCGGATTTTCTTAAAGGGAATCTGTCAATTATGCTTTAAATTGCTGACACTGTTAGATAATTGTTAGGAAAAGGATGGCATCATTGCTATGTCTCTGCCTACATAATGTAGAAAAGGCTCCCCAAGCCCCTGATGTGTCATCCCTCCCATCCCTGTTTGATTGACAGCTAGAAGTCGAGCCCCAGGGTCAGGGATGGGAGGGGAAGTGAGGAGGCCTTCTAGCTTGGTGAACTTCAGGAACGTGGTTCTAAGTCATTGCCATGTGCACATATATTTAGCAGAGCTGATTTAGCTATTTACAGGTGTCGCCTCATCAAGACAATCCTCTATGAATTGAAGGCGACTTAGGGTCCTTTTATACTTGCAGATCTTTGGCCATCCACAACCGCAACACTTTTATATAGACCATTTATCGGCCAAATGATCATTTCTAGCAGTGACGGATATACCTCATGTGCAGCCGATTCAGCTGCACAGGGGCCCAGAGAGAGAGAGAGGCCCACCACTGTAATGTTCAGCCTGCTTATTGTAGTGCAGGGTGAGCGGACTGAACATCAAAAGGATCAAGACAGAGGAGCAAGAGCTGCTGGCATCCTGAACACAGAGATGGAGAGTGGTGAAGGACCTTTCAATGTCCTACTCCTCTATTATTGGTGAAGGACCCGGATCACATGACCCACAGGTCCTCAATATTACAGTGTGGAGATCAGCCAGACTACACAAAGGAGGAGGGGGGAGACTGAACACTGGAAGTGTATCTGTGTATGTGTCAGTGTGTGTATCTACTGAATCTATGTGTGTCAGCCAGTGTGTATGTGTATATGTTTGTATGTATATCTTTTTGTGTCTTTAGTGTCTGTGTCAGTTTTGTCTGTGACAGTGGTGTATATGTGTGTGTTTATGTCAGCAGTGTCTCATGTGATTGACAGGTTTGCTCCCAAAGATGTTCTGCAGCAGCTTCTATTAATGCTGGGCTCTTACACCACATCCCAGCATATATTGTCTCTTGTCAAATCGCCTCTCATTCCAGCAATCTGGTGATTGACAGACCTGTTTATAAAGATGTTCTGCAGCAGATGATACTGTTTTTGGTTCAAGAGTTCTTGGTAATGTACTTATTACACTTGTACAGTTTATTAATGGTGTATACGCCTGCACTAGTTTAATCACATTTCAGTGTAAGGCTATGTTCACACATAGTATTTCTGTCAGTCTCTTTTCAACTAAAACCAGGAGTGGGTTAAAAACATAGAAACTGTGCAAATCTTTCCATTATACTTTTTACTCCTGATTTTGGTTGAAAAAATAGTTACGAAAAGACTGATGGAAACACTATGTGTGAACACAGCCATAATGTGTGTGTGTGTGTGTGTGTCAGTGGTCTATCTGTATATATGTTACTGGTGCCTCTATGTTTGCCAGTGGTTTGTGTATGTATATATGTGTATCAGTGTGTGTGTTGTGATACTAGTGTATGTAAGCCACCATGGGTGATACTAGTATATCTAAACCGTGCTCTGTGATTTTTTTGAAAATACATGTGCACATTTTATATGCATTGAGTAGGGAAAGAGTGGGGCGATGTTTGCTTATTGGGGGCCCAGGCACATTTTTTGCACAGGGGCCCTTTGCAGTCTTTGTCCATCCCTGTTGTCTAGCAATGCTTATTGACCATAACCAGCCCATATAAGAGGGGCCTTTAGGGATTAGTTCACTTTGAACATCTAGCATTTCCAGAATGAGAAAATGCTTGTTTATTAGCTGATCAGATCTTTTGTCCACCAAGTGTAAACGGTTAATGTGTGACCAACCTTGTTGACAATTTAGCAATCGATTGTGTGGCCTTGCATTCAATTGATTGACAATTCGAAGTCTCATTACTAGAGATGAGCAAACCTGGAGCATGCTCGAGTCCATCCGAACCCGAACTTTCGGCATTTGATTAGCGGTGGCTGCTGAAGTTGGATAAAGCCCTAAGGCAATGTGGAAAACATGGATATAGTCATTGGCTGTATCCATGTTTTCCAGACAACCTTAGAGCTTTATCCAAGTTCAGCAGCCCCTGCTAATCAAATGCCGAACGTTCGGGTTCGAATGGACTCGAACCCGAACCCGGTTTGCTCATCTCTACTCATTACCCTTTAATTCGCCCAGTGTCAGGCTGTGTTCACAAATGGCATTTATTTTGTGTTAATAATGCAGCAAATTGCACAATCGCTGTAAAACAGCTATTTTTCTGTGGTTGTGCAGTTTGCAGCAAAAACACATTGTTAACACAAGATAAATGCCATGTGTAATCCTTGTTACTTGGCCACACATATTACCTTGAAATAAGGGGTGTGCTGCCAACAAATGATGGAAGTATATGGGGCAGACGAGCAATCAAGAGATTGTTAGTATGACCCTGCCTATATGATAGCTGAGCAATGTAATAGGTTGCTCAAACAAGCACTATTCTACAAGATTGATGCTTGTTTAGTGCAAAAGGGCCTAAAGAGGCCCCTAAACGGGTTATCCAAGGCTACAGAAACATGGCCACTTTGTTCCAGAGACAACACCACTCTTGTATCCAGTTCAAGTGTGGTTTGCAATTAAGCTTGATTTACTTCAATGGAACTGAGTAGCAAAACCTGTACCCAAACTGGCAACAAGAGTGGGGTCTGGAGGAAAGTGGCTATGTTTTTGTAGCGCTGGATAACCCCTTTAGACCTACATTGGACAGGTTGTAGGAACAGCCTGGGGCTGCATGTCAGATTTATAGGCACAAAGATAACTAAGAACGCTAATGGAAGACATCATGATGACAAAAACATCCCCTAAATAAGGAAAATCACTTTTCCCGATGTCCTTGGCCTCAACAAGAGGAAGGTAGGAGCGTGGCAAGGTAGCACCCACATATGCGGAGAAATCTTCTTTTTGCCCTGTCCCTTTTCCGAACCGCAATAAACATTTTTATAGAACTGTAAACCAATTGCTTTCAATGTCTCACAGTGAAAAATATGAAAGTATTTTACAACATAGTGTATAAGATAAAACGCATTGTCTTATAGCTCAGCAACTGGCCTGAATCCATTTTCTGGGTTTTGTCTGAAAGAATCAACACTATGTCCAGAGAGATGTCCCTAAGCACAATGTGAATCAGCATCCGAGGGAGACTAGCATGTCCACTGGCTTTGAAATTCACAAGTTATTAAGCTCACCCAGAAATTGTCAGAGGGCATATAGGGATATGTTTAGATCATCACAGATTGTACAGTCTGACAGAGCACTCATTGTGCGCCAATCAGCCATAACATTAAAACTACTGACAGGTGAAGCGAATAACATTGATTATCGTATTACCATGACACCTGTCAACGAGTTGGATATGTAAGGCAGAAAGTGAACAGTCAGCATTTGAAGTTGATGTGTTTGAAGCAGGAAAAATTTAAAAATGTAAAGATATAACTTAGGCTACTTCCAGAGGAGGTAATAAAACATTTTTGCACCTGTATTAAGCCATATTTTTATGTCCTTATTAAAGCAATCAATCCCAGTTTAATGACCCAAAATAAGGTATGGAGGAAAAAACTTCTCACCAAATTGATGTCACTGTCAGTCCAACAAAAGCCGAGAGGGTTTGGCGGGCTTTTCACTGTTTTTAAACTCTGACTTTGCCCTCTATGTGTATTCACATTTGTTCTGAGGAAAGGAAAGTGCTTCCCGAAACATGTCAACCTTGTGCTTACTTTGAATAAAGTACCCGTTTGTTCTTTACCTCTTTGGAGTCATCTTCTGGTATACAGAGGCTGCGCTGGAACTATTGTACCCAAACCGTTTTTCTCCAATTTTCCCTGAAAGGTTTCAGGAAGTCTGCTTCACCCAGCACAGGGACCTGGGGCCTCGAACTACCCTTATAGGATGGGTATCCCAACACTGTAGGGCATTAGGCGTTCAAGTATGTATTTCCTCTTCTTTTCTCAACTACACTATCCTACACTACACTACTCTACACCACACTACACTACGCAGAGTACAAGGATAAATTGGACAGGGCTTTTTAAGATGTTCCTCTGCTCTCACTCACTTCTTCTAGCTCTTACCTGCATCTGCCGTTAGGAAAGCCTTGTTTTGTATAGCACTGAAAAAGCACCTCAGTAAATAGACGTTATTTTCATAGACTCATTTTTGCACCAACACACAATGTTACCTTTGGGTTATCCAAACCTGCGGAAGCAGTGCCTGTCTGACCAGTGGTGGGAACCAACGCCACTCCAGTCTACTGTGACAAGTGTGTGGTGGCTGCTCTGTTGCAGCTGCGACAGGTCCCTTGCTAGTTGGTGCTGTGTGACTCCACTACTTTGGTGGTTGGTCGGTGGAGTATAACTCAGCCAGGTGGGAGGTTGTTGTGACGCCAGTGCTAACTTAGCACACGGATATGAAGGCACACCTGCTTTTAATGTGTGGCTGGCTATACTTTTCCCCAATGTTCGATGACCTGCCGGGTTGTGATGGGTCCCTTGGGCTCTTATCACGGTGGTCTGGAGTAGAGATATGACCCACCTGGACTATCGGTACCCCCACCCACAGAAGGGTAGATGACCCAAGGACGGTGTAGCCTCTGTGTAGGTGCTGGTGCAATGATCCCTTAGTCCCAATAGAATAAATAAACTCTTTCTTTGCTGGTAAATCTTGATGTAGAGAGAAGAGTAGAGTGCTGACTTGGTTGCGTGCTGAGAAGAGTAGAGAGAGTTCAGAGGAGTGGAGATGAGTAGGTCATGAGAGTCCCAACCCAATTTAGTACTGTACTCTGCCGGAACTTTAGAAGAAGAAGAATACTTGAAAAGAATACTTGAAAGAAGAAAAATACTTGTGTCCATGTTTCGACCTTTGTCCTGCAGTGTCGAGTTACCCAACCTATCAGGGTGACACAAGCCCCAGTCCTAGTTACCTGAGTTGAGCAAGGTGTCCAAAGTTATTTGGCGTCACCTGTGTTGCGAGATAGAGTATGTAGGCTCTTGGCTGCTTTGCTCTATCCAGATCAGTTCCTCTACTTTAGGATACTGCCCTGCACTGTGTTGAGATGTTCACATCATGGGTTGGGGTGATCCTTGTCCTCTCTGTATGTGTTAAATGAGGGTATCAGGGTGACACAAGCCCCAGTCCTAGTTACCTGAGTTGAGCAAGGTGTCCAGTTATTTGGTGTCACCTGTGTTGCGAGATGTGTCTACAGGGTGTATGTAACAGCTACTGTGAGTGGTGAAGAGAGTGCGAGAAGAAAGGAGGAAAGAGATAGGCAGAAGGAAAGAGTCTCTCTCATTGGTGTACAGAATCATACAATACAGTAACCCATACGTGACTACAGCTGTACAACGTATATACATAAGTACACATAGTGACATCTAGTAGCAAAACTTATACATGACTTCACTACCACTTCACTTTTGAGATACAAGGCTCTTGCAAGGGATGATCAAAGTAGAAACAGTAGAAACACCATAAGTGACCAAGTAATCCATACCCAGCTAGCTAGCCACAACACCATTGAGCTACCCCGGCCAACAGTGCTCCATGCTGCGACTGCCGCATATAGACCAGCGGTGGGGCCAGGATTAAAAGCAGGAATAAGGACACAAAATAAAGGCCTTAAAGAGGTTATCCAGCGTGGGGGCACTTTTTGGGGGGGACCGGGGAGGAGGTGGCTGAAATAAAAGACGTCCACTTACCTCCCCGGTTCCAGCGGCGGGTCACTCATCGCGGCGCTCCGGTCACTGGTTCCCGGCCGCTTCCTGGTGTCTGACGCTGCCCGAGACCCTACGTCTCAGGGCCGCTCAGCCACTTAGTAAAGGAGGCGGGATCCGAGCGGACTTCAAACGGATCCCGCCTCCTTCACTGAGCGGCCCTGAGACGTAGCGTCTCTGGCGGCGTCAGACACCAGGAAGCGGCCGGGAACTGGGGACCGGAGCGCCGCGATGAGTGACCCGCCGCTGGAACCTAGGAGGTGAGTGGACGTCTTTTATTTCAGCCACCTCCTCCCTGGTTCCCCCCCCAAAAAAGTGCCCCCATGCTGGATACCCCCTGTAATACAGGAGCAAAAATGCAATGGTAATATTGCCTGTAACCAGACTTAGCAAGAACCAGTTAGTGATAGCTAGATGATAGAATCAGCGCCTCTCCAAAATGGCAGCTCTTCCAGGGTGTTCCTGGTTTGCAGTGGTTAGTATCCAAGTTTAATGTTCCAAGGAAGGACACCCACTGAACCATTGGCAGATCCATGGGTGCTCCAGGCTTATTGATGTGTGTAGGGAAGAAAGGCTAGCCGATATGTCCCAATCCCACAGGAGAGCTACTATAACAAAAATTACTGGAAAGGTTACTGTATGCTAAGACAGAAAGGTCACACATTGCAATGCAGCTTGCCATATCTGAGGCTTTGTTACCCATGTTGATCTATGTTAACTACCGTGAACACATAAAATGGTCTTTGATAAATTGTGTTTGCGCATGTGTATTACATACCAGGGAAAGAGAGGACTCAAGAATGCCCAATGCGAAGGGAAACCATCTGAGGCATCATGGTGGCCTTTAATAATGCCATCCAGGCTACTTCTGCCCAAGCCAGCAACCACATGCCACCTACACATCTTATCTCCTCCCCCGCTTGACATAATCCTGCTTATGCTCATACTATCCATATGGATGAGAAAGACTATAGGCGAACAATGCTCCTGTATTATTGGTCCCTGAGCTCTGTCGGCTGTTAAAGTGAAGGATTTAATGCCAGCAATCCCAGACACCACTATATATAGCATTTCTTCCATGCAGCTACCAAAAGGAATAAGTTAAAAGCTGGCATGAACAATCTTTTCACATTGCTGGGAAAGTTAACTGTTCATTGCAGCCCTGCAGAGTGTATTGTTTGTACAGAATACCATTTTTATGCCATTTCACTATTGGACCCCACTGCAGCTACAGAGTTTGTATTATGTTAGAATAGCTTGGGATCAAAGGGTAACAATAGTATTCACATTTCCCGGTCATGCAGTGCTTGAAATACACATTCAGCTTTTCTGCCTGGATCTTCTCTCTGCAATGCAATGGATTTAAAGCAATAATGCTGGGAACATAATAGCTGTTATGACCCTTTTATTTCTAACCTTTTGTGACAGTTATTGCGTTTATTACAGGCATTCGTTTGTTTTGTCTTTATATTTTACATATTGTATGAAGAATGGTGGCTGCTAGCAGGGTGAGTTCTGGCCTAGAGTGACTCATGTAATTAATAATGTCATTAGGTATACGGTAAAGAGACGGGTTGTGGGGTCAGTCACAGTAATTTAATAGTCTACAGGCACTGGATGTAGGGTTCTGACATTTTCTTTGCAATTTATTTCTACATTTATTTTGTCTTAAAGGAGTTTCAGACATTATAAAGAACCCTTCCCTCCCATGCTTGCAGTGTACTGGACACTCATAAATTTCACACAAAGGGTTTCCTCACTGCACCCATGACTTTATGCCTTAGTATGTATCATAGCTACAGGTAATATAACCAATAAACAGACGCTGTGTCAAAGAACCTGTGGTCACATGACCAGACTCTGCAGGTCCTTAGCTCACAGGAGGATAAGAAAGCAGTTCTGGGTCGGGTATTCTTATTTAGTACGATTCTTCTCCCACTGACCTGGGAATTCAGTGTTACAGTATGTGCAATGGAGGATTGGTCTGGACTGTTGCAGGCTGCACCCAACAATTGACTTTATGAAAGGCAAATGATGGTGTCATGGCCATCGCATGACCGAGCGAGGATAGCATACATCTACACCTGCTGTCTACTGACCTGGTGTTATCTGTAATAACAGCACATGTGGCAGCATTTTTCTTCTTTTATGCGTTTTATCTGATTATAGACTACTTCATGGGCATTCTGGAATATGTGGTGAATGAGCCCTGATGTGAGAGGCAGTCTGCTATGCTAAGACTGGTTTGCAGGGAGAAAATGTCTGATCACAGAAGCGGCATCCCAGAGGGAGAAGTGTCCTGATACTAGAGGCCCCCAATGGATTTCACGGTCAGTGTATCCAGGGCCTTGAGATAATCAAAGCCACTAACATAGACATCAGATATACATAATAACATTTGTCAAAGAAACCTTTGCCATTTAGTTGCTATTCTAGTTAGCTTAGTTGCAACCTGATGCAATATTTATTGCAAGTAATATAGAGACTGCCTAAGGTCTAGCTATATGCAAGGAAATTAAGAGACTGTTTACAGTCTTGCATTGAACCATATCTACGAGGAGGTGCAGAGAAGTTCCTGGTTTTGCCCCCTTCTAGTTGGAATTGATATCTTGTTACGTAACGGTGCAAATATTAGACGTTTATGATTCTTATAGCTATTTTTAATTTTGGATAGAATTTAAGATGGCAGAGGAAAAAGCAATTTTCATGTCTGTGGAGTTACCGGTCGCCATGAAGTTTTTATTTCTCCAGGGAATATCTGCAAAGGACATTTACATGGGGATGTCACAAACACTAGTGGAGAAGTGTCCTTCCTACAGCACTGTCAAAACCTGGGTTTCTCGTTTTAAGACTTGGTATTTCACCATTGAAGATGAACCCCTATTCCTACACCAGCCTCTTTGAGCAGCTGAAAGAGGCCATTAAGAACAAATGCCTGGTTCCTTTTGATGCTTTTGTTGCAGGCCGATGCACCTTCACAGACTTCCAAAATTGTGGCTGCCAAATTGAATATCTTGGGTTTCCAATAGGGAACCTTACCTGGCCCCCCCTGACTACTATCAAACAAGTGCTTTTGCGAATGACCTGAAATCGGTCACCATAATACATAGAACGCTAGTATTTACGACCATTATTGCAGTCATTTGTACACACTATACTATGCAAATAAATGAACAATAATTTTATGGTCAGCTCAAAATATGCAATCAATGACATGCGAACAAATTTTCGTTAGACGTTTGAGCGTTGTCTGCATACACACAGAAGGATTATTACCTAAATTCAAATGAAATAATGATTTTTTGCATGATATTCTTTCCATGTAATAGGGCCCTTTGTATGACATTGCATGGCCAAGTACAATCTATTGTTCCAACTGGGCTGTACCAACAACAAGAACAATGAGCTGTGCTCATCTTGTAGTCATAGTGGACCCATTAATAATGACTTAGTGGACACCTTTATGCTGATTTTTTTTAAATGAAGTGCGGGCCTACTGCAGGTTATACAAGACCCGGATGTTGATTATCAGGGCATGCTTAAATTAGAATTTCGGAACACATTGACTGCTGACAGCAAATAATCCTTATAATTCTTATACTTACACCTTCACTGCCATAGACCATTTGGTATACAGAAATTTCCCCCTCACTGCCTAAGACCACAGGAAAAGACATTAACCCCTTCACTGCCCTAGACCATACCAGGCCTTTATTGTGTTAGACCTAAATGCTGTTTAATACTTTTTGCCTGGATGCTATGGGGTCTGCATATCTGGCTGTGTTATGACTAATTATTATTGCATTGAACAACGTCATTTATTTGGTGCCTTTCTATATTGCCCAGCTAAGAGGGAGCAAAGCCAAGGTCCCTAACTGCTATGCTTACTAACTACAAAGGCATAAAGGTAACATTACCAACAATGCAGCTGAAAATTAGGACAGACCGCAGCCTGTGGCCATGAAAAGAAGTTGCCTGGGGGCCCCAACTTGAAACATCAGGGCCCCTGAGCCTTTATTTACGACTCTGTGAGCAGAAAGCAAGCCTAAATGCCTCCTTTGTTTCGTCAAGTGCAATTCATACATGGTGCAGTATTTATAACCTTTGTTACATGCAATTATCCTCTCTGTGTTCCACTATCCTAGGAGCTGCTTAATTGGCACTAAATGACTGATACATGGAATATTTTATGGTAATTTATACCTTCCTCTCTCTCATCATAGTAATTACTGGTAACTAAAATGCATAAAAACCTGCTATTAATATTAAATTGTTAAGCAGTCCGAGAGGGTTAAGTGGTGGGATATATATATATATATATATATATATATATATGTGTGTGTGTGTGTGTGTGTGTGTGTGTGTGTGTGTGTGTGTACATTAGTCGCCATGGAACAATATGAATGTAAATCTATGGAATAAAATGGAGCATACACAATAGGTAATATCATTATAGTGTTATGCTATGCAAATGAGTCATGGATGTTCTTCATTTTATACCTTATAAGCTGTACTTACAGGGAGCTGCTCTGAAGGTTACTTACCATCTGCTGGCTACAGTTCTTACTCCCTTACTGCTGGTGGGAATTCCACATACATAGAGGAGTAAAAATACAATCTGGCTCTAATACAGATTTATAAGGCTGGGTTCACACTACGTATATTTAAGTCAGTATTGTGGTCCTCATATTGCAACCAAAACCAGGAGTGGATTGAAAACACAGAAAGGCTCTGTTCACACAATGTTGAAATTGAGTGGATGGCCGCCATTTAATGGCAAATATTTGCTGTTATTTTAAAACAACGGCTGTTGTATTGACATAATGGCAGTTATTTACCGTTATATGGCGGCCATCTACTCAATTTCAACATTGTGTGAACAAATCTTTTCTGTGTTTTTAATCCACTCCTGGTTTTGGTTGCAATACGAGGACCACAATACTGACTGAAATATATGTAGTGCGAACCCAGCCTGAGATAAACTCCGCGGAATTCGGCAGTATGTCCGCGCGCACGGCCGTGCGTCTTTCCGCCGGCTCCATAGACACCATTCTATGGGCCGGCGTATTCCGCTATCCGCCGAAAGAAGTGACATGTCACTTCTTTCGGCGGATAGCGGAATACGCCGGCCCATAGAATGGTGTCTATGGAGCCAAAGGAAAGGCGCGCGGCCATGCGTGTGGACAGCTGATGGAATTCCGCGGAGTTTATCCGCAAGAATTCCGTAGAGTGAACCCACCCTTAAATAGAAAACCAATTTATTTCTTGCCTTTGGAGTTTCAAGTCGGAGAAATAGTTAGTATGTGGTGTGTCCTGTGGATATGCCATAAATGTTTAAGTTGGGAATAGTTGGGAAAGTCCAGTGATTATAAAATTTTTTCCATCTGGCAGGGGAGAATACAGTATAATAAACAATTACTACTCACTTAACCCTTTTCCTTTGCATTACTGTATTCTCGCTCTGCGATTCTTGCCAGGCTCCTGGATTTCCTGCTGCTGGAATGTCATGATCCAGTTGATGGACTGGCCATTGAGCCAATCATTTACTGGGGCGGGACGCCACTCCAGTGACTGATTGGCTGAGTGTGCAATCCATCAGCAATTTGGGTATCCTCCCTTGAGTGGTGATGTCATCGGAACTTAAGGGAAAATGCCTGAGTGTCCCTTGACCTAGAGTTTGTATCCTGATTGTATTCCTCGTTTCCTGATTTCTGGCTTGGCTTCTGACGATTCTTCTGACTTTTGTACTGCATTAACAGTGTGTTCTGGACCTTGACAATTTACCCTGCTACTGTTGTGTTTTGTCTGTATTGTCTGCGTTTTGTGTTACACCTGTTCAGGCTAGGAACTGTCGCCCAGTTATCCACTGTCACTTAGGGCAGTTGCAGTACGCAGGCAGGGTCAGAGGAGCGGGTGTCAGTGCTAGGGCCTCACCTGTCCCGTGTCATCCAGTCTTATAACCTGACACTTGCGCTGTCCAGTTGCTGTACAAGTTACAAAATGACAATATGCTATATGTTTTGAATACTAAATAAAATATCACCTGATAAAATAGGTTTCTATAGGAAAATAATAGTAGTAATAATAATGATAATAATAAGTCCAACCATAGTTCACCAGGCAAGTGCAATGTTAACAGGAAGTAACAGGGGCAAATTAAGAGTGTGTCTTTACTTACATATGCATGCCGGTGAGAAGTGACAAAGCGTGGGTGCAAACGAATGAAAGAACTTGCACGTTCTAAAAAAGCAAGCCATGGTGTGAGATAAAGAGAAAGAGTGGAAGGGTGGGGGAGGGTGAAAAAGAAACATTCAAAGGGGTAAAGATAGAAACGGGAAAAAATAGAGAACTAGAGCTGAATTGTGAAAAACAATGGACGAGAGAACAATGGGGCACACAGTGCTGCCTCAAATGTTTGGTATAAAAAGAAGCTGGCAGATTAGAACACGATGAAGTCCCTTTTAAACCTTGTAATATTACATGAAAAGCAGCTATAAGTGGAGAGACAATGCATTCTCTGAAATTATTAGCTGTGAAAACCCATTATGGCAGGAAAATAACAGAATTAAGATTCTTTCATGGTGCAGACTGTCCTTTCAGAAGACTGGGGGGGAGGAGGGGACTAGGGAGAAAAGTCAGAAGACTGAGTCATTTTAGCTATGCACTAATTGCTAAAATACATTAATAGTTATAGACCATGTCGCTTCTTATACGCTGATCTTGGCTTCTGTGCAACCAAAAGGAAGGAAATGGTTTAGGAGAAGGCTGTAAGGCAGATCACACCAGCCACAAAACCAAGATATTTAATATGTGGATTCTCGAGGCTGAAATGGATTATGGGAGCACAGGGATGATAATAATAGCTTGGCTTAAGAAGAAGAATGTGACAGTTCTACAGTAATCCTGTGTGTGAAATATTTTCCAGTAAACTACAAGGGTTTTACATAGAGGAAAGGTGGTCAGGGATGGGACCACTTCTTACGGGGCAGGGCTCCCATGCACAGAGTGTCTATTGCTCAGATCTAACTTTTGCATTGTATACAAAGTGATTACTAATACACATGTGTGATGTAGTCAATTTTCCATCTTTAAAGGGGTAGTGCGGCGGTAAAGAATTATTCACAGAATAACACACATTACAAAGTTATACAACTTTGAAATGTATGTTATGTCTGTGAATGGCCCCCTTCCCCGTGTCCCCCCACCCCCACCCGTGCACCCGGAAGTGTGGTGCGCTATACATACCTGTCACGTGCCGACTGGTCTTCGATCTTCAGTCTGCGATGTCGTCTTCGGACGGCCGGGCCGAATCCCTCCGAGCGTCCTGAGTGCCGGCCGCCCTCTTCAGCGTCATCGGCTGCTGAGCCGCGATTGGCTGAGCATAACTGTGGTCAGCCAATCACGGCTGAGCATCTGATGACACTGAAGAGGGCGGCCGGCACTCAGGACGCTCGGAGGGATTTGGCCAGGCCTTTCGAAGACGACATCGCAGACTGAAGATCGGAGATGAGTCGGCACGTGACAGGTATGTATAGCGCACCACACTTCCGGGTACACGGGTGGGGGTGGTGGGACACGGGAAGGGGGCTATTCACAGACATAACATACATTACAAAGTTGTATAACTTTGTAATGTGTGTTATTCTGTCAATAATTCTTTACCGCCGCACTACCCCTTTAATAGAAAAGGGCCAATCTACACCAAACTATTACTGCATTAGGAACACCCTCTCAATAATGGGTTGGTCCACCTTTTTAGGAGATCATGGCTTGCAGATGCTAGAAAACATTCTACAGAGTGGCAAACATCCTACATTTTAAAGGATACTCCGACATATTAAAGGAATACTACTGTCATGGGAATTTTTTTTTTTTTTTTTACATAAGCCTGGAAATGGGTTGTTTTATAGTAATAAGGGAAAATTACCTCCCTGGCTCCAGCAGTGCTGCCACTATCTTACCACTCCATGTCCCATATGACATATACACATATGACTAAACACTTAACCTTCATCTAAAATCAAGGTAAATGTCTCTCAGCTTCTTCTGTGTTTTCTAGAGCATGCAGTCTTTTGTGTCTTCTGATGTGCTATTATACTCCTTTGTGCCATCACTTTGTTTTGAACAACATCTTTTTCTATTAATTGCATTAAGATTGATTATGCTGAAAATAAAGAGAGAGTGTGTACTGGTGCCAATGTAGTGATTTCATTATGCCCATATACATTGGCACTGTGCTTGTGTACATACTTTTGCATCTGGAGAAGGGATTGCAGTCCCGGAACGCATTATCCTTAATATTTTTATGTTCATTTAATAGTTTTTAATTTAGACAAATTAGCACTTTATTTAGCATTACGCTAGTGCATGTGTTGAGATTATCCAGGGCAGCAAACAATGGTCATGAATTTTTTCTTACTCCTTGCTATACTGTCATGTGATGTACTGAAACTTCCATGCTGTAAGTTATTAATGAAATGGAAAGTTGACAATGATGTTGTAGTAGTAGTAGTAGTAATAATGTGACATGGAGAGAAAGGAGCTACTGCACATCACACCTATGGATCATACTAATGCCCCTCGGCTAATTTTAAAAACCAACGCCAGGATGTTGGTATATAATTTGATCAAACCATACTGCCCCGTGTACCACGTGCAGGTCTCCTGGTTCACACGGGTCCCTACGCTAACTCCACACTGTGTCGGTCAGTGACTGCCAACCCCGCAAAGCGTGCACATGCAGGGAATGGAGGCCATGGAATGGCCAAGCAACCCCAATGTCACAGGAGCACACCCAAAATGCCCCACCAATGCCCAGCCCGCACCACCGGCGGAGAAGGCTGCCGCCAAACAACACAAGTATGAATATGGTATTACACTCACCACCACTGCTGCAGACAGAATGGGAAAAACATGGAGGTACTGACATGTGAGCACAGGTATATGGGGCAATATGGTGTGATCAAATTATATACCAACATCCTGGCGTTGGTTTTTAAATGTTGCCAAGTGGCATTAGTGTCAGCCATAGGTGTGAGGTGCAGCGCTCCTTTTTCTTCCAGTCCGTAGTAGTAATAATGTTTATTATTATTATTGACAGCATCATATTTTTAAATTAAATTAAATATTAACTGTTTTTCTACATTTCCAGTTTCTTCAGATACAAGATTAAACTTCTCATTTTGTCACTAGTAATTTATAGACAAAAAGTCTCTGAATGGCATGTTCTGCAGATATGAAACTACAGTATAACTTCCAGAATACTTGATACCATTGTGGCAGAGGTAGTTTCACAACAACTGAAAAGCCACAAATTGGAGACCACTGTACTAGGATGTGTTCCCATCTTAGATAGTGGAGGATGTATTAACGTGAAGATTACATGCTATTATACTTGTCACCTATAACTGAAAAATCCCCTCAAAAAAGGAAATCAATACATCCAAAACATATATTCCTTCATTGATATAATCAAAAAATAATAAAGCGAATGTAGAATCAAGTACATTGCTTTAGGTATTATTCTTTATTGGATTAGTGCCAGCATGGGGATGCCGGTGGCGTGGTCCTTTTTTGGAACTGCCGCCTGGTTCCTGCACATGGCACTGGTCTTTTCAAGAGCACAGGCCTGTATAGATGACAGTTGTTTTGCAAATAGGCCTCCTGTATTAATTTCCTTTGTGGGATCCATATTTTGGTGCTATTATACTTGTCTGAAGAGGTTGCATATGAAGCCTTCAAGAGTGGATGAGTGTTGAACAGCCAGTGGTAGAGAATTCCAGATGACTCAAGACTAGAAGGTTATGGGGACAGCAAGAGATTTATTTGCCTTTCTGCAGCACACTGACACATTTCATTTACAAAATCCTATAATCCTCTCAAGTTATGGATGAATGCCAAAATACTACACAACTTAAACAAGTCAATTAATGCACTTCTTATTCCTAATCTGCAGAATACTCCCTTCCCCTACTGCAGATAATAGATTGCACTGGGTGTTAAGCAGTACCCTACTGGATGCCATAAAATACATTGCCAAACATTGCTAACGGTATTAAGGAATTGGCAACAGGAATTAGTAAAAGGAGTTACTTGCATCTGTTTTTGTGTGATCTGTCAGATGTCTAGCCATTGTCTCTCCAGTGTTGGTACACTCTTCATAATATAATTTGGGAAATTTGGGAACAGCCAACAAGTGCAACTGTTTCAGAAAAACTGGCACCAATATGTTCCAAATTATTATGCAAAAAGTGTTTAGAGATAAGGTAAGAATTTTTTTGTTTGTCAGTTAAACTCATTGATGGTTGTGTGTGTCATGGCTCTTTATATCACTGAAAGCAATTGCAGACACCTGTGCTAATTAGTTTGGCAGGTGTGTCCAATTAAAGGCAAGTCTACTTAAGGCTGTCCCACATTATTAGGCAGCCTACATTTTGAGCCAAAATGGGTAAGAAAAAGGATCTATCGGCTGCTGAGAAGCAACAAATGTGTTTAGGTCAAGGCATGACTACAATCAACATTGCCAAGACACTTCATCATGATCATCGCACATCATCAAGAAGTATGTAGCTGATTCCCCGCACACACGTATGCACACTGATAAGGGAAAATTGAGGACTCTTTCCAACAGGCAATTACGTCAGGTTAAAAGAGCAGCTGCAAAAATGGCTTGTCATAGCAGCAGACAACTGCTTGTGTCTCCAACGTCCCCAGAACAACAAGAAGTAGGGTCCTTCAGAGGTCTGCAGCTGTGAGGAAGCCATCCTGTCGACCTCCTCTATCCACTGCACACAAGCAGAAACAGCTCTAGTGGACCAAACAATACATGAAGACTGACTTCAAAACTGTTTTGTTCACCGATGAGTGCCATGCAACACTCTGCCGAAAGAATTGACGTGACAATTCTTTCGGCAGAATGCGGAATCAGCCGGCCCATAGAATAGTGTCTATGGAGCCGGCGAAAAGGCGCGCGGCCGTGCGCGCATACAGGCAACGGAATTCCGCAGAATTTATCTGCGAGAATTCCGTAGTCTGAACCCACCCTTATGGTGTGGCCCCCATGCTCCCCAGACCTCAACCCCATTGAGAACCTCTGGAGCATCATCAAAAGGACTGTCTAAGATGGAGGGAGGCAGTTCACAACTAAGCAACAGCTCTAGGAGGGTATTCTGTCCTCATGCAAAACAATTGAAGCAAAAACCATCCATAAACTGACAAATTCAATGGACGAGAGAGTTCAGATGCTCCTTTGGTACAAGGGGTCCTATGTGCAAATGTAACATTAACTACAATAAATGTTTGACTTGAAAACTGTTTGATTTCAGTTTGTTATAATCTGCTAATGCTTATCATGTCACAAATGATCATTTTGTGTTCTTAATAAAAATGAAAAGGTTGAAAACTCTGCTGTGCATAATAATTTAGAACACACATTTTGAATTTTTTTTTTTAATATACTGTTATCATAGGCAGTTTGTTCAACAACCTTTCAATTATACTCAAATAGTTGATGAGTGGAAAATTACAATGACTGCAATTTATATAGGTAATTTTGGAAAAATTTGAAATTTGAAAATATTATTTAATAATGATTTGGAACACAGTGTAGGTCCCAAAAATCTATAGGCTACCATGCAAGGTGTATATTTATAGAGGTTATCCCACACTACTATTCTAGTACTATCCAAGGTGGAAAAAACTGCCACTTTCCAGTGCCATTTTTACTTCTTAAGGCTGGGGTCACACTACGTATATTTCAGTCAGTATTGTGGTCCTCATATTGCAACCAAAACCAGAAGTGGATTAAAAAACACAGAAAGGATCTGTTTACACAATGTTGAAATTGAGTGGATGGCCGTCATATAACAGTAAATAACTGCCATTGTTTCAATACAACAGCCGTTGTTTTAAAAAAAACAGCAAATATTTGCCATTAAATGGCAGCCATCCACTCAATTTCAACATTGTGTGAACAGATCCTCTCTGTGTTTTTAATCCACTCCTGGTTTTGGTTGCAATATGAGGACCACAAGACTGACTGAAATATACGTAGTGTGAACCCAGCCTTAAAATGACTGTACCCACAATCTGCCCCCCCCCCCCCCAAACCACCTTTGGACAGCTGCTTTTAATCCAAGAGCTGTCCTGGGGTCCGTTCAGCAGGTGATGCAGTTATTCTCCTAAAAACAACTTTTAATCCTGAAGCGCTGTGTCTAACAGCCGGGGCTTACATTTGTATGTGCATTAGGCTGGCACCACCTATCTATCCATCCTCCCTACCCTCCTCATCATTAGAAAATGATCCAGGAACATTTATTGCTGTTTGAGCTTTGCACAGGTGTCTTAATGATCCAGCCCATGTTCATTATGCACACAGGTGGGGAATAGGAAGCAATCTGCCTGGGGCATTCCTAATGATGAGGAGGGCAGGGAGGAGGGACAGAGAGGTTGTGCCAGCCTAATGCATATACAAATGTAAGCCCCAGATGTTAGACACAGCGCTGCAGGATTAAAAGTTGTTTTTAGGACAATAACTGCATCACCTGCCAAACGGACCCCAGGACAGATCTTGGATTAAAAGCAGCTATCTGAAGGTACAAACGGTTTGGGGGGGTCAGATTGTGGGTACAGAGTCGCTTTAACTTTTTGCAGTTCTGGTCTCTTCATTTTTTATAGGCAGGCCCTAGTGTGATCATAAGATCAGGAAACAGCTATGCTTTACAGTCTGGTCCTTAGAAACTCCCTAGTTATCAGAGCTCAATCCTCATGTCTCCACTCATCTGAATAGAAAGTAGTTCCTCACACGTGCCTCCAGAGATCTCACTAACTCATAGTGCTATGTTGTGTGGTTTTCTTCTCCATTGCCTCCACCAATTTATCCTTTTTATTTAATGGTGCGTCATATGCTTCCTGTATGCACTAAAATAAGCCTGCATAGGTAAAGAGAGAGAAAAAGACAGTACTACACAGAAATCTACTTTCCCTCTCTAAGCTATATTTCTATGAATTATGGTGTAGAACATACGTACTGTTTAAATACATGGGGAGAACATGGGACTATGGGGGTGCCAGCGATCAGATAGAGGAAAGTAATAATGGTGGGGCCTTTAATAGCTTGCCAAATACCATTCCCTGTCCCGCTCTATTTACAAAGTGGAATGTAAAGCAGCCTAAAGCATAAATGCATCATCTTTATTCGGTCAGCAGCTCCCTTAATAAATTAGCCTGAAATACTCCATAATAAATGTCAGTCATCACCTCTCCCCAGGATAGTCACTGTCAGTCATTTGGCTACAATAAGCTCAATGGTTACTGTTCATTACAATGCACTCTTCCAAAAGTGCTCCTCTTATATGGATGTTTATAGGAGAAATCTATAGGAAACCATATAAGATTTTATATGGAAAGGCAGCTGGATAATTGCTGTATGCTTCTATGCATAAGAACACTTTTGGTCTCAGAATTTGCAAGAATTTGCCTACTGGGAATAAGTGATAAGATTCTATTAAATTCCATCTCCCAGCTCTGCAGGTTACTGAAGTGTAATGAACATATCAATTATAGGACATTCTTATGCTCCTTGTTTTAAATGTCTTTATGATAGAAATTTAGTACAGTACATGCAGGGTCCACAGAAAATCTATAATGCATCCTACTGTTTAATAAAAGTAAAGGAGAACAAGATTCCCTGTGACCTCTTCTACAGGAACTGTGAATTGATTATTAAGTACTGAAGACAGACAGATCCAGTCTTCTGCAGTCTTGTGTTTCACTATGTCTGCAGGCAGTTACTGGCTGAGGATCCTGGGAGATTGGTAGGTGTCTACTGTTGGATATTTCTTTCTTATCAAAACCTAATGATATTGTGTGGGGAAGAATGTGTGCATTACAGTGCTAGGCACAATAGGCAGGTATGCATTAGTTGGCACAGGACATGTTTGGATAATTTTGCTGATATGTATTTTAGTACTGCTGGATAATATAAGTACAAGCGGCTCCATTAAATGTCCAGTCTAATACAGTAGCTATGTTTCACCACAATGGAAGCTATGATAACCTAGTACGACCGTTACACAAATCATGTAGCCTTCTGGTTCCGGCTCTGTTTCACTATGTATGCTGGTTCCGTGGATCAGGCAAACAGATGACTAGCAGAGGTGACAGCATCCCACAAATCTCATATATGTGACCTAAAGAGTATAAATACATTTTTCCTGGAAAACCCTTTAAAGGGAGATGATCATGTCTTTTACCCTGTGTAAACCCTCCCCAGTACCCCATATAGCGCCAACAGATTCCGCAGCACTTTACAATTCTGGGGGTACATACATAGACAAAAATAGACATTACAGAGATACATATAATAATCCATACATGAGGAGTGAGGTCCCTGGTTGCATGCATGAGTTTACAGACTATTAGGAGGGGGTTTGAGACAAGATGGCAGAGGGGCAAAGTGCATCATTGTTCTTATAGTCCGGCCATCTTTATAAATAAGGCAGTGCAGGTAAGGGTGGGTGAACCTGTCACCAGCCAATGCCTGCATGCACATGCCTAAGTGCTTAAATGCTTGCCGTGTGTGTATGTATGTGTCTGTGTGCGCATGGTGGAGGTGTGTGTGTGTATGTGTGTGTGTGGGGGGGGGGGGGGGGGGGGTTGAGGGTAGCAGTTAGATTAGGGAACCTGGTAAGTCTGCTTGAACAGATGTGTTTTGAGGGCACGTTTGAAGCTTTGTGTATTGGAGGTGATATTGGAGGTGATATTGCGAGAAAGGAAAGGAGAGATTAGGAAAGCGGATAGTGTGTATATCACATCCGTCTTATCCTGAGAGACTTAAATACCTGGTGCAGGTTTAAGCAATATATCTTTATATATATATATATATATATATATATATATATATATATATATACACACACACACACACAATTTCTATACTTGGACCCTTCTGATTGAAAGTGTGTATATCACATCTGTCTACTGCTGCTCCTTCCTGGCCTCCATGTTGACTGCTGTTGCTCCTGCCTGGCCTCCATGATGGCTACTGCTGCTCCTGCCTGGCCTCCATGTTGGCTACTGCTGATCCTGTCTGGCCTTCATGTTGGCTACTGCTGATCCTGCCTGGCCTCCATGTTGGCTACTGCTGATCCTGCCTGGCCTCCATGTTGGATACTGCTGATCCTGCCTGCCCTCCATGTTGACTACTGTTACTCCTGCCTGGCCTCCATGTTGGCTACTGCTGCTCCTGCCTGGCCTTCATGTTGGCTACTGCTGATCCTGCCTGGCCTCCATGTTGACTACTGTTGCTCCTGCCTGGCCTCCATGATGGCTACTGCTGCTCCTGCCTGGCCTCCATGTTGGCTACTGTTGCTCCTGCCTGTCCTCCATGTTGGCTACTGTTGCTCCTGCCTGTCCTCCATGTTGGCTACTGCTGCTCCTGTACTGGCCTCAAATGACTATTGCTGGACCTTCACTGGCCTCCAATGACTACTGCTGCTCCTTCACTGCATTTGTGACCTTTTTCCTGCATAGACCCTGTAATGGTGAATTTCCTGCATAGACCCTGTAATGGTGAATATTGAAGTCTAAAAAGAAAAATAATGACTTTGAGATATCGAAAAGATAATGTTAATAATGATGATAATGATGTTACTGACATGTAGAGCCCTAAATTCAACCAAATACACTACCCCCGTATCATATAGATGCTTTAAACTATGAAATCTGAAGAAATCCGAAATTCAGTCAAACTGAACTTTCCAAAAAAATCCGAAAGTCCGGTCGGACCGAACTTTCGAAAAGTTCGTTCATCTCTTGATATAATGCACACAAGGTCTCAATACTGACATATTGCAGCGATGTCTCAGCACTAAGAATAATACTAAGTAATGCCACAGAGATAACCATAATGCTCCTCACTTAAACTTAGTTAAATATTCTGTGTCCTTCTTTATTATCAATATTTACAACAAACTGCATTACATCTGAATGGAACTTGTTGTCTACTTTTTGTAGTGCTTCAACAGGGGTAGTTAGAGGATTTGCACCCTGACCCCTATAATCTGTTATTCTGTGAGCGGAGAGCGATGGAAACCATGGCGCGTGAGCCCTCCCATAGAGATACTGTGGCAGGCAGGATTCCAAAATACCCTAATTGTGCCATGTAACGGCAAACTTTGTACAGTGTAAAAGGCCGGTCAGCAAGAACTGCACTCGTTTGCAGTGCTTTACATTGAAACCAGTCGAGCGGCTGGGCAACATGAACAATCTATGTATCTTACGTGCGGCCATTAACATTCATTGTTATCAACCACATATCTCTTGTTTAGAGTGATGTGCAGCTGCTAGTGATACATTTTATCAATGCACAAAAGATACAATCAGCTGACGAGTGGGCGTTTTCTAGCTCATTGGCTGGCAATAAGGAAAGGAGCCTGGAGAGTGTAACATTTATAAACTGAAGGGCAAAATGAGACATTTCCCTTTGAGTCAAACCTTAAATCTGCACCATAAAAACTGCTGCAGATTCTGAAGGTGTGAATGGACCCTGAAACATGATTGGGGATTCTGCCCTAGCCCAGAATTTCTCCCATAAGACTCCACACACAAGTTTGGTGGTCTCCACAAGTAAGTGCCCAACTCCTCAGTTCCAGAAAATCATCTTATACGTTTAGGGCACGGTCACTCAGCAAAATCCACTGTGGATACCTTCCCATTCACTTTAATGGGATGACATACTCGCAGTGGGTCCTTAACCCCCCATGACCTAGGTACATACTTTACTGGGGCCCTGCTCTCGCTTGCTTCAGGGGCTTTAGCGTCTCCCAGCGCTCAGCCAATCAGTGTGCTGCCCTGCCAAACTGCAAATACAGTACATGAGAAGGTACCCTAAATAGGTTATATTACATATCATCCAGATGAATCTGATATGATGAAAGTTAATCATAATCTGAATTCTATTTCTGCAAAACGGGATAGACTGTAATCACTGATTCCCCTATGAATTAGCCACTCAATCACTGATGTAATTATTACTGACTAATGTCATACTGAAGAAACCAGACTGGCTGTCTCTAGAACTGTACTTGCTTACCAAATTTAGTCAAGTATTACACTAAATTAGCTGTTCCTAACTACAAGGAAGTTTGGACTTCTTTGTTTCTTGTTTAATATCCCATCCTCATTATGAACACGTTATAGCCAATTACGTAGATATCTGCTCCAGGAAGGTTAGCAAAGGGTTATCATATATACAATAAGCCTATATAGTAACTCATACAGCAGGTCTAGTACTAATATATAAGGATGTATGTGCAACAGAAGTCTATGTAAATTATTGCAGCTGACTTTGTGAATGTAGCAACTGAGTAATCTGCACTCCCATGATCCCTTGCTATAAGGACTTAAAGGTATAAGATAGTATTGTAGCACTCCTTTAATCCAACATTATTGGAAATGGTAGATTATTACTCATTAAATGTTTGGGTAGAAAATAATTAGACTTATTTACAAGCCTCAAGATACCAGAACAAAATAAAATGTCAGTAAACCTACAGCTATCACTTGGTTGTATAATCATCAGGATTCAATAATTCATAAATATGCTCAATATTCTATATCTGATCTTCTTAGTCATCTCCTGGTGTAGACCCTTATTACCCAGTAGGGGCTGTTCTGGTGGCTTAAGGTCCTTTTACATGGGCAAATTATCAGCAACGAGCATTCCGAGAAGCATTCTTTTGGTCGATAATCGGACCATGTAAAAGAGACAGTGATTGGGCGCCCGGCCAGTGGTTGGTGGATTGAATTGGACACACTTCCTGTGTAAACTGCATTTTAATGGCCGCAAGAACAGAGTAGTGATCATTTGTGTGGCCCGGCCGCAAGAATGTTTGTGCCTTGTGAAGGTGCATGATTGCGGCCGCAGACGGCTGAAGATTGGGTCAAGTAAAGGGACCGTTACATTAGGTTTATGTGTATTTGCTGTTTGGAATAATGCGATTCCATAGCGCAGTATGCAGTTACAAATGTATACAGCATATTATGTGGTGCCCACTTATGTGGGGGCCACTGATATTCACCATAGGTACAAATTAGAGGGACATCCCAGATATATATTTTACTGAGATTAGCTATGTTCATACAAAGTAAAAAAATAAATAAAATAAAACGTATCTTTTTCTATTTAAAAAGACGTTGCAGTGATTTAACTGACTGCCATGCCATGCATTGAAGTCAATAACATCCAATGCACACAATGTATAAAATGATGCAAGTTATCTGTGTGGATGTCAAAATAATGGTAATGTCAATTATTTTCGGGCAGCCAACCCCCAAAATAACGGACATAATTTTTAACTTAAAATAACAGACATCATTTTAAAAATTATAAACAGACAAGAAAAAACATTGTGTGAACATAGCCATTCGATATGAAAAGAGAATATTTTGTAGTTTTTAAGTGTCAGACTATAAGAATTTCTGGGCTAATGAACACGAGAATAAAGGAATCTCAATATATCAGTATTACACGTTTGGTTTTCCAGCATTCCTCAGTCAGTATTTTTTAACTAGGGAACCTCTTCATGTTTTTCATGTACGTAACTACAGCAAACACGTTTCTTTCATGTGTTTTCTGCGCTTTGGTCTTATAAATAAGTGATCTTTATGATGAAGGCCTACGCACTTATACAAGCAAAACAAACCATGCAGGCCTCTAATACAAGCGGTGTATATACATTTCCCAGAGATCTACATTCTCCTGGCCAGTAATTAAACCCTGCTTGTTTCTAGTGTTTAAGGTTCCCATGGCAACTGGGATTTTTCCCAGGCCTACATACTTATGCTAACAGGTCCACCCACGCCGGCTCTGGTAATAATAAATAAATAAACTATTACTGAGGGAACGGGGAGAATAGAGAAGGCAGATCCGCTCATTTTCACTTGTTCTTTTTGCATTTGATGTATTCTAATTCATTTATAATAATAAACACCTTGCTCATATATCATAGATAACAGCTAAAGCCAACCATATACCCACTGATGTCCAATAATAGCCAATAATAAGACCTTGCAACAAGCTACGCCTGACTACTAAAGTGACTGAATATGATTTCTAGTCATTAGGAAAGAAAGTGTAAAACAAGTTATAATCCTGTAATGTGCAATGTCTACCTTCTTGTGTTTTTTTCCATTAAAAAGAACACCATCACAGACCAAGATAATTCAAAGAGATTAGTTTTACTAAATACTTCTTCTCATAAAGTGGCGCACAATCTTGATGGTTACCGTTCTTAGATAAGGCACAGTAACTTAATAGTTATGTTTACACTAGATGGCACTATTGCTTGAATGTTTCAGGAATATAGTATTAACAGCACTAAACATATTTTACCTAATTTTAGGACTTTCTAAGGCCCAGATTATTTTACCGACCACGACTCCGTTTTTAAAGCAGTGACCTAGCTGGAATGTATATGTATATATAGGTATAGTATGCAATATTATACAGTATATACACTGTATCTCTATACATCTACATTATACCTATATATACATACCAGCCAGACCAGACAGGCTTTTAGAGCATGGTCGGCAACCTAGACAATGAGCTGTCAAAAAGGGGAGTGGCATATCAGTGTCAAAGTGTGGCATATCACGAGTGGGAGGCAAGTTTGCCATATACAGTAAATGCAAATTTGCAAAAATTGACATGTCACATTACATGGTGATCTTACTGACCTAATGGAACTCTGTGAACCAACAGCACTTTTGTCAATGGGGGTCTGCACATGGTGGAAAGTCCTTGACCTTGGGATGTTCTCTATAAACAATGTCCTGTCTGGTAGTATGTGGGTCCATCTGATGCTGTGCGTGGAGTGTACACAAAGACAATGGGACTTGAAGGTTGTTGCTGCATTATATCTTCCATATAATGAAGGCACAAAATAAATTTAGTAACAGTACTTTAGAGATTATGTTAATTATGGCAGTGTGGGTGAGCGTTTTCAGTATTAAAAATTGTTATTCAGGCTTAGAAAAACATGGCTGTTTTTTCAAGAAACAACACCACCCCTGTCCTTAATTTGAGTGTTGATTTTGCAGCTCAGTTCCATTGAAGTGAATGGAGCTGAAATATAATACCACACACAACATGAGAACAGGTGTGGTGCTGTTTATGAAAGAAAGTAGCTGCGCTATTCTAGATAACCCCTTTATAGGGCTATAAGTCTAGGGTCAGATTATTTCTGCAATGATCACTGCAAATGTTCATCTTTTGTTTTTGCTCTATGTGGGTTTTCTGCATATTAATTTTTCCTGGTCTTTGAAGTCTTTTTGTCAGTATGCACATTTCATCTCTTTGTAGAGATTAAAAATCAACTAAACACACCCCTCATCACAGATATACAGCACCAATCAAAGAAGCTCCATCAAACCATGCCATTTTAATATATAAAATGTAGTTACAATACCTTTGAGTGTTAAAATTATATTATCTGACAGGTGTTGTTATACTATCTCAGACACTTGTCAGGTGTTCACCTATGCGTTGTCTACCCTACGTATGTAAGATCGCAACTAGTACATTATATATTCTATATACTGTATATATGACATGGTCACTATTGCAATTGATGTGTTCCTGTATAGCAAATGTTTTGTTGTGGGAGCTGTCATCATATTGTTTCTTTAGAAGTGCAAATTTGCATGGGTGGTGATGACTAGAAATTGCCCTTAGTAAGCTTCTTAGATGTATGATTGTCTGTGTGCAACGTACTGGGTGACAGTAAATCCCCTAAAGATTTCCCTCTACGGGCTACACATCCATGCCCCCCTTCTAGGATTTCCGCTAAAATGCTGTCCTTCATAAAACGTGGGTACACTTATAAAGCTATCAAAAGAGCTCAAAACATTGTACATAAGAGCAGGGAATCTCTGCTTGAAGGACATCCCAAAGAGGTACAAACAGTGAACCCTGTTACCTGTTCCACTCGCTGTTCACCAGAGTACCCACAGATCAATAATTTATGCTATTACAAAGGCACACAAAGGTGGCATTTCTCTTTATTTGTTGCATAAATTCGCTCCTCTGTCAATGTGATTCGCTCTTGTAAGAACCTTGCCATGGACCACACCTCAGGGAGCTGTCTGCCCTTCCGTCGTGCCACACTTACTAGAGACTGCGCTGCGCTTCACAGAGCCCTGCAACGAGACACCAACAGACCCATGCACCACACAATTACATCATCATAATTATTGGACGTACGCACTCCAGGTGGGTACCCCAAAAGCAATAGGAGAGTATGGCCTAGAGCCATGCAAGGAAGCGAGCAGGCAAGTCCTGGTGTCTCATGTGTAGGTGTTTAATGTGCTTTTTTTTAAATTGTAAGTGATTGTATTGGCTAGCTAGGGGCAGAATGAGTAGGGTGGCTTCAGATGTGGCTGGGAAGGCGGGAGGGGTCACAAGGTTGAGAGTGTTTGGTGGGGGCAGTTCACAGCTCTGCCCAGTGGACCATATTGCTGTTAAGATGGCCCTGGATAGATACATGGAACCAATTCTTTACTCACAATAAATCCAAGGTGTGGTTTTCACACTCCATGAGGACATTACAGTAGATTATATTCTCCGTAGAGAAGTGTGTGTAACCCAGATCCTCATCATTGCTCTTGGCACAGTTTGACACCTGGAGGCCCCTCAATAAGGGGGAAATGTATAAAACTAAACAAGACATAATGACTGCAATTGCCAATGAGTGGGCCTTTAGAATGCAGCTTTCCTGGCATGGGATTGACTGTTAACCAATTTTTTATAAATATACCCTCCAGTTATAGCTTGTGTCATTATAAATAAACCTATGGTAGCTCTAGGCTATACTATATATCCAAAACTATATATGACCTATAGCAAGGTTGTAAATATGAATCAATAAAAAGATCTTACTAGGGTGTTGCTATAGAGGATGCAGAAGTAGCAGTCATGTCCGGATCCTAGTGCTTCAGGGGGCTAAGTACACAGGTATCAGGAAATTTAAAAAAATACATAAATCACAAATTGCTATGCTACTGTGGACAAAATGGAGCTGGACTGGGCTCAGAGACGGGCAACCAAAGTAATAAAGGGAATGGGAGGACTACCTAGAAAGATTATCAAAATTAGTGTATTTAATTTAGAAAACTAGATGTCTGAGGGGTGACCTAATAACTATGCATAAATATATCGAGGAGCATAGGGAGGGGTCTCTCCCATAATTTATTTATACTCAAGACCGTAACAATAACAAGGGCACATAAACCAAGGATTCTTTGCTTGAGCACAACTCGAGCATGCTCAAGTCTGGTCTTTCAGCATTTGGATACTGGTGGCTGAGTCCTGGATAAAATGGATACAGCCATAGCTTATAGTGAGTGGGCTTCTAACTATCACCAATGATTGTAACCCAACTGCTGTTCCAGACACACTTTTCATGCTGTGCATGCTGTGCCATAATTACAGCACATATTATATTCTTGTAAATTTGTTTCTATAGGACTTGATGTATTAGCTCTCCTAGATATTTCTTTCTATCTAGTATTTTTTAATACAGAGCTTATTTTAACGCTTGCTGTGGAGTATCGGGCTGCCAACCTGCCCTGACAGGGAGCATTTACACTGACCAAATCATGTTAACCTAATGGAATTCATTATTTTGGTATTCCCAATTAAATAAATTAGAGGGCATCAGTAGGTATTAGTCATCCTGTATTAAATTACTAAACTAATAGCTTGTTTAATGCTGAAGGATCTTTTCCTCCTAGACGAAACAGGTCCATAATTGATGTTAATGTTATGTAGAGGCGTTCTGTGATCCTTCATGTCCTTCTGAACTACTATGTTCCCTCTGTTTTACCAAACTGGCTTGTTACCCAATCCACATTATTATTACAGTATTCTGTAAGTACATGTGATCTGGTTATACAGATGTAGATCCCGGCAATGGGTTCATGTCATGGTGATATCTCAAGGTGTTTTTTGATATTTTGATGGGGCTGCATGTAAACCTATAGGAGACTACCTATATAAGACTACTTTTTATCCCAGGAAAATCTTTTCAAAAGTCAGGGGTCGTCTTATACACCAGGTGTTGTCTTGTTAGGCTGGTGCTGAAAAACTTCAGAACCGGACTGGAGAATCTGTGGTTTCCACATACGGTGGGAGGAGCTAAAAAACAGACTTGCAGCAACTGTATGAAGGGCAGAGCAAGCTGCAGGCGGCTGGGGTATGGAAAAAAGATACGGTAGAGTGGAGCTGCGCCCAGAAAAACACATTTCACTGGTCTGGCTGCCCTTGTATTCTACCGGTATTACTGTACCTCCTTCTATGCCTCTCAGATCTCGCTGCTGTCTGATGTTTTTTTATAAATTTTTATTTGGTGTGCGTCAGAAGAGGGGTAGTCTTATATGGCGAGTACTGTATATCCCAAACTCTTTATTTTAACTGGAAAAGCTCAGGGTCGTCTTATACGCCTAGTCGTCCTATACGCCAAAAAATACGGTATTACCACATTAGAAAACATTCCGTTTAAAATTTGCAATTGAAACATATATTGTAACCAATACTGACCACAATAATCTTGTGATGTAGTCTTTCTGGCTTACCTCATTTGCATTTGTCAGCAATATAATAATGTGGGAGGTCTATGCAGCCACGTCATTAAAGTCCCTTTAATTAAACATCTTCCCTGCTCCCGACATCAAATTAACGCATATACGTGCCATACCCGTACGCCATTATGTCCTACGGAGTTGAGCTTGTTTCATAGCGGGTGAGGACTGGCTGCTATCAGCAACTGGGTCCTCACTGTTAATGACAGGCAGTAGCTCCTGTCAATTACCGATTTTGACCCTTGCAATGTGATTGTAGGGGTCCCGATAATTTTCCCTGCCTGCCGGAAGAATTATATATACCTCTGTGCAGTGCAATCAGTGGTTTTCTCATAGAGTCTGCCTCAGGCCGGCTGTATGCAAAGAGCACTGACAATACTGATCAATGCTATGCTATGACAAAGCAATGAACAGTGTATGCAATCTAATAATTACATTTAATAGTTACCCAGGGGGACTTAAAAAGTGTACAAAAATGAAAATGTTTTTAAAAATATGCCAAAGCAACTCCCCTAATAAAAGTTAAAATCACCTAACTTTTCCACTACACACAAAGGCTATGTTTACACTACGTAAGAGATCGGCCGTTCCGTGACCCCAGCCGGGTCACGGAACGGCCGGTCTCTGGCCGGATCAGCGCGCGCCCGCATCAGAGCTTACCATAGCACACAGTGAAGCGAGCAGCCGGAGCCTCTCGCTTCACTGTGTGAACTGACAGGTCAGTTATTTGCGCCGGCATATGGGATGCCGGCCGGAGCGTATACGATGTGTGTACACTCCGGCCGGGATCCCATAGAACAACAGGCATTGTTCCACCGCGGTAAAAGTACAGCCGTTGTTGCCATCGGCAACAACGGCCGTACTTTTACGTAGTGTGAACATAGCCAAAAAATGTAAAAATAATTAAATAAACATGTTAAACACAGTAGCATACGTAATAGTCCTATCTATTAAGATATAACAATATTGTTCCCAAACAGTAAACAACATAAATGAAAAGAGTATGAATAATGCCAGGATTGATAATTTTTTGTTATATTATATATTATATAAAAATTAATAAAAAGTAATCAAAATGTCTGATCTACACAAATATTATACGGATAAAAACTACAGACCATGGTACAAATAATTACATCCCATACAGTCCTGTAGGTGAAAAAATAAACCATTATAAGAGTCACAATAGAGGAATTTTAACCATGATTAATCATTTTAACTCTTCGTCTGTAGCATGCAAGAGGAAAAGTAGGAGTAAAATCCAGAGAATGTTGTTCCATGCTAGACTTGTGATCGTGAGAAAATGGCTGGCACCGGAAACCCCTAATATAAAACACTGGGAGAACTGTATAGAGAAATTTGAAAGATGCCAATGAATTTTTTTTTTTTTTTTTTTGTCTTGTCTCTTTGGCGGGGGGGAAGGGGGGAGGGGGAAAGGGAAGGGAGGGGGGGCAACAAGGGATTGGTTCGGTTTATTAAAGAGATTAGTGATTTAAAGGTTTGGTGGGGGATGGTAACAAAATTAATTTATTGAGATATTAGTAAGGATTACAGACACTTAGATATATATTGTTAATGTGTAAAATGTTTTTGTCTATGTACCTTATTTATGATTAAAAATAAAAAATTTTAAAAATAAAAAAAAAAAAACAGTAAACAACATAAATGAAAAGAGTATGAATAATGCCAGGATTGATAATTTTTTGTTATATTATATATTATATAAAAATTAATAAAAAGTAATCAAAATGTCTGATCTACACAAATATTATACGGATAAAAACTACAGACCATGGTACAAATAATTACATCCCATACAGTCCTGTAGGTGAAAAAATAAACCATTATAAGAGTCACAATAGAGGAATTTTAACCATGATTAATCATTTTAATGTAAAAAAAATAAAAAATAAAACATTAGACACTATGTAAACATGGCTATTGTTGTATTCAGACTGATGTATAGAATAAGATATGTCAGTTTCACAGTCAAGTGCATTACGTAAACACGGGAACCCCCAAAAAGTTAAAAATTACATGTTTATACTAATTTCACCCCATAAATATTCCATCAGTTTATAGTAGATTGAAACACAGCATTACAAAGTACACTTGTTCTGAAAAAAAAAAAAAAATCCCTTACATATTCGTGTAGATGGAAAAATAAAAGCCCTATAGCTCATAGAAAACAAGGAGGAATAAGCAAAAATGAAAATTGGCCTGGTCATTTAGGCCATTTTGGGCAGAGTCATTAAGGGGTTAATGCAATGTATATGGCTGTTATGGGAACTATGATGAGAGGGGATCCAGAACAAGTTGGCCTTAAACCTCTTACGGACAGCTTACAGGCTTACAAAAACAGCACCAGACTTGTTCTTAGTTTGGGTGTGGTTTTGCAGCTCAGTTTCATTAAATGAAGTTGAATTGGTAAACCACACACACACACACAACGTGAGGAAAGGTGCTCTGCTGTGTTTATAATCCTGGATAACTTTATTACTTACATTAATCTGTGTGGGGATCCCCTCTCCACTAGTTCTAACAAGCATGGCATGAATTAATCTAAAGATAATGGAAAAGAGATGGGGGCTATCATAAGGCTAGGACTGTGTTGGTGTCAACAAGTATGATAGAGGGTGCCCATTTGTAGCCCAAAAGTAGAGTTAACAGAACACGCAAAAAATTTCAGTAACATTTTTTAAATCACAGTTAAGGAAATCACAGTTAAGAGAAATGCTGAAAACCAGATTCTCCACAAATGAAATCTCTTGGGAGCAATACAGTATATCAGTGACTTCAGGACAAAGTGTCTATGCAGGAACAAAAATCCTTCTAAATAAAGCACTGTGTGTATGGGCTCTGTCAGTGCACTGTGTGCTATAACTTAAAGGCTATGACATGCATATATTGTATATATTATATTATTTAGTAACTGGGCTTTGTTAAGACATTTGGCTGTTTGGATTCTGCGGCTTCTATGTATCACAATGCATGGCAAGCTTCACAATGTTGGTGACAGATAAATCTGGTGGCTCAATCTGTAGCCACTCCTGTATTTCAGTAGTATTGGCCAACTTTCTATGTGCATGGGGGCCTCCCAGCCACTCGACTTATAGAGGTTCTTGTTTCCAGAGCTGTACTGCTGATTTTTATGATATCGTTTTGAAGGAAGGCTTTGTGAAAGTCGATTAAGATTTTATGTGAGGTCAATACATTATTAGGCTGGGTTCACACTACGTATATTTCAGTCAGTATTGTGGTCCTCATATTGCAACCAAAACCAGGAGTGGATTAAAAACACAGATAGGCTCTGTTCACACAATGTTGAAATTGAGTGGATGGCCGCCATTTAATGGCAAATATTTGCTGTTATTTTAAAACAACGGCTGTTATATTGAAATAATGGCCGTTATTTACTGTTATATGGCGGCCATCCACTCAATTTCAACTCAATTTCGACTGAAATATACGTAGTGTGAACCCAGCCTCACTGTAGCAGTGCCTGACCAATGGATCTTGGTACACAACATTAGTAACATTAGTAAAATATTATATCTATATCTTGAGAACTTAAAGCCAGTTACCCAAACTAAAAAGAAACTTAAAGTAATGGCTTGATGACCATGCCAAAAAAAATGGAAAAAGAAGCAGCCGCTGTAAACTGTTCAAAAACAGCACAAACATCTTGCCTCTTGAATGCTGCTTAAAATTTTACGCTGTACGCAAAGACATCAAATTAGCCAAAATAATTTTGCAAAGAGAGTGATAAATGTGCCGCTTCATGTTATATCAGGCACTGCAGAAAACGCTCATTGTCTGGCTTGTGTTGCTGATACATCTATCTCTGCTTTCCACAACATTACATATTAAATACAAAATTAAGATAAAAACATGTTTTCAAGAAAGAAACCTTGCTAGCCATTGTACATTTTGAAAGCATACAATGTTGGTCAGAGCATCGCTCCAAGCTGGACAAAAACAGAGCTCCCACACAGCTCCCCTACTATATCTGTGTTGTATTGAGCAGTATCTGTATAACGAGAAAAAAACATCTTTTATTTCAGCGCACAAGGCAGGGAGAGAAGCGGAAACTAGTCATCTGGGGGTGGAGACCAGGTTGTAACTAGTCACAGCTTTCTGTCAGAACGCTCTGTGGGGATGATTAAGAGGCTACTAATGGATCTGTCTGCTCTGACAGACAGAGAGCTGTGACTAATTACAGCCTGGTCTCGATCCAGATGACTAGTTTCCTCCTCTCTCCCTGCCTCACACACTGGAATAAAAGGCGTTTTTCCTTAATATACAGATACTGCTGAAGACAACGCAGATATGGTAGAGGATCTGCGTAGGAGCTCTATTTGGTGCAGCTAGGAGCTATATCAGCATGATTGTGCTGAATGGGTCCCTTTAAAGCGACTCTGTGCCCACAATCTGACCCCCCAAACTGCTTTTAATCCAAGATCTGTCCTGCGGTCCGTTTGGCAGGTGATGCAGTTATTGTCATAAAAAATTACTTTTTAAATTGCAGCCCGTGCCCTACAGGCGTATCTGTGCCCTAACTTTGCACCACCCCTCCTCATCATTAGGAATGCTCCAGGCAGATTGCCTATTATTCATCACATGGGCTGGATCATTAAGACACTAGTGCAATGTTCAAACAGAAGTAAATGTTCCAGTGGCATTCCTAATGATGAAGAGGGTGGGGAGAAGGGACGGAGGGGGTGGTGCAAAGTTAGGGCACAGATACGCCCGTAGGGCACGGGGCTGCAATTTTAAAATTTATTTTTATGACAATAACTGCATCACCTGCCAAACGGACCGCAGGACAGATCTTGGATTAAAAGCAGCTATCCGAAGGTACAAGTGGTTTGGGGGGGTCAGATTGTGGGTACAGAGTCACTTTAAACTAAGTACTGGTGCCGTCCTGCTGTGTATTAAAAAGTTTACCATTGCGCCAATTATCTGGAATTTCCTAGATCAGTAGTCTCCAAGCTGAAACTTTCCATATTTCTGAGATTACAATCTCCTTGCACGCAGGGAGTATTTGTTTTGCAGCAGATAGAGAACCACTGGTTGGAGACCACTACCTTAGATTATGTAGCAGATTTACATACACAAGCATATCACAATGTTCCATGTGACAAACTCAGCCCTATTGCAGCTAACAGGTTCAGCTCTGCTACATCTGTATACTCTTTTATCTCATTTATTGCTGGTGTTTTAGCAAAGGGAAAAAAGAGAAATGGTACGCTTATAGCTTCAGGTTGAACAGACAGTTCTCTAATGAGTGAACGAAAGCAATATTTAATAAGAGACATTGCATGTGCCTTCTAAGTGGGAGTGAACCTTAAAACCTTGTAAAAACTAGAACAGCTCTGGGGATTGAAGTTGATAACATAATTGGATTCCTCCAGTCTTCTCTCATCTCTTGTCTCTTCCTTTGGCTCTGTTTCCTTGTTTTTTCCCCCCTTCTCCTCTGCTTCCTATAAACATTCTTTTTCTTTTGTTTACGTTGATACATTTTTTTTATCCTTTTAAGTTTTTGTAACATCCTATTCTTATTTAAGCAAAAAAAAAAAAAGGTTTTTTTTTGTCACTTTGGCTCTTTTTATCATCTTTAAGCTGATAGAGAATTATGGGAGAGTGGTTGCCTAGCAACCTCTCCTCCTCTTAGCTGCTTCATATCCAATGTCTTAAAAAAAAAAGAAAAAAGATTGCACTAGTAGATGGAAGACTATAGAGATGCCAGAGACTACATAACCACTCTATATCTCATGTACATCACTTGTGCCTTAATTTTTTTATTTGCACCCCTTGACAGTATTCAGGTAATCATGTATAAATACATTTGTTTCAACAGTGAAACCCTAAAATTTGTATCATTTTTTGGAAAGGGTTGCACCAGGCTCTGTATGTTCTTACCCAGCATAGGAGCCTTTATGGAGCATATGCATCGTACATGCACATTGCTTATTTTGGGTTAACAGTGTTGTAATACACTTATATATACTATACCCATTCTTTACCAATCACATCTACTACTCTATCAGTTACATTACAATTTCTGACAGTGTTTCTGATCTTCCACTACCGATTGCTAAAAAAAGAGATCAGAAGCAAGCTGTATACAAAGGATTTATTGAAAGTCTATTGAAATTCTTTCAAGCTTGTATACCAGAGATGGGGAACCTTCCTCCCTCCAGCTTAGGGGAAAAAACCATCACATGTGAGATACCTAGACAAAAGGTTTCAACACAGTAAAATATACAAATTATTTTTTATCATCCATTGGAAATTTGCCATCTTCAGTGCAGAGTTTAGTCATAGAACGCCTCAAAATAGATGCATGGGGGGTGATATCTGTACGCTGGTGTAAACGCAAAGCCCATCCCCGGAGTTTGCTTCTAAATCTGCTGAATCTGAGGCATCCATGCTGCAGTCTCTTAAATCTATACCAGCTTTGAGCTGGCACAGATTTATGTCTGCTTGCAGGTGTAAATCAGGCACAGGAGGAGAGACCACACCCTCTCTATCTCTTGCCCCGCCCACTGGACAATCAGGGCATACACCAGCAAGGAAAATTCCAAACTTTGAGACAAATATGTATTTTTGTATCATCATGGGGGCACATGGGTACATTTATCATCCCTGTGCCTGGCTTACATTGGCAAAAAGCACAAGAATTTTCATAGGATAACCACCAGGGCTGACCAGACCACCAATGGTACCACCTCATAGCAGGCAGGGGTACACTTTATCTATATAACTAAATTAATTAATATCTGTGTGGGGTTGCAAAACTACAATTCCCAACATGCCTGGACAGCCAAAGCAGACCGTCTGAGTGAGGCTATGTTAACACACACTATTGTGTTATATTTAACTCAGTAGGAAATGACTGATGTCCGATCATGATCATCAAGCTGTGTAACACGCTCAGTAAACTCCTAGGGTGGCGCCAACTTACATTGAGCATTGGGCCATGTAATATGGCCCTCAAACCGCTCTACGCAGGTCTGGGAACTCCTGAAGGTTTGCTACAGTGAAGTAGGATTGCAGGATGTTGTTTTTAGTGACTATATAGTGTATAGGTGGCAGCAAAGAGACTACTTTACATTCACACTGCAGCTGAGCATAGGGAGAAAGGCCCAAAGGTGGAGTTTGCAGGGTGGTAACCGGAGGGAGACATGGCATAAACAAGTGATAGAATTGTCAGATATTGTCCTGCTCCTCAAATACAGGACACCGCATCCTGAAAAGTCACCTGAAACGACACTTACACGTTAAGGGTATAAACCCACACACCGTATACGCAGCAAAAACGCAGCAAAAACGCAGCAAATACGCAGCAGATGTGATGGTGAAGATTTGATGCTGTGTTCAGTTATTTAGATCTAATCTGCTGCGTATTTGCTGCGTATTTGTTGCGTATTTGCTGCGTATCGCAGTAGTAAATACGCTGCATATACGGTGTGTGGGTTTGTACCCTAAGGGTGCCTTCACACGTACAGGATCTGCAGCGGATTTCATGCTGCGAGTTCTGCAGTGAAATCCACTGCGATCCTGTGGCCTGTCATTCTGTATAGGTTTACATACTTGTAGTGGATGTATTTAAAGCCCCGCCGTCCTTAACCCACCGCCACCCGTTTAATACTTTAATGTTTAATATTTTACCCATCCACGCTCCCGCCTGCTTCTGTGGCTCCCAGCTCCCGGATGTCCCGCTCAGCCAATTAGTGGCGGCTGGACAGTGCAATGATCGATTGAGCGGGACGTCAGGGAGCCAGGAGCCATAGAAGAAGAGTGCAGATGGTAAAGTATTACACGGGTAGCGGTGGGTTAAGGACGGGGCTTTACATACTCGCAGCAGAATGAAAAATCTGCTGCAAGTATGTAAACCCATACAGAATGACAGGACACAGGATCGCAGGGGATTTCACTGCAGAACTTGCAGCTTGAAATCCTCTGCAGATTCTGTACACGTGAAGGCATCCTAAATAGGTTTTCCCTTCATACTGTAAATGTGATAGGTGCTTGTGGCCACAAGTGGGCAATGTATGCTGTTCTCTCTATTGAAGTCTATGGAATTTACAGACATAGTTGAGCAATAACCTTGATTGAGAAGAGCTTTGGACACATACAGCCTTCTCTCCATTTATTTAGGAGACCCCTGTTCTCTCTATAGGTGGGAATCAGAGAAGTGGGACTAATTATCAGGCCTTTAAGACCTAATGTATAGACAAATGTTTAACATGTAAAAAGGAACTTCCTCTGGCTCAGCTCATATAGCTCATGTAGTTCTGTGAGTACGATAGTGGTGCATGCCTTCTGTACAATAAGAAGCCATGCAGTCATGTCCAGGTAAGTCACTGAGAGAATTATGTGAAATAAATGAATTTATTGCATCATGCCATAGAAATCAACATACACATGGGAATATTTGCAACCACTTGTTCATAGTCTCCAGACTTTTCATTGGGAACAGGATGGATAAAGCATTTGAATCCCTATTTATAATCTATTTTTGCTGGCCGAGAGCTATAAATCTCTTAAATCTACCTTTACTCACCTCACAGACAGAGCCAGGGAGGCAAAACAGATGCCCTGCTCATTAAACAAAGCCTCGCCATGTCTTTAAATCCTTCCTGTACTCTTCTCTTGGTGATTTATGTCCCTTTTCATTTTGCCTATGTAAGTAGAGGACAGGACAGATGGCAGGAGCTTAGTTTAAAGTGATGTGCATCCATTAAAGGAACCAGCACTGCTCAGCGATTACACGCTAGCATGGGGGATTACTTTACAATGACAAAGGATTTCTTGCCTAATTGTTTTGTTGGGGATCCTTTGAAATGAAACAGTCATGTTCGCTGAATGAAAATCACTTTTTGGTCACATGAAATGATGTAATTAGTATTACGTCATAAGTCAGATAATGAATGACAATAATACTGTTTGCTTGTAAGGGAAAGCAGGACCATGAGTGCCAGACTCTGAGGAAGTACCTATCCAATGCGGGTGGTATACATGCCTATGAGGAAGGAGGTAAGCACAGCCTCAAGTCCAGTAATACCAAGTAGGCCGGATGAAGACATTCACAGTCACTCACAGGAACTCTAGACTCATTAACTTGGCAACAAATCTAGATGAGAAAAATAAGCAATTATTCTCAGCAGGGAAGGCACAAGGCCATCATCTGAGCGCTCACAGAGAGAAGTCAGTCATGTGATGGACACATTGAGCCGTGGTGTGAGGGCGCAGGTCCAACAAAAAATAAAAAACAAAAAAATATGTATAAAATATATGTATAAAATTTATTAAAAGACTCAACGCGTTTCGGAATCGCTCCAGTTCCTTTCTCAAGAGTCATGAGCGGTTGCGAAACGCGTTAAGTCTTTTAATAAATTTTAGACATATATTTTATACATATTTTTTTAGTTTTATTATTTTTTTGTTGGACCTGCGCCCTCACACCCGTGTGTTTGTGGTTGGAGGAATCGTTGCTCTTTTGATCCCTGGAGGATATCGGGAGTGGCTGCGGTCTGTCTCACATGTGCTTCTGAGTGTTGTGCCTCCTAGCTAGCACAACCTTACCAGGTGAGGGTTACCTTGTTTTTTTTTTCTCCCCTTCGTTTTATCTGGTTGATCCTCGCCATGGAGCGCTGTCTCCTTCTTCTTTTTTGTCTATACATTGAGCCGTGACTCTCTGTACTGGCCAGGACTTCCTGCATTTAGTCTCTTTTTTTCAACCAGCAAAAGACTAAAAAGCTGCCTTCAAGCTTTGTTTTAAATTATGATTGTTTTAAGACAGGAGATCGATGGGGTATCGTAGTGTTTAGAAACACTACATTTTGCTACATCACCCTACCTCCTACATTGAGCCTGTTCTCTAAGTTCGTTGTACTGCTGTGGAGGAGAGGAAGAGACGTGTACGTTATATGCCCCTCTATTACACGCCATCTATGGATGGGAGTTCTCCTCCACTGCACACAAGGACGGGGGATCTGTAGGGGTAAAAAGCTTCATAATGCAATGTGTGAACAAACAGGTAATTCAGGCAGACCTTGCTTGCACACCTGTCTTCCCTTTTACAGAGCAACTATTGTGTTTTCTCATGCTCTAAAAGTGTAATTTTTCTGCTATTTTTTCATAAGTAGAAAAAAACATGAAAAAAAAGCAGACTGCAAATGTAAAAATAAAAAAACACATAAAAACCACAGTAAATAATGCTTGGGATTCAAGCTATTTTTGTTAGGTAAAAAAAATCCTAAGAAACAGTGTGTGAAGGAAGCCTTAAAGAATATTTATATTTTCTAAATGTTTCACTCTGACCCCCTAAGACCACGTCTTAATGTATTACACATGCCTGTACTTATCTTTAATAGCCTCAATGGACTTGTTCTTAGAACCTCATAACATACAATTTTTCCATATATTACAGTAATGTCAGGGCCTACTGCTGTGCAGGTCTACATATTTTGTCATGTTTATAGTGTTCATCTGGGGATAATATCATTAATAAAAATAAAGATACCTGTGATGAAACGAGTGTTCTCTCGCTTGACATGCCTAAAGAGGAAGGCTGCACCTACTTAGTAAGGAATACAATTGGTTAATATTGCATAATAAAGTACATTGGAATAGAGCACACAATCCTCAGTCACGCTATGACTAGGGGGCCGTGTAAAGCTTGAAAATGGTTAGTGGTGTACTTAATACCCACACTTTTTTAAGGATTTAAAGCATTAATGTCACTTTAATAAAAAAAAATCTGACATGTCACACAGACGTGTCCAAAATTTCGGGGTCTGACCCACTAATATTTAGATATACTTAGGGAGAAGTCCTTCGCTCCCTGGCTTGCTGTTTCATCTGTCTTAGTGCAGGACACTGGGTTTATAGACTTCTATGAAGTGTGTCTCCTGTGATGACAGTAGAAAATTATTATATTTATCCAGTGTCACCTATGTCCTCAGGGTTGCAGGCCAGTATTGCAGCAAATCTGGCTAAAACTGGCCATACACATTAGATAAATGTGGACTGAACCAACCAATTTCCATCCAGTTAAAGGGCAACTCTGGCATCCCCCCCCCCCTTTACTAACACACATTACATATAGTTATATAACTCTGTAATGTATGTTAGTCACCTTCTTGGAGCCATTCCGCTTCTGTGTCAGTTAGTGTTTTTGTTTCTTTTTGCTGACGCCGGAGTTGTCTTTTAACCATCGAATGGCAGATGTTGGGGAACATAAGGACTGGATGTTGGATTTCCATTGCCAAATCCTTTTGTTCTTAGTAAGATAGAGGAGTCTGACAGTGGATTACCAACCTCCTTCTCCATTAAAACTAGGTTGAGCTTAGAGTGCATATCTACAGGGAAATCAGGTGAGAAAGCTTTAAGCCCAACAAGCTGACAGCTAACCAATTTGTATGACCAGATTACACTTCAGTACTAGATATAACCTATGGACAAGACTGGTTATAATTCTAAGAAATAAACAACAACAAAAAAACCACATTTGATTTTAATCTTAGATTGCCCTTTCAACATTTATATTATCCTAAATAGAGAATTATTAACCAAGCTTTGGCAGATCAGAGGGATTCTATGCCAACAGCAGCTGCTGGAAACCCAGGAGGGTGAGGGGACACAAAACAGTGAGCCCTAATGTTAAACCCCCCAAGCTCTCCCTACGTATTTTCCTCAGCCACCCTAAGCGGTAGTGGATAACTTGGCAACGTCCCCTTCCTTTGTAAAAGGTGACTACATAAAAAACGCATAGAAGAAAAAACAAACAAGTACGGGTAGTCAACAGGCCAAGGGTCAGAAATAGTCAGGCAGTGAAGTAAAAAATCACAATCAGAAGAATAGTCAAGTAGCAATAGCAAATGGTTAGGATAAACAAGATATGATATACAGAGGAAATGGCAGCACACTCAACAGAGACTAATAGCAAGCAATCAGGTGTGCGTAAATGAACTGTTATGGGATGTCAGGAATCTACCCCAGGCATGATTGGACTGGACCTTGACATCCCAGCAATCCCAGAAGGAACAGGAGAAGTGAGAGTGGTAAGGAAGGATGTCAATCACACAGGCAAAACTAAGATTAACTGTTTGAGGACCAGAGGGAACAGGGTAAGAGATGGGTGTAGTGGAAAATCAATTACTAGAGCAGAGGCAATAAAGCTATTTTCTGACAGTATACAAAAAGAAACCTAAAAAGATCATAGCTGGACATGCCTCCTGTGCCATACTATACGGTTGGAGGATGGCTCAGAAGTCTGAATGGTTGCGGATGTTATATTATGACCACCTTTACTACCTGAGACTTTAAAGGGGTTGTCCGGCGCTAAAAAATTATTCACAGAATAACACACATTACAAAGTTATACAACTTTGTAATGTGTGTTATGTCTGTGAATGGCCCCCTTCCCCGTGTCCCTCCACCCCCACCCGTGTACCCGGAAGTGTGGTGCGCTATACTCACATGTCACGTGCCGACCACGGTCTCCGATCCTCAGCAGTGACGTCTTCTTCGGGCAGACGGCGGATCTTCCCGAGTGCCGGCTGCGTGGCCGCGTCATCAGCCGCTCAGCCGCGATTGGCTGAGCACAGTTATGCTCAGCCAATCACCGCTGAGCTTCAGATGACGCTGCAGAGGGCGGCCGGCACTCGGGAAGATCCGCCGTCCGCCCGAAGAAGACGTCACTGCTGAGGATCGGAGACCGTGGTCGGCACGTGACAGGTATGTATAGCGCACCACACTTCCGGGTACACGGGTGGGGGTGGTGGGACACGGGGAAGGGGGCCATTCACAGACATAACATACATTACAAAGTTGTATAACTTTGTAATGTGTGTTATTCTGTGAATAATTTTTTAGACCCGGACAACCCCTTTAATGTAAATGCATTATAAAAGTTACACAATCCAGCCATTCTGTTCTTATAAAGTCATCTTATATTCCCGCCGTATTTGAGAGGTAAACAGTAGCATTCATGGGCATTATCAGATGGCATCACAGCTCTTTGGTCAATGTGTTTGCCTCTAATAACTCCACAAATAAATGAGCAGGGATATTGAAGATTTCTTCAGGAGATGATTTCATTGAGTATCTAGTTACACGACAACAGTCTCTCCTCTGAATTATCAAGGACTCTTTAATTTAACAGAAGAATATAAAATCATCCTCTTGGAAAAATAACATCTGGGGAGAAAATATCAAAAAGGCGATTAATCAGTTGGCAATGTGATTGTGCATTTACCATGACTTTGATTTAATTTCTCTTATATTAAAGCAGCATTTATCTTTATTATGAGCTGTCCAGAGTCTCAGTGTCACCATTTCCATGTAAACAGAATCATCCTTTGGGCAGTGGTTTTATTACATGCTGTGTCTGGGGCAGCCATAGAATGCACACAGATTTTCTGTTTGTTCTGAAAATATTAGATTGCACTATGGTTGTAAAATGTGATAATGATGCTAGGAATACAGTAAATTATAATACATCATGGTCTCTATAAGACTCCTAAAGGAATGTACATTGATCAGCCATAATAAGTAAACATCTGCCTAATATTGTATAAGTTCTCCTTGTGCTAACAAACAGCTCAGACTCAATTACCCAGAAGAGCTTTAGTAGCCTTTATGTGGGATTGGCCCAGACTTGCTAGCCCGGACTCCCTATGTGCATCAATGGTTATCTGTGACAATCAGAGTCAGCCGTGACTCGGGGTTCACCAGTAGGCTTTCCTTTGGCCACCATTAGTTCACCATTTGTCCTTCCTACCACCTTTGGTAGGTACTAATCACTACATACCACAACCACCCAACTGGAGATACTGTGTCCCAATTGTCTACCCATTACAATTTGGCCCTAGCTTAGTTGTTTAGATCCTTACATTTTCCCATTCTTGCGCTTATGGCAAGTTCTATACCAGTCACATGTGAACAGTAGCATACATAAAGGGAGTACAGAGGTAGCAGTTGCACATAAACCCAATGTCAGTAATCATGTATATTTGAACAGCTTTTAAGATGCCCATACAGGGTCACCCGAAGGACTAAGGTGTGTGACTCCTGACTCTTTACTGACAGATGATGTCAGTGGACAGAAGGGTCAGGCATGCTAGATTTTCTTTTATTCTAAAAGGATAAGCTGGTGCCAGAGCAGTCTCACTGCAGCCTACCCCTCCCTTACCCCAAAACAACACATGAATGGTTGGTCATACTATACATTTATGTGTATGCGGAGGTCAGGAGATATAACTGTAGCTGAAAGAATGTTTGGCAGACAGTTATTGAATGTGCATGGCCAGCTTAGCAGCCAACATGGACTATTTATATGGCTGCATCTGTGAAACAATTTACAATTAGGCAATAATTTGTTCAACACTTGTTCAGCCATCAACCTTCTTTTCTCCAATGTGTATGACCACCTTTAGGCTATGTCCACAAACATTTTTTGATGTGAAACATCCGTAAATTATGACATTATATGAACATACATACTGTATTTTTGAAAGGCCACCATTTTGTGACAAAAATACGCCCATAAATAAAGAGCATGATCGTTATTTACAACTATAGCAAATGCCGAAGAATTTTACCCTCAAAATGCCGTCCAAAAATATGGCTGAAAAAAAAAAACGTTCCGTTAACATGCCCTGAGAGGTCTGGCTGGTCCTGTTGTGGCTAAAGTGTAAAGTGTAACTTTGGGCAGATTAGGAGATGGCACCCATGAACCTTGTTTTTGACCAGGGAAGGGAAGATTGTTAATGCATGATAAAAAAAGGCTTGTTAAGGCATGTTTGCTACACTATCTTACTTGGTGGGGGATCTTATGAGTGGGTAGTGTGAGTAACCATTAAAAGGCCAGTGTAGCAGAAGAGGTGCTTATTTTATACCCTGTGAAAATGCTTTTTCTCTAAGCACATTTATATATGCAGTGTGTATGAGGCTTTGTGTGGTATGCATGAGGCTTTATCCTGATAAACTTAAGAATTAGAATAAAAATATAATATAAATATAAAAATATAAATATAATATAAATATGTGCCTCAGAATAACACAATTGTTACTGATCCATCCCACTTATAGTCAGCATTTGGCAGCTTGTGTGTTGCAGCTGCCCCTTCTGAGTTTCCATGTTAAGAGCTTGTTTCCATGTCAATCAGTAGTCATTAAAGAGCAATCCCCAAGTCCAGGGCCAGCTCAGAGACTGTATCCAAGAAGTGACAGGCAGACGAAATGGAAAAATCTCATCATGCTGCTATGTAAACGTCAGAGTGAGCAAGCAGAACAAACCTTTACATGAAATAGAATGTACACGCTGAGCTCCAATCACAGGCCCCTAGTTTTAATCAGATAACATTGTCTGACAAGAGGCAGAAGTTCATTGTACAATATTAATACTGACCATATTGGCCATACAGCATGAGAGAATTATTATCCTGGATCAAGCTTGACACAGTATGCTGGCAACTGTGGAAAAATGTGGGAACCAAAAGACATTAAAGGGAATCTGTCAGCACCTGGGCTGGTCCCCAGGTGCTGACAGTGTAGTGAAGGTGTCCCTTATTTTGTGTGGTACCTTTCTTGTAGCCATCGGTGCAGTAGATTTTTCATATTCCTGCCCATAACTTTGCATTCAAGTGTCAAAGAGAAGTAGTGGTGAGGTGTTTGTGCCGCACTTCGGCACACCTCACCACCACTTCCTCCTCCCTGTCCTGCTTCCTGATGACGTTGCTGGCAAGGGCCACATGCGCCCTGCACAGGGACGGTTTAAGGTTGGTGGAGGCCCTGGGCGACAATTTTGTTTGGGGCCTCTCATTCCCCCCCCCCTGAAAAAACTACAGTCATCCATGCAAATGGCTGCCTTACTGTAGGGGATTTACAATGTTCATGAACATTATACACGGCTGTGACACCGAGATCTTCACGAATTGTAGTGAAAATGTTTGTAGATGTTTCATTTCCTTCAAATTCAGTATTGAAAACTGTCAGTTTTCATTTAATTTCATGCGGGGTCCCCCCACTCTGTGTATTATCAGTGTAATGTGGGATCCCCCCTCTCTTGTGTATTATCAGTGTAATGTGGGGTCCCCCCTCTCTTGTGTATTATCAGTGTAATGTGGGATCCCCCCTCTCTGTCTATTATCAGTGTAATGTGGGGTCCCCCCTCTCTGTCTATTATCAGTGTAATGTGGGGTCCCCCCTCTCTTGTGTATTATCAGTGTAATGTGGGGTCCCCCCTCTCTTGTGTATTATCAGTGTAATGTGGGATCCCCCTCTCTTGTGTATTATCAGTGTAATGTGGGGTCCCCCCTCTCTTGTGTATTATCAGTGTAATGTGGGATCCCCCCTCTCTGTCTATTATCAGTGTAATGTGGGGTCCCCCCTCTCTTGTGTATTATCAGTGTAATGTGGGGTCCCCCCTCTCTTGTGTATTATCAGTGTAATGTGGGGTCCCCCCTCTCTGTCTATTATCAGTGTGAGATCAGTGGTCCAAAGTCAATTTTAATTTGAAATCATAATTTTGTGTTTTTACTTTGATGCCCATTTTTATGCCAATTGATGCCCATTTTTATGTGGGGTCCTTTTGGCCATATTTATCACGAGTCTCCTCAGGGCTTCTCACTTACAAGCAAGTTATGAATATTATACATTTTCTGTAAGAATAATGGCTAAAACAGGAAAAATAAAAATCCTCTGAATAAGAAACTGCTGAATAAGAAACCAACTTCAGCCTGGTTAATCTAGATAGTATATAAGAGCAACATGGCAGACATCAAGTGGTAATGGGGACAGAGGCTATTTGTCCAGCAGTACAGCAATACTGTGCCACTGAAGGGGTAGTGAGTCTCACCACATAATGTGGGCATTGGGGGGGGGGGGGGAATGGCATTAAGGAGGCAATGTGCAAAGTGTGCAGGTATAGATAGCAGAGCTGTATGTGTGTGAGCATTCATAAAAAATATGTATGTGTAACAGGCAGGTGTGTGTGTGTGTAACAGGCAGTGCTGTGTGTGTGTGTGTACATTGAACGGCTGGTTACCTGCTCATATGGACATGAGCTCCTCTCCATACACGTCCCCTCCGACAGCTTGTAGAGTCTGGCTCCTCCCTCATCACATGGGCCTGACATCACCACAGGTCCTTTAGCTCACACTGAGCAGGGTTTCCCGTCCTGCAGCTGCCCTGGTGTCCTGTCTCTCAGCCATATCACAGTCCTCACAGGGAGGAGCAGGAGTCACAGGACTCACAAGCTGCTGCAGCCATGGTTAGCAGCAAACAGTGCTGATACACAGCACTTTGTGTGAGGTTGTGTATCCTCTACTGTTTGCTTTTTTTTCCACAAACCCCACTTCCAGGTTTGGGCTGGTGGAGGCCCCCTAGTGGTGGAGGCCCCTGAACACGTGCCCCTGGTGCCCTCCCTTTAATCCGGCCCTGGGGCCCCTGCATCTTTCGGGTCCTGAGCGCTCCTGTGTCGTACATGAGCCATATCGCGGTTGAGCGTCGCAACTATGGGCACTGGCATGGGCTGTTGGCCTGCCTCCATGCTACAGCGCATGTGCAATTCAGGATGCAGGAGCGCACAGTTGTAAGCCGTGTACCAGGGCTCCCCAGGATACAGCAAAGTAACGAACGAGGAATGCAATTCTAACACCAGATTAAACAAAACTGCACTTTACTGAAACATGCAAAAGTAATAAAGGTAATAACAACTCAAATATCCTACAATTATATACAACTAGGCTTAAAGGAGAAGTTTGGGCAAAAGCATTTTTTAATATGTTATTAGTTAGGGAAAGTTAGACAAATGCCTAATGTACATTAATTATGGGAAATGCACATTTACTGCTATTTCCCTTAATTCAATAGATCACGGAGACTTCAAAATCTCAGAAATACTGTGACGTCACGAACCAGGGTGTAATTCCAATAAGGTGTCCAGCAGGGGGCGCACTATATATAGAAGTCAATAAGTACCATTGACTTCTATATATAGTGCACCCCTGCTGGACACCTTATTGGAAACAGGTGAGTCTGCACACTGTACTACTCCCCCATCATCTATCTGTGTAAAAGGACCCTAAGGGACCTTTTAGACATAATAATCTTCAGCTGTCTCCAGCCATAGGCGGGTGCCAATACGCTTGATTGGCGCTTGCTTGCAGCGCCTCAAGACGGCACAACTAATCGAGCAGCTGGGCCACTTTTCAGGCCACTTTTATGCAGGCAGATAAAGGAGCATTTCTAGCAACTCTCCTAACCAATAATTGGCCTGTGTAAAAGTGGCAGCAAAGGTGGCATTAACCTTCAATAACTGACAGCCAAATGAGTGTTCATCCATCAGTTTTCCATCCTTTTCACCCTGTCCTGCCTATACACAGGAATGTTCAGCACAGCCGAGCACTCTGCATCCCTCTACGGGAAGGGGAGTGGCTGCAGCTTATCTCTTTGAGAACAAAGGGATTGGATGGTGATTTTCCATCACCCCATCTGTTGGGCAGTTAGGAGAGTCCCACACACCTTTTATTGATGGCCAAACCTACCGTGAGTGATGGGTACAGACTACAAAAGTATAAAATGTATGGGGACCTTTAGCTTAGCTTTAAACCTAGTGGTGAGAATAAAACCTGTAAGATTTCAGGAATATTTATTAATATAGACAGTAAAATGTAAAAAAAAAAAAAAAAAAAAAAAACTTCAGGTAATAGGTGTGATTATACAGTCAGGAGGTGTTTATTAGATATACTGTATGGCTGTATAATCACACCTATCACATCCATTATTAAAATTAGGTTCACACTAATCTGACAGTTAACTGAATTGCCAGGCAAACTATAACCCATAACTTATATACAGGAAGATGTATCAAGAAACTGTAAAAAGGTCATTTCAAAAGGTTTTCCGGACAGCAGAAAAGGTCCAACATCTTCTGCTCTCTGATGCTCAGGTGCTTACTTCTTTCCTCTGTCTCAGCTGATAAGTTCTGGAGATGACTGTGGATGGGAGCATGTGGCAGGGGGTGGGGGGGGGTTGGTGGACTCCCTGCTGGTCAGCTGGTACGGTGGTGTGGTAGCTGAGTGAGTCTAGGGTGACTTGGGGACTTGTCACGGTAGCCTAAAGTGATATAGGACCCACCTAAAACGGTTTGGCACCTCATAAACACAAAAAAAAAGATTAACCCAAGTGTACAGATGTGTTTGGGTGCTGGTACACAAGGAATAAGCCAGAGTCCAATGCTTTAGAAAAACAGAACAATTTACTTAGGAGAACATAGTGCAATACAGGAAAGGTACTTTTGGTAGTAATACAGTCCCGTGCAATTCAGAGAAAAATACAACCTTGCGAGTTACTTAGGTGCTTGTAGTTGATGCAGAGATTTAGATGCCTTGAGGAAAAAAGTGCTTTGCAGTAGAGAGAGTAGAGGAGAGGGGTTGCCAGAGGGGCCTTGTCCAATGTAGAAGTGTACTGCCTGGAACAGTAGAGGTGTATAGAAGAGAAATAGAGAATACTCGTACTCACGGATGACCTGTAGTCTGACCGCCTTCTGCCCGTCCTAGGTGAGTAATATGAGCCCCAGGCCTTGTTATCTGGGCTAAGCAGACTCCCAAGGCTTCCCAGTTGTCCTGCACTGCACAGTGGAATACTGTATGTAGACTTTCTATATGACTGCTGAGGTAACTCACTCTGCTCTTTTAGAGAGGTTCCTGGCACAGACAAGGTGTTCTTCTCTCAGACAAGGTGTGCAGCTTCTCTCCCCCTATAGAGTTCTAGCACTTCATAGTGGTTCTGTTGCTCATAAGGAAGAACTGTGGCCTCCTTGCTTAGTTGTGTCCCTGTCAGAGGACCTAGCCAAAGCCAGGCCCTGGCTTGGCTCCTGCAGAGACCTGTCTGTGTTGCTCTCTCTCATACAGAATACAAACTAAAGACTGACCACCAGGAACTAAGTCCTAACTACAGGGGTACATCTAACCCTTCCTGTGATTGGTGCGCTGTATGTGTGCAGAGAGAAAGAAAGTAGAAGACAGGCTGAAGAAAGGAGGTAAAGCACCTGCACCTGTGAGTGGGCAAAAGACAACATGTGACACATAACAGTTAAATCCTGGAAGACTTCAACTATGCATAGAAAAAGGTTACAAACAAAAACAGTAGTGACACTTAGTTGGAAAAACACTAACTGCAGTGGATACCTCATCCCACCTGTGTGAACCCGAGGGATTTACCTTACTCACGTGCAACAAAGACGTAGGGGCCTGTACTGGGTCACTACACATGTTGCGGGCAACCATCAATAGCTGCCCATTATCTGCTATTCTTAATTGAATCTTTATGCAGGAAGGAAATGAAGCTGTGAAAATGTTATACGTACACTAAGTGCTGGCAATGCATCCTCAGAACTTTTCTACTGGGAATCTATAAGCTGAGCGCCATTAGCCCAGGTGAGCTGTATACACTACATAATACATTGCAGTCAACTGGCTAGAGCGCGTTATAAATATTGTGGAGAGTAAAATTCACAATGATATCAAATATTACTATTCCAATAGTGTGTGCTGAAGGTGTATCCTCAACCCCTCAGTTTGGTTTTTAAAAGAATAGATAGAAATGAGATAGAAGATAGTCGTCCAGATAGATAAACAGAGATAGATTGGAGGTGGTGGTTGGTGGGTGTGATAGATAGATAGATAGATAGATAGATACATTTTGTGTGTGTGTGTGTGTGTGTTTAGACAGACATTAAAGGAAGTGAATGCATATACATTTGCCCTATGTTTCCTGTGATGTACGTGACAGCAGTCATTGTGCCTGGGTTTTCTTTGTCTGCAGGCTGTCCTCTTATGATGACATCTGCCATCATATGAAGTGATTCATCTCTGTCTTTCTCTCATTTGAATATTTGAGGTTGGTGCGGAGATCGGGGATTGATTTCCTAATTAAATCAGTATAAATCAGTGTCGGAGGTCTTCTCACTGTGTACTAATGGAACCACCGCACTGGAAAGTGCATCTGCTGTAAACAAGGATCTGTTTGGCACGTAGGTTGAGACTAAATGATAATTTTGTAATTGCATAATCATTCACTCAGTGATAAAAGCACAGTCATTTAAAGCATATCAAAGAATCCTAACAGTGTCCTATGATCTGTTCCTCACAATCTCTGCTCTGGTTATTAGAATAACGATTAAACAAGTCACAGAGACATAATTTTCTGCCTGAACTGTTTAATCGAATCCAAATATTATTTTTTTCTCCCTAGAATGCTATGTGTTTTGCTGTTCCTACTATTATATTAGTGTACAAGGAAGGCCTTGCAGTTCTCTGGACCTATTGGTTAAGGCAATACTTACTGTTACCTAAAAAAAAATAAAACATTCTGGAGCATCTTTTCTTCATTCCTCTGTCACTCCTACTTAAGATGTAAAACCAGATTGACAGCTAGGTGTTGCCATTCTCCTTGTCAATGGAGTGTGTCCCACTGTCTAAGCCAGCGTATCCCAACTAGGGTGCCATGGGAACCTGCCAGGGGTGCCGCAGAATTATGGTGGACATGCATCCTGTAAGCTCCCCTGCGTAGCTTCTAGCAACATGTTCACTCTAGCTGGGGCAGTGATATGATGTAATACTGCCTGGTGGAGGATCCTGTCCCTACAGCTTATAGGCTGGAGGCCTATGTGTTGGGGCACAGCAGGGGGCATCATTACCATGGGGGCACTGAAGGGCAGGGGGCATTATTACTATATGGATGGCTCCACAGTAAGGGGCATTGTTACTATGGGGGACACAGCAAGGGGCATTATTACTATTGGGGATACATCAGGGGGAATTCTCACTATATGGAGGTCACAGCAGGAGGCATTATTACTAAATAGAGGGGCCATCAAGGAGCATTATTACTCTAAGGGGGGCATTATTACTATATGGATGCACAGCAGGAAGCATTATTATTATATGGAGGGCACAGCAGGGGATCCAACATACAGGGGCAACTGATATACATATATTTATCGCAATACAACTAACAGAAGAATTACTACTGTTCGGGACCCCATAGGTGGGAAGAAGGGAAGGAAGATGCTGAAAGGAAGTGCGGAGCCTAGGATATTCGTCTGGCAGGTTCTGAAGAGATGAATTATAGCTGGAAGAAATCTTCATAATGGTCTGGGCCAGATGGAGAAGAAAAGGGAGAGTGATGCCTCAGATCAAAGAAGATGTCACCTGTGAGTCACTAAAGGTGTGTTTTTTTTTTACTTTGTACAACATTATTTGGTTATGGTGTCCCAAGGTAAGGGGTCACTGAGGTGGCAACTCTGGTCTAAGCAGTGCTTCCTAGTGTTGAGCAGACTTATCAAACTGTTTGGGTTCAGCAACACTCTTCGAACCAAATGCCAAGCGTTGAGGTTCAGAGAATGTTGCTAAACCCAAACAGTTCAGCAAGCCCGTTCGACACCTTGTGATTACCCTAATAGGGATGAAGACACATTTATGCCCTACTGAATTCTACTTAATTTGAGTACACCCTAAAAACTGCATGTGAATCCTCCTATACACTGTTCCTATTTACAGTACTGCCCTCTAAAATGAAAGTATGTGTATATATCCACCTGTCTACCAGCCTAATGTTTGTGGAAGGAGAGTCTGAACCTTGCAGAACTATGAGCTCCTTTGTACTACTAATACATTATGACAAGAGCTAGACTTCTAGCTAAAAGACACATAATGTTATATAACCCGGAAGCATGATGAATCCTGATGGTCTTATTATGTGTATTTCTTTTACTTTACTTTTTTGTCTACACAAATACCTAGTTTCAGATTCAAGCTCTCCTACGTGACGTCTGCTTTCACAGTTTCTAATGCTGGAGGGAATTATCATGTAATGTTGGCATTGCTCCACACCAGTCTTTCTTTTAACACATTTTCTATGATGCAGCTAATGATTTCTTATCTGTCTTATCTGTTCTCTGCCAAGTGGTAAAAAGTGGTGAAAGTCTGACATTTTAGCACGTTGAAAAAAAAATAGAAATACGGTGAGATGTTTGTTAGCTATGTCCTTTATATACTTTTGACAGGCCGCTATATCAATGTCCATACTGTACATCAACTACAGTCCAAAATGTTGAAATGCAAAATATGCAATTGAACATATTGGACGTGATTATAAAAAGCGGAAATATGAAGATAATCCAAGAACATCTGTGATAAACAATGGAAACATTTTTCCGGTTCCACAAACTACTGTATTATAAGAGCATTATGTGTAATTTTATGTAGTTCCTAGTATATTTAGAAATTTTCTGCTACAATATGTGATCTAAAGAATAAGAAAGTAGCCATGGTCTATGAACAGACTACACCATACATCCCACAGACAGGCTATAGGAAGCAATCTATTGCTTGTGAGTGATCTCCAAAGACAGTCTTAAGGAATTCAATTTTCCTTGCAGCTGCCCTTCTCCAGCAGTTGGTCTACTAGAAGGAGTATATTAGGGAATTCTACATAATGGAATTCCCTATAATATTAGCTTGTCTGAATCTAAATCAGAAGGACTCCTGTAGCACTGCAGGATTTATATTTCATAAAGTAGCAGAATGCAGATCCTAGTGTATCATTGGAATATAAAGGCTTTGAATACAGCAAGAAACAAAATCACAGAGATGTCGGCTGTGAGAATAAAATGTGATTTCCAATCTAGACAGGATCTTCATCACACGTGAAAAAAAGATAGAATTGTGTTTGTCATGTTAACAAAGTATGTGTTATTGCTACAAGACATTACCGGGGCAGGAAGAGGAGGAAGCAGGATTTTTCTTTCTGCTTATCTTGTTGCACAGATATAGGCTTCAACTTTATAGTGAAGAATAAAAAAATGTAGGAAACAAGTGAACTGCCACTGTGCATAAAAATCTAAAGGATTATAGGCCTAATTATAAATGTCCCACTAAATTCTAACTTAACGTGGAGGAGCATGTGATCAAACCATCCAGTGTCCTCCACAGGCATATACAGGCTCAGTGGTGGACTTTGGGGGGTGGGCATGGTCACATGCTTGTCCATGTCAGCCATCTTATGGACAGACTCACCACAGAGCAGGGCAGCACAGCCTGGAGGAGGGGAGTCTGATTTTAGCTCTATGAGGTACACAGGGAGCTAAAGTACACAAGTACACTTACTAATACTGTACACTAAACTATTTTAGTATAAAGTGGCCAACCCCTTTAAATTAGGCCTGTGTCCCTGCAGGGAATTTAGAGCGCTCTGTAAGAAAATAGATCTCTGATATACAAAAAAAAAATTGATCCGCACCAATTTTGTTAAATCTATTTATACAACATAGAATCATTTACATGAAATAATTCTTGTAAAGGTGAAGAGGAGACAATTTTAGCATGGACAAAATTTTACTCTTACATTAACCCCTTAAGGACAGAGCCTGAAATGACCTTAAAGGGGTAGTGCGGCGGTAAACAATTATTCACAGAATAACACACATTACAAAGTTATACAACTTATGTCTGTGAATGGCCCCCTTCCCCGTGTCCCACCACCCCCACCCGTGTACCCGGAAGTGTAGTGCATTATACATACCTGATCCGTGCCGACACGCGTCCGCCATCTTGTGCCAAACGTCATCTTCGGCCGGCCGGCCCGAACATCTTCGATCTTCCCTAGTGCCGGCCGCGTCATCAGCTGCTCAGCCGCGATTGGCTGTGCATAACTGTGCTCGGCCAATCGCGGCTCAGCGGCTGATGACACTTCCGGGTACACGGGTGGGGGTGGTGGGACACGGGGAAGGGGGCCATTCACAGACATAACATCCATTACAAAGTTGTATAACTTTGTAATGTGTGTTATTCTGTGAATAATTTTTTACCGCCGCATTACCCCTTTAAGGACCGGGCCAATTATCACTTTTGCATTTTCATTTTTTCCTCCTCACCTTCTAAGACCCATTATGCTTTTATTTTTCCACCTACATGGCCATGTGAGGGCTTGTTTTTTTCAGGAACAGGTGTATTTTGTAATGGCATCTTTCAATCTGCCATAAAATGAATAACGGAACCCCCAAAATATCATTTATGAGGTGAATTTGGGTCAAATAATGCGATCCCGCAAATTTTGGTGGGCTTTAATGTTTAGGTAATGCACTTTACGGTAAAAAATAAATTTTTTCTTTATTCTATAGGTCAGTCTGAACACAGCGACATGCATGTTTACTAGGTTTTCTAACGTTTTAATATTATTATTAGCAGTAAGACTTTTTTTGCAAATAGGAATATATTTAAAATGGCCCTATCGTGACTCTTATAGCGCTTTTATATTTTCACCTACGGGGTCATATGGGGCATCATTTTTTGCGCCAGTTTTTACTAGTAACATTTTTAGTTTTTACTAGTAACATTTTTTTCTAGATCAAACGTATTGATCACTTTTTATTATTTTTTATACATAAGTAATTTAAAAAAACCAATCTCTGCATTTTATTACCGCTTTATTCTCACGCTGTTCAACGTGCGCGAAATATATTGATTTATTTTAATAAATCGGATGATTACGCATGTTACAGTATATTATATGCTAATTAACTTTATTATTTTTATGTGTTTTATGTATACAATGGGAAGGGGGGTGATTTACACTTTTATTGGGGGAGGGGCTTTGGGGCATTTGTTAAACATTTATTTATTTTTTTACACTCTTATAGTTTCCTTAGGGAACTGTCATTTACATACATCGGATCAGTAACACTGATCCCTGCTATGCCATAGCATAGCAGGGATCAGTGTTATCGGCGATCTTCTGATAGAGCCTGCCTGTGGCCTGTGGCAGACTCTACCAAAAGATCAGACTGTACGGAGGTAAGGAGCAAACCTTGGCAGTCAGGCCATAAGATCGGGACCCCTGCAGCTAAGTGACCGGAGATGCTCCAGTCACTTACACTTAAACGTCGCGATCGCGGCGTTTAAGGGGTTAATGGCGGGCGCGAGATCACGAGATCGCAGGCCCACTGTCCTTAAGGGGTTAAGCAAATCCTGACTTACTGTAAACAATATCCCTTTCCCACTGTGAACAGAACAGAAAAGAACAAATCAGTTTTGTAGAGCGAGATGTGATACTGTAAAGGTTACATCTCTCTCCTATAGATTGAGCATGTCCTCTATATTTTACACTCTACTTATCCATGGGTGTCAGAGCCCCCACCCTTTTTTCCCTGGAAGCAGAAGATGACAGAAGAATTTTGAGCACAAGAAAATGACTGTACACATGTCACCTACAGTCAACAATAGCCAGCTGAATAAGCCGTTAAAATGTCATTTCTAATTCAAACACAGCAGCTTTCCGCCTCGGGATGTATCTCTGATTAGAGCCACTGCCATTTATGTGGATCCTGATGTTCCCTACAAATCATGTTTTATAACTGTACTTTAACTCCCTTTAAGCTTTTTTTTCATTTATTTATAGAAATGCCCCCATTGCCCCTATAGGTGTTGATATAGGGTATCAATGACAACAATGGTCTCATAATAAAAGTCACTTTAGCTTGCAGGAATATGATAATTATGCATCTCAATTCAAATAAAAATATTTACATAAATGACAAAATTGAAATTTTTTTTTCAAAACAGTAAAAAAAAATATTTATATTTTACAACATATTTTACAGTGCTTTACCTTACAGAGGATACATGTGCAGAAAAGGTCAGATAACATAGTAAATATCAATGCACACAAGAGGTGTGGAGCCCTGCTGCTGATAATGCATGATGATATAGGAGTGAAGGAGATAGCAAAAGTGCTTGATTTGTACAACTCTGTGGCCATTTATTATAAAGAATCAAGTAGTACACATAAAGGTGCATAAGTTATTAAGCCAGTATGTATGTATGTATGTACAGATATCAAGTGCATGTGTGTACATGGGAGTGTTTGGATACTACACAATAAAACATTCAGTATTTAGTACTAAGAAGGTTGAAGAAAATAGATGTCAGCCAAACAATTATTCCGCCTACAGCTATCTAATGCTTTATTCCTGCTTAGGGTATAAACACACACACCGTATACGCAGCTTATTTACTGCTGTCATACGCAGCAAATACGCAACAAATACGCAGCAGATTAGATCTAAATAACTGAACACAGCATCAAATCTGCACCATCAAATCTGCTGCAGATTTGCTGCGTATACGGTGTGTGTGTTTGTACCCTTGAAGGGGCTGTCTGGATTTATATGTCTTGTTAAAGCAGTTGACTAATAGAGTGGGTATTTCTGTTTAGAACCCATGTCTATTACCCAAAACGGACAGCTTCTATAAAGACTGTCTCTCACTGTGGAGGACTGTGGGGGGTTAGCTCTGTCACAGGGATCACAGACACAGCAGAGGTAAAAAAATAAATAGGTTTTATTTCACCAAGTCCAAGCAGTAACAAAACAGTTTTTCCTCAGCAGGTGCAAATAACATAAAGATAGCCTTGCTTCAGGCACAAAGGGTTAAATGAAAATAGGATTCTCTCACCAGAACAGTCTTTATAGGCTATAGCAGATTCTCCAGCTTCTCTGCCTGGAACCAGCACAGCAGAACCTCCAAACCAAGCTCCAGGTTGGAGTTACACACCACACACAGCTCTCCTCATATCCTGGCTGTTATAGGCCAGGGAAAACATGGGATGGATACATGGGAGCAGTCATCCCACCCAACTCTGAGACTGCTCCAGTGAAAAGCTATTTTCACTGTCTCGGCCAGAGATGGCAGCAGAGAGCACTGTGTCAGACTGAAAATAAAACAACACTTCCTGCGGGACATATTGTAGCTAATAGGTATGGAAAGACTTGAGATTTTTTAATAGAAGTAAATTACAAATCTATATAACTTTCTGACACCAGTTGATTTAAAAGAAAAAGATTTTTGCTGGACAACCCATTTAATGTGAAAATGAATGAAAAGCCCCAAATACTGTAACTGTGGTGGAGGCAATGATAATAATGTACAGAAGCTGTGATGGAGCCATTGTAATAGCCCAATATACTGTTACCATGTTAGAGCCAATGAAAGAGTCCTAAAAGAGTCCTAAATACTGTTGGAATCATTGATTATTATAACCTCAAATATTGTGTGGTGGAGCCAATGATAGTGTGATAGTACTAAATACTGAGACTGTGTCGGAACCAATGATGCTAACCCCAAAACTGTAACTGTGATGGATCCAATGATAGTATGATTACCCCAAATAATATAACAGTTGGGGCCAATGACAATGTGATAGGAGGCCAATGGCTTTGTGATAGCCTTACCAAGGATAAGTTATTTTCTAAATAAATACTTCATATGGCAAGCTAATATAAATGATCTCTGTTACTATAAGTGGCTTTCTAGCTGGATTACAGTAGTTCTAGAACATGTGATTACAGAGCTCTAGGGTCACACAATCCATGGTTATGGTAACGCGTTTAAACCTTACGTTCAGGAATTAGCTATACTGATCTGATGAGCTAAATGATTCCAACAGCCTAGAACAGAGGTATTGGGGTATATTTATTACAGCACCGTTCAGTGAGAAAATATTTTCCCCCTTGTATATTTTTGACTGTTGGACCTGAAGCAAACAGACAACCTCTAGCATGTACTCATTTAGAGAAGGTGGATTTCCATGTAGGATAAAAAGTCTCTACAATCATCAGCTCCTGTTTTAGCAGTGGTCATATTAGTGGGGGGCTGTTGCCCCAGAGATGAAAAAACAGGCATACTGTGCAAAATCATGTTCACTAAGGGCAAAATATGTCTGTATTTGGATAAATATGGCCTTCAAAAATGATCCTGTTCTTTACTTCAAATATGGACATATTTTGCCCTTATTTTTACATTGTGTGAAGATAGCCTTATAAGGCTGCGTTCACACTACGTATATTTCAGTCAGTATATTTCAGTCAGTATTGCAACCAAAACCAGGAGTGGATTAAAAACACAGAAAGGATCTGTTCACACAATGGTGAAATTGAGTGGATGGCCGCCATATAACGGTAAATAACTGCCATTATTTCAATATAACAGCCGTTGTTCTAAAATAACAGCAAATATTTGCCATTAAATGGCGGCCATCCACTCAATTTCAACATTGTGTGAACAGATCCTTTCTGTGTTTTTAATCCACTCCTGGTTTTGGTTGCAATACTGACTGAAATATACTGACTGAAATATACATATACTGACTGAAATATACGTAGTGTGAACGCAGCTTTTAAGTGTAAAAAACTGTTTGCTTGCTAACAATGTTGCCACTTAGGGTCCTGTTAGACAAAGCAATTTTTGGTTTTCTCCAATTAATGATAACCAATTGTAAACAAGCGTTATTGCGAACCACATAAAATCGTTCACCACAATACAAGGAACGATAGTCGTTAGTTACGATTGCAATTACAATCATTCATATGCTCTAGTAAACAAACACACGTAATAACAGACAATGTGTACATACACTGAAAGATTTGCAAACGCTTAGCGAATGACTAACAATGATTTTATGGTCAGCTCAAAAGATGCGATTAACAACATACAAACTGATTTCCGTTAGTCATTTGATCATTGCCTGTATACACACAGAAAGATTATGTTTTAAATTCGAACAATATAACAATTTTTCGCGTGATAATCTTTTTGTGTAATAGGCGCCTTACACTATTTGCCTAAGGCCATGTTCACATATGGTAAATCAGCGGTTGTTCTGTGACATGGCTGTGTCACAGAACGGCCACTGTTTGAGATGTTCAACCCGGCCGGTACAGCAATACCGCTTGGGTTAACATCACTTCTTTTTAATTGGAATGTGCCTGCACTCCAATTAGCCGGAGCCGTACTTTACATTTTCTGCACAGTCTATTTAGTACCACCGCTATCCAATGAATAGCCGCCACACAAAATAGAAATGTCAGTTTTCTGTGCGGCCACATGGAATCCCGGCCGGAGTGTATACAGTGTGTATACACTCTGGCCAGGTTTCCATAGTAGTTTATGCGATCGGCCGCTCTGATTAAACAACAGTTTTATCAAAAAATACATTGTGTGAACGTGGCTTTTGTCTCACTCTCCCCTTTGCCAACGCTGCCAGTTTAGGTAACCTTCTCCCTTTAAGTGCCTAGATTCCAGGATTAAGCCTTTCACTGGGGATCTTTTGCAAGGACACCTGCCCAGATAACAGAAGACAATCAGCTTTAAGATAACAATAAAGTCAGTGGTTCTCTAATTTATATTTTATAACATTATTATGAACTCGTATTGGTCGTCTTTTTAACATACAACAGATGCATGCCTCTATTTAGAGATTTGTTGAGCACAAGTTGGTTAAGCAAATGATTGCAAGTCTGAGCTTTGGACCAGAGTATACTCATGCTGTCTGCAGTGCAGTTACTCATATACATCCATCTGCTTTGTATAATAACTTGCCCAAGGGAGATCTGTACTTGGATGAGGCTTAGGCAACTGCAACCCCATATAGTTAAACTGAGATACCTCTATTTTATACATTGATTTCCATAGGTTGCTAATTGGTTACAGTCTTTCCAGATGGCTTCATTGCAGGCGCATGACATTGCAATGTGATTTCAAGAATTACCCAAATGAGCTCCTGAGCTCTAATGCAAGCGCAAGTTACACACCCTTTATGGTGGCATGTAAGATCCCTGTAGGTGTGTGCTAATGGACCATAAGCAATAAAGGGGTTGTCCAGGGCCATACATCTTTTACATATCTAATTATTTAGATAATAAATATAATTATTTATACTCACTTCCACCTATCCCCCTAAGCTCCTAGTCTGACGTGAACTTCTGCTGCTGAGAAGAGCTGTCCCTACAGGAACTGCCTGCTCAGCCAATCAATTACATGGGTCCCTAATAGCCCTATTACATGGTGTGATTATCATGTCAAAACGACCGATCGCTAGTGATACCTATAACTATACATTTCTTTTTTACTTTTATGCTATCCCCAGCAAAATAAACTATATTATTGGCCTCATTACATGGGGCTAATCCACATCAAAATATTTGGCCATAGCCATAGTGTAGAATCTAAACGTTTATGGCAGAAATTGAAGGCTATGCTTAGGATTTCTGGTATGCATCCATTGGAAAAATCAGTTGTATGAATGTTCCCTTAATGCACACCACTGAATACCCACGCATCTTTGTTTGCCCAGACTGTTTTCCTTCAGGCACCTGCCAAGCACTGCTGCTTGTTCCATTGCAGCTTACATCCTAATCTTCTCTGATACTTATCCATACACATAAGATACAAAAAGGGAAACTAGTAATCAGTCCACAGTAGTAAGATTATATACCTTGCATTTCAATATTATGATGCTAAATTCACACTGATCTCCTGCTGTGTATTTTCTTTGCTAACAAACTATATATCTGAATAGGACACCTGTATATAGTCTGAAAACATATCATGATTTTTTGCTACATTGAGTTTTAACTCCCATGCCTTAACAAAACTCAGACTCAAAGATCATTTTCACATTTTAGGTCCCGCAATAATATACTAATTATTATTTAGGCCGTATTACATTTTATACAGTATGTGAACAGCACAAGTCCACCAGAGCAAGAGCTGCTGCTTGTTAGACCCTGTTCATGATGCTTGTACATCTTCTCAAGTCATAAAAACAAGTGCTTCCCCAATGAGAAAATCCCTTTATCACCTGAAATAGTGTGAACATGGATGGATTCTGTCCTGGCCTAATTGATTGCATTCTGGTTAACACCTGTAAATTTTCTGAGTGAATTTTACCAGCACCTTAATGGTTAACACCTTGCCGGTGATTGACAGCTCTCTCCTCCTGTCTAAGTTCTTGTCTGTCTGCTCCAATAACCTCTGGGATCATGACTTTGTTTCTTTTAAAACTCAGTTATTCTTTATGCCTGATGCCTGCTATAGCGTAAACTTAGTATGCCTATACTCGCTTCCTACCTTGTGATTTGCTATCCTGATCTATTGGTTTCCTGACTTTGGCTTAAGTCCCTGACTACATGTTTGTCTCCTGACTTGGTCTGTATCTTTGTCCTCTAGTTTTTTTTAGTCTTATTTGTCTTATTAACTCAGTTTATTGCCTAGCAACTTTGTACAAGTATTTGCCCCCTTCGTTTGACCCTAGCTTGTAGACCACCCACTATTGTTTATATTTCTTCTTCTCTGTCTTGTATTTGTCTCGTTTCCTGTACCAACTCAGGCTAGGTTCACACTACGTATATTTGAGGCTGTATGTTTGAGGCTGTATAGCAACCAAAACCAGGAGTGGATTGAAAACACAGAAAGGCTCTGTTCACATAATGTTGTAATTGAGTGGATGGCCGTCATTTAATGGCAAATATTTGCTGTTTTTTAAAACAACGGCTGTTATATTGAAATGATGGCCGTTATTTACCGTTATATGGCGGCCATCCACTCAATTACAACATTATGTGAACAGATCCTTTCTGTGTTTTCAATCCACTCCTGGTTTTGGTTGCTATGAGGACCTGACATGAGGACCAAATACAGCCTGAAATATACATAGTGTGAACCCAGCTTAAATTAGCGTAGGGACAGCTCCAAGTTGTCCTGTTTCCCCTCGGACACGTAGAGGCAACTAGGGACAGTGGGCATGGGACAGCATCAGGGCAGCATTTGACTCTGCATCACCTGTGTGTACCCTGACCTGTCCTGACAGTGTAGAAGGGATTCAAGGCTTTATTTCATGTCCAAATACATAAAACAACAACTTTGTGACGTTGCATTCTTTTTCGAGCATTCATGGTTGAAGAAGACTGTGCCAGGCTGAAACATTGCTGTTTTATGTATTTGGACATGGAATTAAGCCTTAAAATTCTACACACTGGATGCTGTTAAACTTTTTCCCATTTTGCATATCTCATACAGGTAGCTGGGTCACATCGAGCATCCATCTATCTACATCCTATATGGACTAAGGTACTATAGGTGCTGCTGGACCCCTTTTGGTTATGTCTCCAGGATTAGTCCACAATTTAATGTCAACCACTAGCATTGCTCATTGAAAGATTGAATTTGTATAATAGGAAATTGTAGTGCATCATGAAAATCATAGAAAGATAGGGGTATACACCTCCATATGAAGGTGAAGGATAAAGTAGTAGCATTAGTATAAAACAATTGGTCTGGACTATTCACAGCAACTAGAGTACTGTAAGGTACAATAAGTATTTTCTTAACATTGTAAAAACTATTTTTTAAACTTTAATAATGTAGACCAAAAAAATGTGTGAGAAGCATATGTACCTCAAAATCACCAGTTACTCAGAATGAAAGTGAATAGTGATAAGGGATCCCTGTGTCTTGTAACAATGTCGGCAGGCCAATCTACCATTCTGCCTGTGCGGGCTTCTCACAAACAATACCTAATATTCAGATTTTGGAATCCGAGAAAGAGAGGCCGGACGAAGACGGAGTTGGAGGGAGGCCGGCATGACAGGGAAACTGTCGAGAAGGGGTTAAAGAAGGGGCAGGGGGTTAGCAGGAGGGAGGGGGAGCTGGGGCGGGAGAACAGGGGAGGGGATATAAAACCCCTCCTCTATCGAGCACGTGCAGCCACATGTGGAGCGGCAGCCAAGGAGTGAGGAGTTGGGCAACAAGTGACTTACCATGGCGTTGGCGGTCGAAGCTGCTTCGGCAACTGAGAGAGGCTGTGGCGATGGTAGAGGACCGGGCCTGGCTGGACAGCCAGGTGCATTCCATTCTGGAGGTCCCGGCTGCGGCTCCTGCTTCGGGCCTCTCCCCCAGGTCGGACGGCCCTGGAAGGTCGGGTGAGGCCTCCCCGGAATCGGTGGGCACGTCGGCGGAGCTGTTCCCAGAGGCTGCAGCACCAGCTCCCCTCCCGCAGCGGCAGCGTAGCTCCCGGCGGGCTCGGCCGCCTGTTAGATTGAGCCCTGGCTCCCCTCCTCGGGCTCGGTGACGGTGCAGGAGCCCCTCCGGGGACCCTCCAGGCCGGGTACCCCTTCCCACAGCCTCGGGTCGGGCGTCCCGGTCTGAGAGGAATCCGGGAGCGTGGTCGGGCTCAGCGGATAGGGGGAGGAGGCGGTCCGCGGGCTCGGGCTCCCTCCCTGCGGCCAGACAGCAGCTGTTTCCGCAGCCGCCGGCCGGGCGCAGCAGTGATGACGTCATCAGCGGCGGCCGTCCCAGTAATCCCTTGCGGTCTGTAGTGTCCCGGTCTACTAGCGGTGCCTCGGCGGCGGGGGCCTGCGGGCTCCTGCCTCTGCCTCCCTGGGCTCTGATCCTGCCTCCAGTGCGAGTCTTGTCCCCAGTCTGCGGAGTGTGAACGTTCCGGGCCCTGCTCCAGTAGAAGTGCCTCGTCGGTTGGATCTGGACCCTCCGGCTGTCGAGCCCACAGCACCCGGGCAGCCCGGTGAGTTGATCTCTGTGTTGTCCTCATGGTCTGGGCTTAGTGGGGTGGCTAGGGTGGTCGGGGGTGACGGGGGGTCGAGTGCTCAGGCAGGTTGTGTTGGGGGGCCCGTGGGAGGCCCGGGTGCTGGTTGGCAGGAGTTCTTGGAGGGCTTGCGTATGTTGGTGGCAGGGGGCGCAGCTGGGTTGGGGACGGCTCCGTCTCCGGTGGCGGCTTGGGTTGGCGCGGCGCCCGTGGCGCCGGGGTCAGGGAAGGTCTGGGTAGGGGCAGGTAGGGTTGCGGCTGCTGTGCAGACGGATAAAGATAAGGAGGTGGACTGGGTTCGGCTGGATGATAGGGCTCGAGGGGAGGTCTATGTATGTTTTGAGGGGCCTTTGGGGGCTCATTTAAAACAGGAGTTGCGGGAACGGATCTGGCGGGACGAGTATGTGGAGATTTTCTCCCTGCTCCCGCTCAAAAAATTCAATCTGGATAAAGGAAAGTGCTTTGAGCTTAAGAAGGAGGAGGAGGAGAAGCGCCGGTGGCGCCTCATTCCGCAAACATTCTCGAACTGGTTACAAGCGTTTGCCATTCTGGCCAGTGTCATAGGTGAAAAGGCGCCCGAGAATTGTTCCGGCCTCTTTTGTTACTTGGACTCAATCGGGGAGGCATACCAGGTCTACGGCGGACAGTCGTGGCTCAGGTATGACGAGCAGTTTATGCAGCGTAATGCGGTACGTCCCAGCATAAAGTGGGACCAGAAAGACATCGGGCTATGGCTGCGGGTCATGGGGCCTGCCAGGCTTGGTCAGTCCTTTCCAGGGGAGGCCGGGTCTTCCGGCCAGTCACTTTCCTCTGGGCAGGGCCCCCACAGCGGGGGAGGCAAGGCCGGGTTGTGTTGGCAGTTCAATGACGGCCAATGCAAGTACGGCACGGCCTGCAAGTTCAAGCACGCATGCGGGTCTTGCGGGGGCACCTCTCACGGATCGACTCGGTGTTATAGGAAGAGTAAGGGTCGAGGAGCCGGCGGTTTTGGCTCGGGGGGAGACCCCGGTGAAGGTGGGCGCGATGCGCCCCTTTCTAGAACGTTATCCGGACAGGGACAAAGCGGCTCTGCTCATTGAGGGGTTTTCCGTGGGTTTTGTCATACCCTCCCCATGCTGTCCCTTTTTCTCTCCGTAACCTCCGGTCGGCCTATCAGTTCCCAGGCGTGGTTTCGGAGAAACTGGCAAAAGAGGTATCCCTGGGTAGGATGTCTGGGCCTTTTTCTGCCTCTCCCCTTCCGGACCTGGTGGTGTCTCCATTGGGGGTTGTTCCCAAGAAAGAGCCGAATAAGTTTCGGCTCATCTATCACCTGTCGCATCCGCAGGGCCTGTTGGACAACGCCGGCATTGACCCGGAACTGTGTTCGGTTGTCTACACCTCTTTTGATGCGGCAGTGGCATGGGTGCGTTCATACGGACGGGGTGCTTTGATGGCGAAAATGGACATTGAGTCCGCTTTACGCCTTCTCCCCATACACCCGGTAAGCATGCGGTTACTGGGCTGCTACTGGGAGGGCTCGTTCTTTATTGACCGATGCCTCCCCATGGGCTGCTCTTTATCGTGTGCCTATTTTGAGGCTTTTAGCTCTTTCTTGGAATGGGTGGTTCGGGACCTGGCGGGCGTGAGATCTGTCATTCACTATCTTGACGATTTCCTGTTCATAGGTCCTCCCGGGTCGCCCATTTGCCGTACCCTGTTGGGAACCATGGAGTGGCTTTCAGGCCGTTTTGGGGTTCCTTTGGCACGGGACAAAACAGAGGGGCCGGCGACTGTCCTCAAGTTCCTGGGAATCACTATTGATTCCGTCCGGATGGAGTGCAGGTTGCCTGAGGATAAGCTGGTGGTGCTGAAACGGGAGGTGGACAGGGCTCGGGGGGTGAAGAAGATTCAGTTGCAGGTTCTTCAGTCTCTGTTAGGCAAATTGAATTTTGCCTGCCGGATAATGCCCATGGGGAGGGTATTCTGCAGGCGTTTGGCGGGGGCGACGGCGGGCGTGCGTTCGGCTCGCCACTTTGTCAGGCTGACGAAGGAACTGAGGGAGGATCTTGCGGTGTGGGCTTCCTTTTTGGAGACCTACAACGGTAGATCTTTGGTCATGGCGCCCACGGTGGACAGCTTTGATTGGGAGCTCTATACGGACGCGGCGGGGAGTGTCGGTTACGGGGCCTACTGCCAGGGTCAGTGGTGCGCCGGGGGGTGGCCGAAGAAGTGGCATGAGACGGGTTGGTGCGGAATCTGGCTCTTCTGGAGCTTTTCCGCATAGTGGTGGCGGTAGAGGTTTGGGAGGACAAGTTTCGGGACAGAAAGGTTCGCATTCATTGCGACAATATGGTGGTGGTCTCGGCGATCAACTCAGGTTCGGCCTCTTCTCCCCCTGTGGTGCGGCTGCTGCGGCAGTTAGTATTGTGCTGCTTATCTCTCAACTCGTGGGTGGTGGCGGTTCATGTGCCTGGAATTAATAACTCAGTGGCCGATTCTCTTTCTCGCCAGGAGTGGGAGCGTTTCCGGTCGCTGGTCCCAGAGGCGGCTGCAGAAGGGATCGTCTGCACGCAACATCTCTGGCAGCTGGTTTGAGGACGGCGGGGGAGCTGGTACAGGCTTCCCTTGCTAGGAACACATGGTTGGCGTACTCTGCAGCATGGGAGGAGTGGACAGAGTGGGAGAGAGGATGGGGTGTAGTGCAGTCGGACGGGGATCGGGCGTTGGCAGTGCTGGCTTGGTCGGGTTGTGCTTCGGCGGCGGGCTGGTCGGTGTCTCGGGTGAACCATTTTGTGGCGGCCTTGGCTTTTGGCTTCAAGCTGCGGGGGCATCGTGATGCCACAAAGGATTTTTTGGTCCGTCAGGCCCTGAAGGGGTTTTCGGAAGGGAAAGGTGCGTCCGGATACAAGGAGGCCCGTGTCGTTTGGTTTGCTGGAACGGCTGAGTGAGGGTTTGGTTGGCTTATGCAGGTCGGAGTCGGAAGTGGCGTTGTTCAGGTTGGCATATTCGTGGGCGTTTTTGGGGCCCTGAGAGTGGGGGAGTTGGTGTCCCCGTCGGCCAGGAGGGCCGGGGGTTTGTTGCGGGAGGATGTACGGTTGGAACAAAGGGGGGTGGGTTTTTGCCTGCGCCGGTCCAAGACTGATCAGGTGGGGAGGGGGCGGAATGTGTTTTTGAGGGAAGTGCGTGGGGAGACTATGTGCCCGGTGCAGTGTCTGGAGCGTTTCCTGGTGTTCCAGGGGAATCAGGCGGGCCCCTTGTTGCAGCATGGGGACGGGTCGTTTTTGTCACGGTATCAGTTCACAGCGATTTTTCGTCGAGGACTGGAGGCCCTGGGGTTGGATAGCTCGGTTTTTGCCTCGCATTCTTTCCGAATTGGGGCGGCCACGGAGACTAGGGGCCTAGGGGCGGAGGTGGTGCAGCGCATAGGGCGCTGGGAGTCAGGGCGTTACAGGTCCTATGTTCGGCCTCACTTGATGTGAGGTGGTTGGGGGAGGGGGCTGGTACCAGTTAATGGGGTTTGTGGTGGTGGCGGGGGGTTGCAGTTAGTTGTGGTGGGATCTGTTACTGTTATTTAATGGCTTCTCCCCTTTTTTGTTTGTGTTCTTTACCGCATCTTTAGGTGCCGGCCCCCGCCTAGTGTGGATTATGGGGCATTCGTATGTCAGCCGGGGTGCGCAGCGGGCACCGGTTCGTCCAGACGGGCGGCAGCTGGGATTCTCGAGGTCAGAGGCGGTGCTGCGGTGGTTGGGGGTAGGTGGCATGGTTTGGAATCGGCTCCTCCCTGATTTCCATCGATTCGCTAGGCTTGATAGGCCGCCGGACGTGTTGGTGCTTCACTTAGGAGGTAACGACTTGGGGCTTCGCCCCTTTCGTGAACTGGTCAGGGACATCCGGTAAGATTATTGCGTCTGTGGAGATCCTCCCCGGATGTGATGGTTGTGTGGTCGGACATAGTTCCAAGCAGGACGTGGCAGGTGGCGCCGTCGGTGGAGCGTCTAAATCGTGCCAGAATGAAGGTGAATAGGGCGGTGTCGGCGTTTGTTGCCCGTAATGGAGGGGTGGCGGTGCGCCATCGGGAGCTGGAGGACGGAACGGGTAATTATTGGTTGGGGGATGGCGTGCATCTGAACGCCATTGGCATGGACTTGTGGGCGCTTGCTTTGCAGGAAGGCATAGAGAGGGCTCTTGGTCTGTGGAGGGGCTTGCACACTTAAGGTGTCAAGTGTGCTCGCGGTGGCGGGGTAGGGGGTCCTTGGGGTTGGTTGCTATAATGGAGGGGGCACATAATAAGAAATGCACCCCACTTTAACTGGTGGCTCACTGGATAATGGTGAGGGGTATGGGCTCCTGTCTGGGTGGTGTCCCGGGGAGTAGTTGGTGGAGTTTGGTAAGGAATCGGCCAGTGGTGATCGAGGCACGGAGGGCCCTTGAGCCTGAGGTAACCGGCTGGGGGCGGGGAGCATAAGAAGAGTATGATGGCCGGTTAGTACACTTGGGATTTTTAGCCTCAAGGACCCCCTCCTTCCGGTTTGGGATAATATTTAGATAGCATATTTATGGCTATTTATGTTGATATGTTATATTGGATTGCTTGTTTATGTTCTATGTTATTTATGTTAATAAACATTGGCTGCTGTGGCCATATATTTTCCAAAGAAACAGGTGTGAAGTGTATTATTAAGGGAGGGGTACATTTGAAGGCGGAGGGTGATGGGGGTGTGTGATAGAAGAAGGTTAAGGACTACAGCAGGGAGATCAGTTTTCCCCATGTCAAGAGAGGCCGGATGAAGACGGAGTTGGAGGGAGGCCGGCATGACAGGGAAACTGTCGAGAAGGGGTTAAAGAAGGGGCAGGGGGTTAGCAGGAGGGAGGGGGAGCTGGGGCGGGAGAACAGGGGAGGGGATATAAAACCCCTCCTCTATCGAGCACGTGCAGCCACATGTGGAGCGGCAGCCAAGGAGTCCCACCCTCCCTCCCTAAGGTTATTTGGGTTTACTGTTACATTTTGGGGGTTGGGAGGGGTTGTTCTGTCATAGCAGCCGGGGGCGGCGGGGTAGGGGGTCCTTGGGGTTGGTTGCTATAACGGAGGGGGCACATAATAAGAAATGCACCCCACTTTAACTGGTGGCTCACTGGATAATGGTGAGGGGTATGGGCTCCTGTCTGGGTGGTGTCCCGGGGAGTAGTTGGTGGAGTTTGGTAAGGAATCGGCCAGTGGTGATCGAGGCACGGAGGGCCCTTGAGCCTGAGGTAACCGGCTGGGGGCGGGGAGCATAAGAAGAGTATGATGGCCGGTTAGTACACTTGGGATTCTTAGCCTCAAGGACCCCCTCCTTCCGGTTTGGGATAATATTTAGATAGCATATTTATGGCTATTTATGTTGATATGTTATATTGGATTGCTTGTTTATGTTCTATGTTATTTATGTTAATAAACATTGGCTGCTGTGGCCATATATTTTCCAAAGAAACAGGTGTGAAGTGTATTATTAAGGGAGGGGTACATTGAGGGTGATGGGGGTGTGTGATAGAAGAAGGTTAAGGGCTACAGCAGGGAGATCAGTTTTCCCCATGTCATGTACAAAAGCAAAGAAGGCATTTGCCCCTTGGCAGGATGTCTGTGTGGGTGGCTTGATGTGACAGTGTGTGCCATAGTAACAAATAAATTCTGCTCACAAGGAACCGCTGGTGTTTTCTTTGCTGCCAGATTTAAGCAGTTCTTTTGTGCCTCGGTGCCCTTTCTATACTTTTCTCCTATAATTACCTTCCATTTACAAGTATTCATCGACTAAACGGTTGCATTTAACAAAAACTGCTTGCAATCTCTTGTGAAAATCCTGCCAGTCATTAATGTGACAGATATAAAAGAAGCTTTCTCCATTCTCCATTCTTTTTACTGACAGCCATTACTATTGGTGATGACCAGTACTCTTACATTGTAAAAAAAGAATGTATAATATGAGTATGTTTTGCCATGTATATATGGTTCTGTAAATTTGTACTTACCAGTCTTTTCTTTACCTAAGTACTTACTATCCATCATCCATTGCATTTTTGATTGTAAGATTAATTGTAAGAAGTCACTAAAGTAGAAAGAAAAGCTTGTAATGCCACAATTTTTTCTAGTTTGTTAAGGTATATATGCATATATTATGAGAAATGTAGGCTGAGCAGTTTTGATCTTCTTTCCGCCTTAGTATATTGCACATATAGTTTTTAATGCCAAAACTAGGCTTAAAATGGAAATGGTATTTTACTCAAACATGCTGCCTATGCTGAGACTAACAATTCAGTCCATACTTGTTATTATCTATTCAGTCTCCTTCCCCCAGTTCTGAGCTGCTGCTTTCTGCTGAAAAAAACAAAAAACTGTGTGTGAGCTTTTCTCTCTGTCTCCCCCTCCGTTCCGAGAAGGCTTGTGTAAACAAGTCCCTGGCCACACTTTACATTGTCTGCACTTCTAGTTTTGTGCGGCCACTATTCAATGAATAGCGGCCGCAGAAAACTGACATGTGAGTTTTTTATGCGGCCATGTGGAGTCCCGGCTGGAGTGTATACAGAGTGTGTACCCTCGGTCTGGGATCCCATAGAACACAAAGTTATTTTAATTTTTAATAAATATGTTGCAACAGACGTTATTTATTGAAAATTTACGTTGTGTGAACTTAGCATTATACTTTATTACAGCCATGCCGATTATTGATGTTAAACCATATACATAGCAATCGTCAGTATATCCTGTGGTTAATAAATTGCCGTTTGTGTAATAAGTAGAATACTCTTTCTATGAGGTTCCTAAATAAATATCCCTAAGCTGATCTGTCTGTGACAAACAGACTGATTCTCCTGGGATGAATGTTTCTATGTTAGCACCTGTGTCGGTGAGATGCCTATCGAATGTGATTAAAGACTTCCTGAATGTGTAATGAGCCAATATTTGGTTTAATTTGTTATATTACTATTTGACTATCCTGGAGAAGAATATGTAATCCTGCCGGCTAGGGATAGCTATCATTGTGCATTAAACACCTTGTTAAAAATGAGTTATGAAATAATGAGAGGATATATTCAGACCAGTTTATAAATAAAACATTATCCATAAGACAACTGCTACTTTATTACAAGACAAATGTGTTTAATTTTTCCACCATCTTGTCACAATTTTCCCATTATTCTAATAGTCCCTAATAGCATGGTCACTGTACATCTGGCAGACCCCTTTAAGGCCCTATTCCACCAACAGATCTGACGACAGATTATCTGTTAAAGTGTCACTGTCGTGAAATTTTTTTTTGCAGAAATCAATAGTCCAGGCGATTTTAAGAAACTTTGTAATTGGTTTATTATCCGAAAAATGCATTTTTATCATGAAAAAGCAGTTTGAAGCTCTCCCCCCTGTCTTCATTGTTCTCCTATGGAGAGAGCTAAAGAAAAGACCAAAACAGGACAACAAAGAGTTAATCTACAAATCCCTCACGGGATATCTCCTGTGACAGTCACCAGTGACCTGTCTGAGCTCGGATTACAGCTGTCACCCAGCTCCGTGCCTGTAATCCTCTGTTATCTGCTTTCTGCTGCCGGCTAACTCCCTCCTTCCTCCTCCCCCCTCCCCTCTCCCTAGAGCAGACAGGGTACGACTCCTGCAACAAGTCACAATTTTCAGATTTTTCAGAGTGGATGAAAAAGAGGAAGGAGGGGGGGACCTGGGAAAAGGCTTTTTACATGCAGATAATGGCAGATTTGGCTAATAAACCCAATTACAAAGTTTCTTAAAATCGCCTGGACTATTGATTTCTGCAAAAAAAAAAAATACGACAGTGACTCTTTAAAGATTTGAAGCCAAACCCAGGAGTGGATTTGAAAAGAGGAGAAATCCAGTCTTTCCTTTATGACCCGTTCTCTGATTATAGTCTGTTCCTGGGTTTGGCTTCAAATCTTTGGCAGATTATCTGTTGTCAGATCTTAGAATATGAAGTGCATACAGAAGATTACCAGTCTGACACAGTGCTCTCTGCTACCACCTCTGTCCATGGCAGGAACTGTCCAGAGAAATAGCAAATCCTCTTAGAAAATCTCTCCTGCTTTGAACAGTTCCTGTCACAGAGGCAGCAGCAGAGAGCACTGTGTCAGACTGAAAAAATATGCCAATTCCTGTAGGGCATACAGCAACTGATAAGTACTGGAAGACTTGAGATTTTTAAATAGAAGTAATTTAAAAATCTATATATCTTTATGACACCATTGCTGGAGTACCTCTTTAGGCTATTTCGAACTTTAAAGGATCATAAAGGAAGTATAAGAACCTTCCTATCTGCAGGTTCCTGGTGCATATCACCTGATGGGCTTGGTTTGTCTTACCATTACAGTACAAAGTTTTAAAAGGGGTGTTTAGTGTAACGACTGGAGTCATAGATCCGCTGTACCACCACTAGCGATGATGTGAGCCGCACCACGGAGTCTAAGGGGTCGCTGGTCTTAATGGACTTGCTGCAGCAGATGACCTCCCAGGTTGCTACCCCTGGCTTGGCTTGCTAGTTGAGGCAGGGGAGGTGCAGCTGGAGACAGGAAGACTGGCAGGCTGGAACACAGCAGGACTCACAGCTGGAACTGGGATAGCAGTCACAGGCAGGAACCACAGATTGGTGGAACCAGGAACGTCTGGAACCGAGGGCAGGAATCATGGGCAGACACCACGGGACAGCTGGGACCACACACTTTTGGGAAGCATGCAGAGGCTCCAACAGGGAATGACAGGGCAGGTGCAGCTTTATTGGGAAGGTGATTCATTGCACAACCAATTAGGGAAGTACTGTCTCTTTAAACCACTGTGAGCCGGTGCACGCTTGTCCCCGCCTTCTAGGGCTCACAGTGATTTAAAGGGACAGAGGAGACACGCGGACACATAAGGTGCCCTACAGGGCCTAAGTACCACGTGATCTTCTGCGTCCGTACCGTAGCGCAGGGTAAAGCGGTGTGGCGGCCCGGAGCAGAGACGCTGCCGCAGCCCTAACATGTAGCAGTAAATAATGAAACACGTGACTCCTCTGACTCAAACAAAGCGAGGAGACAATCTACATTCATTCTAAGAAGCAAACTTCTCCAAACCATCCTTCTAGCTGGGTGAAGACTATAACTGATGAAAATTTCTTTTCTGAAACCATTCAGTAAGTCATTTGCATATCTTGCATCACAAAGTCAGTAAATTATTTTCTTTGGACCAGGGCCAGTACTGGTGTCAGAAGCATATACTCTCCTGTGACCGATCCCTGAGAGATGCCTTATCATCCACTGCTCTTTTCTGTTGCTCTTTCTTTGTTTCCTTATCATTACATTATATGGTGCAATACCTGTTTTTTAAAGTAATAGTAGTATGATCTTTGCGACTTAAATACTATAATACAACTATAATGACACCAGTAACAAGAATCAAGGTGTCTTGTCAATAACGTTCAAAGCTATGTAAAAATATAAAACTATACTGAGTTTTCAGTTAAGCAAAGATTCCTGCTAAGTATCCTGGATTAGAGGTTGCAACTTTCAAAACGCCTGTCTCCTCCAGACTCCACTTTGGCTCTTATGCTCTGCCATACAGGGTTGCTGAGACAGCCAATGATGGCCTTGGGCAGCAAGACTTAATAAACATTCCCTAACTTACAGACCCTGCCTACTTATAGGTAACATCCTAAATATCTTTGTCATTGTATTGGGACTGCTTTGAACTGTCTTAACTTTTCTTCTGCTAAATCCCTGGCTTTTTATGACTTGGTTCTATGAATATGATGCCTCGTTCCTATCGGGATTCTGCTCATCCGGCTACGGGCTTTGAAGTCTGCTCCGCTATGTGCTGCTCCTCCCCGGGTGCTGGAAAAAGATGGATCCAGTCCTGGGAAACTGACAGAAGTTTCTCAGGACTGGATCCATCTTTTGCCAGCACCCGGGTAGGAGCGTCACGGAGTAGAGAACACTTCAAAGCCCGCATCCAGATGAGAAGAAAAGGGCTTAGCTTTGTTCCTACTGTAGATTCGCTTATCTCTAATCATAAGATAAATGAGAAGAGAGGTGCTCCATAGTGCAGAGGACTGAAATGGACTAGTGGAAATTATCAAATATACGAGGAGGAGATCCACTCACCAGATATGGTTCTGCAACCGCAGGCACAATACTCACAGCATGTAGAGGCAAGGAAGCGATCCCGTTTTCAGCACAGATAGTTCCAAAGTGCACAAATAGCCTATGACTGTGTACATATTTTCCAGGACTCCCTAGGATGGCACCAACTTCTGTAGCCATGGGGGATCAAATGTCAAGCATTCAGCGAACAATGCCGAACACAAACAGTTTGACAGGTCCACTTAACATTAATAATGAGGAATTTACCTGAGGAAGAGGTCGGCCAACCTAGAAACCCATTGTTATAAAAGTCTCCTATTCTCATCCTTCCTGTGATCTTTTGGCACCAATAAATGGTTATGTGGAGCTGGATTGTTGCAGTTTGTTAACTGGAAATTGCTTACACTCCTATAATATTAAGTGTTGAGTCCCAGGTAGTCTTCTAGGTTCAATATTGGTTTTGTGATCTCTCTATTCCTTTATGAACTTTAACCCATGCAAATGGAAAAGAAAAAGAGTCCGGCGCTCAAGGGATCTCAAGAAAGGTGGGAGCTACTGTATATCTATAAATGGGATGCTGCCCCTGTCCTGATTACAGAACATATACAAAACAACAAAGAAGGACAATAAATGGCGCACCCACAATAATGTAATCAATAAATGCAATATCTTTATTATCAAAACATATAAACAAAACAGCAAATGGACATACACTTAAAAACACCTAAAAAACCAATACGGGTAAACCATCACAGGGAGTGCACATAACAATAAATATGTCTCTCCCACCGCAGCCCCCAAACAAAGCTAATAACTACCAAGCCCTGTATGCCATCTAGTCGGATGGAAATCAAACCTGACTGCTCCAAATGTATTCCTCCTAAAGTGCACGTGCTCACAAAAATGTGTGAATAAATAGATAATCACATCATAAAATAATCACATGTGCAATATAAATAATTGTAAATTATTACAAAAAAACAGTCTCCCACTCCAATCCACTACAATTCTAGTCGTGATAGGTTCATAGTGATATGCAACTAATATCATAATGTGTAAATCAATATAATTTAATAATCTCTATTGAAGATGTGTCTAGTAACTAATAATCATGATCTGTGTATACATATATGTGTATCTTAATATAAACATATATCGTGTTAAATAATACCATTGTGTATAATCAGTGATCAAACAAGAACATGAAAAAGAAGAAAAAAGAAAACAAGAGAGAAAAAAAGGAAAAATAAAATAATGGAAAAATAATAATAATGGGTATATAAGGATGTATTAAATGTAGAACCATTACCCCTGACGAAGTCTCGTGATGTGAAGATACGCATAGGGTTTGCAGACCGGAGCCCCATTCCAGAGCCCTGGGTGATACGTGATCATATTGTTATTTATTCAACCTTGACTCTCTAGTCATAGGGCAGTTTAGCACTTGGTCACTTTTTTGGATATATTTTTGAATTGGTTTAGGAATTATTTATATTGCACATGTGATTATTTATTTATCTATTTATTCACACATTTTTGTGAGCACGTGCACTTTAGGAGGAATACATTTGGAGCAGTCAGGTTTGATTTCCATCCGACTAGATGGCATACAGGGCCTGGTAGTTATTTGCTTTGTTTGGGGGCTGCGGTGGGAGAGACGTATTTATTGTTATGTGCACTCCCTGTGATGGTTTACCCGTATTGGGTTTTTAGGTGTTTTTAAGTGTATGTCCATTTGCTGTTTTGTTTATATGTTTTGATAATAAAGATATTGCATTTATTGATTACATTATTGTGGGTGCGCCATTTATTGTCCTTTTTTGTTGTTTTGTATATGTTCAGTGATTGAAATCAACTAAGTAGGATGGATAACTTACTTCGATCTGGGGGAAATATTTTTAAAAAAAAGTTCCAGAAAATCAGACAATTCTGAATTATAACATAATTTAAAAGCAAAGATGTTACATGAGAATAGTAGGCCCAAACCTACCATGTGCTACTTATGATACTGATGTCTTCTTACTGTATGTAGCACAGAGGTTTTGATTTCCTGAAAGCACCTGTAACTTCTGTACCCTTCTATATTGACTGTGTGGATCATTGGCTAGAATTCAGTATAGATATATGCCTATGCATATCTCATACCTACTACCTACTGTTTAGTTTGCGGGACCTTTGCTCTGAACACTATTTTTGTAACTCTTACAGGTATACTGATAGGTGAGTCACTGTACACCATTAATGCACACCTAGCCTATAGATGTTACGCCTATTTGTATGTATTGTCAGCTGGTAGACATCCGGTGACTATGGAAAATGCTATTTCAGTCACAGACAATATGTAACATAGTGATAACCAATCAGAATTCCTGATTTTTTTCCCTCGCTATAGTGAGTTACCAGCTTAGACTATGATACAGGAGTGGAATCTAAAGACATCTTAATGTGGTGCTTTCAAGTGAGTCCTTACTATGATATATTCATTGGATACTTGTTTTATTTAAAGACATGTATTGAGAGCTATGCATTTTATCCTATGTATCATGCCATTCATTTCATCTTAGTATTTCTTTGTGAAAACGTTATCTCTGTTGTGTTACCTTTAATACTTTGCCCCAGCCAGGGTTTTGAGCATTCTTTTAATTCATTGGTATTCTGTAGCTTCCCAGATGTTGCATGACCTGGTATTAGATAGCAAGATGGAAGTGCAGGTTGGAGACCACTGCCCTATTTATTGCAGTTACAATTAACAATTGGAAAGGGAACATTCCAAATTACTTTAAATATTTAAAGTGGACCTGTAAGCAGGAAACAGGAGTGTAAATAAGGCCATAAATAGATAGAGCTGGTCATCATTATTATTTCAATATTATTATTTTAATAATATGCTAATGAGACTCAAGTGCCCAGTGGGCTTTTTCCAGCATGGCAAGAGCCCAGGGTTTAGCCCCCTGATTTATGGGCCCACCCGCAGCTGCTCTCACTGCTGTTGTTGAGCTCATTTCTGTCTATTTCAGGGGGCAGAACTTGAGCTGATCTGTTTATCAGTAGTTCACACACAGTTGCCTCTTCGCTTACTTGTCTGGCTAATCACAGCACTGCACTTAGCTTATATTTTACTGTGTGTAAAACTAGCCTAAATATGGTCGTAATTTTGAGTAAAAATAAAACAATGTGTGGACAGGTAAAAAAAAAAAGCGGGCATATTTTTCAAAAACAGGTAGTAAATAATGAGCATGTTCATTTATTGGACAGCTATAATCAAATATTGCTGTTCTGTATGGTGTATGCGCTGCAACCATCTTCCTGTTTACTTTAATAAGACACTTCATTACATTGAAATTACGGAAATATTTTTTTTTTACCTTAAAATTGTGGTTGTATTAAACCCTTATTTTACAGTGTGTGAGCATAAACTCTTACTCTCTGTGCTATGCCATAATATTGTGCTGGTGAAAGTGCACTAGATAAAATAGAACGGCACTGTTCTAGGGAAAGATTTACAGTACTCTACTATAGATGGTATATGAAAGGAGAATGGGGTTACTGATGCCCCAGCATTTCATGGCACTATGTGAGCAGAAATAAAAGAAACAGCATTAACATAACAAGGAAGGGGATACACAGAGCACTGAGTATCTGCTACTACTGCTAAGATAAGAGTAAAGCTTTTATTACCATTTCAGGGACAGTGAAGATCCTCTAGAGAAAAGAGGCCACAGTTTGCATGCATACGGCTCTATCTCTCCCTTTCTTCTGCACATAGCACTAGCTAAGCCATGCCCCCTACTTGCTTTGTTCCATTTTACTGTTTCCATTGCTAGAGGCAGACTGACCCTAACAACATGCAATGGATGTAGAGAAGTGAGACACCTAGTGGCCAAGATTTTAGAGCTATTATGTTGGGCTGAGGAGTCTTTTTTGGTTAATAAAGTGCTAACAAATATGTTACAGATCACATAGACTAAATCAAGGGAGGTTGTTTGAAGCGCCAGTGACCAACTGTTTGAAGATGTTAACAAAGATCTTAGCAAAAAGATGTTAGCAAGATGTTAAATACCAAAGTAAAGATCTATCAGAGCAGAGTGAGTCTACAAAGAGGAACTCTTTCTCTGATGACAATATAATTCTCAGTTTACAGTGTGGTGGTGCTGTGAGGAATCAAACCCTCCCTGAAATGTTCCCATAGCTGATCATTGGTGATTGAAAGAGTGGGCCATCTTGTGATCAACTTATTGATGGAGGTCAATTCTAAAAACTATAATGTCCAAAGAAGGCTACACCAAAAATATTGTGAAATCTGACCTGTATTTATCTGTTGTTGGAGTCAAGACCTATACTGACCCTACAGTGATGAAATTATTTTTTATAATTTTCTAAACCACTAACTATCTATACGTACACATAAACAAGCTGTTTTGTGCAATGATATAACAGGATCCTAAACAACAAAACCCGAGGCATTCAACGGCTTCTGCTAATGTGATCATTTTAACAAATAGAATTTGACAGGCTCAAGAGTCAGATTGTAAAAAGGCCTGTTTCTTATATGCCACTGCACATTGGCCCAGATTAAGCAATCTGAGACAAAAATGGGCCATTGTTTTTCCCTGTTTGCTGCATTGTTATCTTGTTTGTATGTGCTGCTTAAGAAATGGTAGTTTTTAAAATGTTCTGAAGTTTTGCTGGGCAAAAGAATATGGGGGAGATTTATCAAACATGGTGTAAAGTGAAACTGGCTCAGTCGCCCTAAGCAACCAATCAGATTTCACCTTAATTTTCCAAAGAATCTGTGAGGAATGAAAGGTGGAATCTGATTGGTTGCTAGGGGCAACTGAGCCAGTTTCACTTTACGCCATATTTGATAAATCTCCATATATGTCTGCATATGAATGCACTTTTTTTGTTTTCCTTTTTGCTACAGTGCATTTAAAATCTGTAAAATAAATAAATACGCAATAATAAAGTCTCATGTGGGCATAGCATTGGGTTAAACTGGGTTTGATTTGCTTGTAGGCCTACTTAAGGGTTTAACACACAAGAGTTAATTGGTGGCCATATTTAGTTTCACCAAGAGTTTTGAGTTGTACAGTATATCAGTGATAAGTAGCTATACTCATTCTTTCTTTAAACCCTTTTACATGGGCTGATTGCTGGCTAAATGAGCTTTCCTAGGAATAAATGCATGTTGGTTGGCCTATCCCAACGTTCGTGCAGCCATTTTAATTATCTTTATCGGCCGCACATTGCCCTGTGTAAACAGGTGATATACAGCCAACCATAATGAAGTTCAAATGACCACTTTCTTCTAGCACCGCTCTTGCCTCTAGTTCAGGTGTGATTTGCAATTCAGCTCCATTCACTTCAATGGAACTGAGTTGCAAAACCCTACTCAAACTAAAGACAAGAGTGGTGTTGTCTCTGGAAGAAAGTGGACATGTTTTTGCAGGGCTAGATAACACATTTAAAGGACCTCACAAATACTTTTAGTGATAGTTTGTGTGGCTCAGTCACAGGATCGATACCAGATAAAGGTTAAACACGAGATCACCGCAATTGGCATTTGTAGCTAACACTTTGTACTACAAAGTACAATGTGTTAGCTACAAATGCCAATTTCGGTGATCTCGTGTTTAACCTTTAAAAGGGCCTTAAAGTGAGTGAACCATCAGTACAGTGTTTCACATGGATAGAACAGCGCCGGTACGGGGAAGCCGGTGCCAAGGTCCTTTTTGTCTGGCAGTGATAGTAAGGCTTTATACTTTACAGAGTTGTAATAGGGCATAGATGTATATGGGGTATTGCCAAATGGCAGCACGCTATGCCTCTAATTTAGTTAATTCCCTACTAGGATATTCTACCCAAAAATCATTTCTCCTAAGGGATAGTGCTTCCTAGATATAATGGAACACAAGATCCCTGCAGCTTTCAAGTACATAGCATATATGTATAGTACAGTTTGATGCATATGGCTGTGCTAGGTGCATGAGGCCTACCCAACATAGTAGTGCTAGATAACAGAAAGAAATCAAACAACAATGCATCTGCCCCTGAGTGGACTTCCTCTCAGCCCCTGGGTCCCATAACACATGCTATAGTTATGAAGTATATTGCTTTATCTAACATCTATCTAACTGATAAAATTGCACCCCCTTGTCTAGTATTCGTTTGGAAATTACAGATGATTTTGTTTTACAGGGTCTGTCTTGGTAAATTGCTATTTTCTGGCATGTCTATAGAGGGTCATGGCCTTATCTTTCCAGGTGCCTCATTTGTTATGAAATGACAGATATCATGCTCTGGTTCTCGATCAGCTGATCGTCTCCATTATGTGGATTTTCTACTTCAAGCCACATAGGTTACAGCTCCTCATTTAGAGTTAAGCAGATGTGACCTAGTGTTTTGTTGGCTTGTTTGTGCCTGGAAGTCTGGTTGCAGACAGATGTATACCTAAGGGATGAGAAATATCCAGAAAGAGAAGAGGAAAATAGAGCAGTACAGCAACGGATAATTATATGTAACAGACTGTAGACGATCCATGAAGAACAAAGAGTGCACTATTGTATAATAATGATAATTACTTCAGCTTTCCCTACTATGTGTACTGTATAACATAAATTATGACAAACAACTACTAGCACAAAGTACTTCATCCTGTTGGGTTTGATTTGTTTCTGGACCAGTAATAGATAGGCCTATATACTGCAAATAGCAGACTAACAGCAAAAATCAAACTTCTAATGCTAGTTTACACTTGCTTACCCCATCTCAGGACACGGGATCTAATAGCTTATGTAACATAGAGGCCGCTCAGGTAGTAGGAGGATACAGAATCTCCATAATGCAGCTGTCTAAAATGACAGATGACAATAGACACATGACTAAGGGATTGTCTAGCTCCCACCAATAAAGACACAACACATTGTTGGAAGGAAAGGCCACAGCAGCCCTTTTATTTATTTACCATAAAATATTTGTATAAATAACTTTACAACATCTTTTCAAAGGTGGGAGGGGTTTTTGAAGGTATCCCTTTATTTTCCTCCAATAAACTTATAACACCAGACCCAGATCTCCACTTTACCTTTAGCCGACTTCACCTGACCCAAAGGCACCACCGGGAGACCTCCCAACCACCCAGGGGCCCAACTATGACTGAGTAACACCCTAGCCCCAAACCACAATTTACCATATCAGGTATAATATATGTGAGGAGAATGTATGCCTCCTCCCATCCAGAGATTGATGCAATTGCCGAAGCCTTCAAAAGCCCCTCCCACTTCGGCCATGGTTACTAGTGATGAGCGAATAGTGAGATATTCGAATATTCGATATTCGTACGAATATCCCGCGAATATTCAAATATTCGATGGAATATTCGATCCCATTAAAGTCTATGGGAACAAGTATTTGATTAGTGAAAAATATCTATTTGACCATTTGGAGGGTAAAACCGGAAGCTGGGTGCTTTGAACGCATATCGAATATTTATCGAATATTCGCGGGATATTCGTACGAATATCGAATATTCGAATATCTCACTATTCGATCGAATATCTATTCGATCGAACAGTATTCGCTCATCACTAATGGTTACCATGCTTGACACCTTACACATGATCAGCCCTCCACAAATCCAATGCACGTTCAATGCCATCCCTGATCCCCAAGTTCCACATATCTTGCAGAATAGCATATGCACTCCATCATCATGTATATCATAAAAAAGTGAAAGTCTGTCTTTCTGTCTGTCTGTCTGTCTGTCTGTCCCATATAGACTTCTAAACGCCTGAACTGTTTGACCCCAAATTTGGCAGGCAGATACATTAGGTGCCCGTGAAGGTTATAGGGGAGGTCCCGTCCCCGCCAGATGTACAGGAGAGGAGGAAGAGGGGTAAGAGCGCCCCATAGAAATGAATGGGAAAATCTCCACACTGCACACAGAGCTGATATAATTAGCTGCAGCAGCTTGCCAGCAGAGACGGCAGTTGGGAGCCTTAGCAACCAATAGGATTACTGCTTTCATTTTCACAGGGAGCTGGAATGTGAATGGTTGCTAGGGCAGCTGCTTCACAACATCCACAGTAATAACTGGTAGACCCCCTTTTAACACCGCCATACCAGACCTGACCAATACGGCCACACTGTGACTGGATAACACCACTATACCAGAACTGACCAATACCGCCATACTGTGACTGGATAACAGCCATACCAGACCTGACTAATACGGCCACATTGTGACTGGATAACACCACCATATCAGACCTGACCAATACCGCCATACCAGACTTTACCAATACCGCCACACTGACTGGATAACACAGCCATACCAGACCTGACCAATACCACCATACTGTGACTGGATAACAGCCATACCAGACCTGACCAATACCACCATACTGTGACTGGATAACACTGCCATACCAGACCTGACCAATACCGCCATACTGTGACTGGATAACACCGCCACACCAGACCTGACCAATACTACTTCGAAAAGACACTAGATTTTCTGGCAAGTCTGAACAGGAGGTGGAAGACTAGAAAAATAAAAAAAGATTAAAAAGTTTTTTCCTTCCCCCTGCTCCCTGTTGCTGCTCCCATGCAAGGTGCTGCCCTAGGCAGACCACAAGTGCCTAATGGTAAATACGACCCTGCAGGTATACAGGACACTACAGGTATACAGGACCCCAAAACTATACACTACAGGTGTACAGGACCTCCACCACCTATATACTACAAGTATACAGGACCCAAAACTATACACTACAGGTATACAGGACCTCCACCAACTCTATACTACAGGTATACAGGACCTCCACCGACTATATACTACAGGTATATAGGACCCCAAACTATGAACTACAGGTATACAGCACCTCCACCAACTATACACTACAGGTAAACAGGACCCCAAAAGTATACACTACAGGTATACAGGAACCCAAAACTATACACTACAGGTATACAGCACCCCCACCAACTCTATACTACAGGTATACAGGACCCCAAACTATACACTACAGGTATACAGAACCCCAAAACTATACACTACAGGTATACAGAAACTCCACCAACCATATACTACAGGTATACAGGACCCTCAAACTATACACAACAGGTATACAGGACCCCCAAACTATATACTTCAGGTATATAAGATCTCCACCAACTCTATACTACAGGTATACAGCACCTCTACCAACTCTATACTACAGGTATACAGGATCCCCACCAACTCTACACTACAGGTTTAAAGGATCCCAAACTATATACTACAGGTATATAGGACCTCCATCAACTATATACTACAGGTATACAAGACCCCAAAACTTTACACTACAGGTATACAAGACCTCTACCAACCATAAACTACAGGTACACAGGACCCACAAACTATACAATACAGGTATACAGGACCCCCAAACTATATACTACAGGTATACAAGACCTCCACCAACTATACACTACAGGTATCCAGGACCCTCAAACTTTAAACTACAGGTATAGAAGACCTCCACCAACTATACATTACAGGTATACAGCACCTTCACCAACTATATATTACAGGTATGCCGGACCCCCAACTTTACAGTACAGGTATAGAGGACCTCTACCAGCTATACACTGCAGGTATACAGTACTTCCCAAACTATACAGTACAGGTACACAGCCCCCCCCCCCCCCAATTATACACTACTGGTAAACAGGACCTCCCTCAACTACACACTACAGGTATACAACTCCCCCCCCAATTACACACTACAGGTATACAGGACCCCATCAACTATACACTACAGATATACAGCCCCCCCACCCCCCAACTATGCACTACACTATACACTACCCTTAAACGAAAAAAAAAACAAGGACATAGATTGACCTCCTGGGCACCTTAGAATAAATCTAATTAACACACTGAAACTTTATACTTATGCAGCGCTGGGTAAATTTTCTAGTTACTCATAAACTCAGCGGTTCCCTCCTCCAACTCTCTGTGCCTAATCACTTTTCCCCCATTCCTTGCCACAAACCTCCCCACCACCTTATTGATCTTGATCCTTGCCTTATTGATGCTCGCCACCAACCTAGCTTGCCTTCACATCCTCCTGGCCACTATGTCCGACCACACTGTAATGATCCACGAAAGGGTAGACCATAGCCAGAGCAAGTCAAGCTTAATGTCCCTCATAATGGCTCTGGACGCCCGCACCCCCAAATCATTCCCGCCACCATGGATCACCAATATGTGAGGCCCACAATTCATGCCGGCGTAGAACTGTCACTTGGGCAACAGACGGGACCACATTTACCCCCCAACCCCCAGCCACCGGACTTGCACCTCAGGCCTAGGGAAGCCCAACAGCTGTCCACTCGGTCACGCATCAACTCGAGCAACCCCCCCTGCACACGTATGAGTATCCAGCAATCCAAACCAGGCACGGGGAAGCACCTGGAAAACAGAAAACAACACATCACAAATAACAGCCCCCCCTAAAAAAAACAGGCCTGAACCCCTACTTTCAACAACTGAGGGCACACATAGATGCGTAATGTGTCCGATTCCAACTTCCCAATCCGTTTAATAACTTCTGGGCATCGTGGCCGCCTCTGTAGCCGCCCCAATTCTAAAGGATTGGGAACTGAACTCAGCGGGCCGCAGTCCCACCGCACTCACATACTTATGAAAGACCTGTACAAACTTATATACTGATAAACATGAACCATCCGTGTGTAACAGCGACGGGCCATCGCCTTACGGCCGCAACCCTGAGCACAACTGAGCTCCGTACCGGATACACATCAGAGCCTGCCCATGCCCAAACGCACCACAGCTCCTCTACCCCTCTGATCCATCTTAGTCTTGCCTAACTTAAACTCCAAAACCAAATCCCTCAGTACCACATCACTAACCAACAACCCCCCGCCCTGACTCTACTAGGCAAGACTAATTCTGACACCCAAAATGCCCCAAAGAACGCAAGAGAAAAGATCAAATCAAACAACCGGCACTCATAGTCCGACACACAAACTTCCCGCAAGACCGTCACCAAATGCTGCAATAAGGACACAGACACATTTTTACGAGCATCCCTATCCACTCTTCCCCACCGAAAACCCCACAACGCTATGGCCACTAGAAAAGACTTTGTCCAGTCTTGCTCTCCTCTAGCCTGAAACCAAAAAGCCAAAGCAGCCATGCGCAGGCTCACCTTAGAAGGAGACATACCTCCCTCATAGGCCCGACCAACATAGTACAACAAGCACACTTCCCACGTAGACCACATACATCAGACAGTCCACCCATATAAAATCTCCCTCCAGAACCTGCTATACATGTTCCATGTCACAGGACACACAGATATCTGAACCAAACCCAACGCTGCTTTCAAACCATCCTCCACAGCCACTCCAGACGAGGACTGCAATGAAGATCCGCCCCTGGCCCCAACTTCTGGAACCTGCCCCACTGAAAGCGAGAGAGAACGTCAGTAAGTTCATTTTTAATGCCAGCAACATGAGCAGCAAGAAAAACACCACACAAAAAATATGTGTGAGGGCACCCTCAAACAGTATGGTAAAATTCTATATAAATAAAGCCTATGTAAATAAATCGTCTTGTGTAATAGAAGACAACGATCAGCCGACATGCACAATGTCGGCTGATCGTTGTCTTTCAGTATCTTTCAACATGTTGAAAGACCAACAATCTATTTAGCAGCGATATGCTACCGCCGCTCCGTGTAATAGGCAGCAGACCACCATTATCTTCTCTGGGTTGCCCAGACAATACAGCGATCACCCAGGCAGCAACCTTGCAGCCCCTTACAGCTCCCCCGGTTACTGGCTCGCTGCCGACATGTGTAGTAGCACAGGCAAAGAGCAGGGAACGAGGAGCAAGGGAGCGCTGACCTGACAGGTCGGCACTGGCTTGCTTCTCTGAATCGCCCCATGTAATAGGGGCTTAAGGGGCCATCCATCGAAGCTGGACAGAGATTGCTGAACGTAGACCTTTTTATATTTAAGCACCATCAACTTACACATTTACACATTTCGTTTGGTTGACTTATTATGAACAATTAGTTTTGCATTATGCTTTGCACCATGAACCAGGAAAGTTACGATACACATCTCCAATGACAGATGCCCGAAGAGTGTCCTTTTGGCATGTCAGGCCAGTATACAGAATAATCTGCCGTTGGTGCTTTGTCTTGTCAGCTTAAACATGTCTGCATATATACATGTATCACCAGCTTTACAACTATATTAATACTATACATTAAGCCAAGGATAATTTATTCACATTATGTATTCTATTGTTAATTATGCAAACTTGTACACAGCTCTTGGAGCTAAAATGAGTCACATGCTGATATTAGGTTCCAAGCAAGAGCTTCAGTGCCCTCCAGCTTGTGGCTTCTTCTCTCTTGAGTGCTTAATGATGACTATGAATCAGGGATTTGACATTTTCCATGCTTATTGTTTTTGCCACAATTTCTGGTGAAGTTCATACGTTCATATATTCTATGCCATTGATCCAACTTGATGTGTAACAGAAAGTCATCAAGTGGAAGAGAGAATCAAAGCCTCTATAGTATATCTCTAAATTATAATGTGGAATCTGAGATGGTTGTGCTGCAACAAAAGGCAAAATGAATGGCTGCTGCTTCTTTTTCAAGACAGCTATGCATGGACAATCTTCCTTTTAGGCTATGTTCAGACACACGGTAAAATAATACCAAAACATAGCGGTAATTTTGAGGTAAAAATACCGTATTTTCCGGCGTATAAGGCGAATCGGCGTATAAGACGACCCCTGACTTTTAAGAAGATTGTCAGGGGTTCACCTTATACGCCTTATAACTGCAGCTAAATAAAAAAAACCTGTTAACTCACCTGTGACCAGTTCCGGCAGCCACGCATCTTCTTGCCTGTTCCTGGCGCAGGCAGTGTGACGTATACTGTCTGCATCAGAGATTCCCAAAGCTCTCCCGGGCAGCCGAACGTCTCATCGGAGAAGCTCGAAGATGCTCGGCTGCTGGGAGAGCTTCGGGAGAATGACAAAGGCTTCAGGAACTTCAGGCGCCTTTGTCATTCATTCTCTCGAAGCTCTCCCAGCAGCCGAGCGTCTTAAAGCTTCTCCAATGAGACGTTCGGCTGCCCGGGAGAGCTTCAGGGATCTCCAGTGCAGGCAGTGTATGTCACACTGCCTGCACCAGAAACGGGCAAGAAGATGCACGGCTGCCGGAAATGGTCACAGGTGAGTTAACTGTTTTTTTTTTTTTATAGCGGTCGCCCCATACGGTGGGGATGCTGCCATTTTATAGTTCCCCTGTACTCGGCGTATAAGATGACCCCTGACTTCTAAGATGATTTTTCGGGGTTAAAAAGTCGTCTTATACGCCGGAAAATATGGTATTCTGTATTTTCAATATATAAACGTGCTCCACTGATGTCAATAGGAAATTCACTGGTAGTGAACACACCGTATAGAATAAAGGTTGTAGTTGCTTGAGACCATCAAAATAATGAACATTATGGAATACCCTTTAAGGTAACTTTACATGTACCGCATAGCAGTGGATTCCACGCTGCCAGTTTTGCAGTGAAATCTACTGTGGTGCTCGGTACAGTTATGGTCTATGGCTCTGCATTCTAATTACAGCGGATTTTTATTCTGCTGTGAGAATGTAGCCACTGCTACTTAACTAATTGGATGCTGGGATTTATATAAGCTAATACATTACCTGCCCGTGCTCCTGCCTGCTTCTCCGGTCCCAGTTCATTGATGTCCTGCTCAGCCAATCAGTGTCCTGTCCCACTGCAGCCACTGATTGGCTGAGCCAGTGACCACGGGAGCCCGGGCAGGTAATGTATTAGCTTATATAAAGCCCGGCATACAATTAGTTAAGTAGCAGTGGCTACATTCTCACAGCAGAATAAAAATCTGCTGCCAGAATGCAGAGCCATAGGCCCAGGGGTGTAGCTAATGAGTCATGGGCCCCTTGTGCGTTCAAAAGGTCAACTCATAGTTGAATATATGCTGCAAGCTTCTCTGCTTTTCAATCATCCCCATGCTGCGTGCTGACAGGCAGAGAGCAATGACTAGTCATGGGCGGCTCCCTGACCAGATGACTAGTTGTCACACCTCTCATGGCCTTGCTCGTTGTAATAAAACCTCTTTTTCCCCTTTATAGAGCTACCACTGCAGCAACAGCTGGTATGCTCCATAAGCTGCACTGTAGATCTATACTGTGCTGCTAGGAACCATATGAAGCACAATCATGCTGACTGGTTCCCTATATCATCTGGATGTCCCTCATCACTGGAGAACAGGACTATAGATAACACATTGCAGTTTCCCAGAACATGCTGTCTGTTTCTCATTTTAAGTTACTTTTATTACTATAGCCATGCCTGTCCTGGAAACTATATGCACTGCAACTGTTTACTGTGTAATGCCTATTACTCTCAGGTTCATGTGTATATATTGTGTGCATAACTATGTGCAGTGTAGTGATGGGTAGTTCGTGAGTGATTAGTTCAAAATGAACTAATCTTCAGAGTAAACTAGTTCATCTAGTTCACCATCCTGACAGAGATTAGTTCATTATGAACTAAACAGAAAGTGGGAGGAGCCAGTGATCCCTCATACAGCTCCAGGAAACAAGCTCCCTGCTCTCACACTTGCTCTATAGCTCCTGATGCTGTAAAATAAGGTAGTAAAACACTATTCCGCACACATCACATACAAATATAATAGTAATAATATTAATAACATTGAAATTGCACAGTAGACAGACACAGCCCATATGTGCGTATGAGAGAGAGAGAGAGAGAGAGAGAGAGAGAAAGTTTCTATGTGTGGTTCATGCCCCTCACCTGTCTTTGTGATTAGATCAGCCTCTGTAGCCTAGAAGATCAGTCTTGCTAAAATCTTTACCCCCTGGCTCCTGTTCTGTACTCAAAATGGTGGCTGCTGATCTGCTTCTCAGCTCCCTCATACACATTCATTATGAGTCAGTACTCTACACTACCACAGGGGGCAGTGCTGGGCTCAGTGATATGCATCACATTGAACTAGACTGTCCTGATTCACTCTCAAACCATTTCCTTCACCAGTTCATCTAGTTCATTTAGTTCACAGGTCACATGATGCCTCTCTCTATCAGCTCCTCATAGGATATGGCTGGAGAGTCAGCAGACTGTTTTAGAAGTGAGAGAACTGGAGAATGATGAAAGTTAAACATAAAAAAAAAAAAAAAGTAAGCTTTCCAGTACTTATCAGTTGCTGTCTGCCCCACATGAAGTCATCGCGCAGATCATATATAAAATCTCTAGTTTATTAGTACATCAATATCCATAGGTAACGCGTTTCGAGAGTTCTATGCTCTCTTTATCAAACCTCCAGGATGATTAAAAAACAATACATAGATCAAATCCATATATACCCTCATACATATGTCAGGCCTGCCCACATGCGGGCCGCAACGGAAGTCCAAACACAATCTATTGTATAACGGGCTATATTACAGTCACTCAACCTAGCTGTGCATCGTATAGTATAACTCTGACATATCGCATGATTCAGAATGCATAAATAAATAAATAAATAAATAGAAATATATCTCAGAGACTCACCATGCGCTCCCTCAAGGACTCTGCGTCGGTCAAGGACCTTGGCGCATGCGCACCCAGGTCCTACGCTCCTAGGCAACCAGAGACGCTAAAGGTCCTATGTGTGTTAATCGGGGAAAGGCAAAGGTTGGAAAGAAATTGGATTAACCCTTATTGTTCCTAAAAGGAACTCAAAAGGAACGGTATATAATCCTTTATATTACTATACTCTACTTAGGTGTTAGATTAACAGCCCAGGGATAAAATAGATGGATAGTACATCCCCACTGACTAACCTGCATAAAAAGCATATGTAAGGTGCATATATAAAAAATAATAAATACATAGATGGATAAATAAATAAACAAATAAATATATACATAATGTAGGCATACAGTATATATATATATATATATATATATATATATATATATATACTGTATGCCTACATTATGCATTCTGAATCATGCGATATGTCAGAGTTATACTATACGATGCACAGCTAGGTTGAGTGACTGTAATATAGCCCGTTATACAATAGATTGTGTTTGGACCTCCGTTGCGGCCCGCATGTGGGCAGGCCTGACATATGTATGAGGGTATATATGGATTTGATCTATGTATTGTTTTTTAATCATCCTGGAGGTTTGATAAAGAGAGCATAGAACTCTCGAAACGCGTTACCTATGGATATTGATGTACTAATAAACTAGAGATTTTATATATGGTCTGCGCGAGGACAGTATCTCCTTTTTGTTGTTTTGGATTTTGCTATTGACCACGCACACCTTAGAGTCTGCGGTTGAGAGTCCCCAGCAGTGACCATTTATCTTGCTACTTTGAATGTGCTTCATAGTGGTTGTGGCTCATCACAACCACACTAGGTGAGCCTATACCTATGTGTTCCTGTCCTGCATGATTGCTACCTATCTACACAGTGTCATGCTATGAGGCGCTCTGCCTTGCGTTTTTTCTGTTTCTTCATTTGCCACATGAAGTCATGTAATCTTCCCAGTCTGACACAGAGCTCCTTGCAACATGACATTCCGTGGGACATACAGCAGCTGATAAGTACTGGGAGGCTTGAATATTAAAAAAAGAAAAAAAAAGGAAATTACTAACTTGAATAAATAATTTTTGAATTTATTTTCTCCAGAGTATCCCTTTAACAAAAGTTTGTTATATAATAATCAGATGTATTAACTATATCTGATCATTTTAACAAGACTATAACTCATCCTAGGAGCCACAGCTTCTTTGTAATGAACTAGAACTGTTCAATATCTTCTCAGCAGAATCCAGAGAAATACTGAACTAAATGAACTCATCTTTTGAACTAATCTTTTCAGTGAACTAGTTCATAGTGAACTAATCACCAAAACGAACTAGATTTCCCATCACTAGTGCAGTGGTATGCAAAGGCTGGTGATCACGTGACCGTGCCCCGTAACCATGGTTCCTCCAATGGCCGTCGAGCTTTGGCCAGGGGTTACCATGTGACTTCCTCTTGCAAGTCAGTCTATTCCCTGCCACAAATGGGATAGGATGTCTGTGTGAGTTCTGCCCTCTACCTCAGAGAGGACAGATGTGTTCCTGCGGCCCTCTTCACCTTTAGAAGAGTGGCTGCTGCTCTGCTGTAACAGTTCCTGGCTGTCCGCCTGCTCAAGTGCCTGGAGTATCCTCTCATCTGGGTGTCGTTCCTGCTCTCCACCTCCTCATCAACTCAAGATATTCACCGCAAGTATTATAATCCACCCAGCCTCTCTATTCCTCTATCACTACTACTCCCATCATCCGGCACGCTTCACCTCAGCCTATGCAGCATCACCTTTGCTCTGTCTGTTTAAACCTGCTATATACCCGGTTGCATCCGGAAGAGACTGTTGCTACCAGTTACCTCAGTTACAATAAACTTGTAACCACCACTGTTACTAAACCCTGGCATTGTAGTCCCTTATCTGGTGCCCCGACTAGGTACAGCGAAGAATCGCATGCCCAGTATCCGCATAGTACCGCAGACCGGCCTACAGCTGTGCCACCCTCGTGCCAGTACCGTGACAACTCTATACCCTGCAGCTGCCCGGTTCCTCCCTGCTAGTAACACCTGCACTGCGGAGTGGCCCTCACGGGTCAGGGCATCGCAACATCATTACAGCTGCCGTGCACTCCTGCTCCATCCCTGCTGATGCTAAAGGATCTCACACTCACCTGCTTTCCCTGCTGTTGACTCACTGCTGACCCCCAGGCTTCAGAGGAGCTGCTTTTGCTGCTACCAACTACATTCTCTGGTGTACAGTACTCTTTACACCATCTCAAACTGACACCCCCACACCCTCAGGCTGGAATGAGAGAAAAGCCTCAGTGATGGTGTGACCCTGGGCACACACAACACCCTATTGCCGTAACTTTATGACACTTAGGCTGGCGCTTGTCATTTAACAGCAGCCTGCATCCATGGGTGTTTATGATGGATGTAAGCTGCTGCATTAAACCAGTTAGAGACACAGTGAGGTGGCGGGGGCGGCTGGGCTGTTGGGACTGCTGCAACTGCTGTAGCTACACCGCTGCATAGGCCATAACTACTAAGCATCACAGCGGTTTCACTGCGGAGCTCGCTGCATGAGATTTGCTGCAATGAGGTTACTGTGAAGCTACCCTTAGGTTATGTTCCCACAATGTAAAAATAAGTGTTCATGTGGCCGTTGTTTTGCAAAAAGGCCTTTATTAGCACTTATTTTTACATTGTAAGAACATAGTCTTATAGTGTATTTTAACTTAGATGGGGTTATTGTTCTAATAATCATCATTACAATGCTAAGAAACGGTATTGCTTACTCTGGAGGACCCAACATACACAGTCTATTCATTCCTGTATGTACAGTGTTTTTTTTTGTTGTTGTTTTGTTTTTTTAATGTAATAACGTGCTACACTACTTGGGTTGTCCAGGGAGCAGAAGACATCTGATGCCTTCTGCTACCCCGCAATTATTTTCTGAAATTTCATGTCTGAGAAGTATCTCTTCTGAAATTCAGTGTTGGAGAGCAGAAGGATCTTCTGCTCTCTGGACAACCCCTTTAATGTCTATGGAAAAATGGCCAACTGTAGACACATTGTAAAAATAATTTTTGGTGCATACACTGCACAGATGAGGGTATCCTGCTCCCTTGCGTCTCTGTAGAATAAACTCAGAAGCAGAAGCAGCATGTGGAACATTATAGAGCACCGAGTAGTATAAGCTGTAAATTAAAGGGGTACTCCAGTCCGGGGGCATTTTATTCCTGGGACCGGGGAGGAGGAGGCTGAGGGAAACGACGTCCACTCACCGCCCCGGTTCCAGCGGCGGGTCCCGCATCACAGCGCTTCGGTCCCCGGTTCCCGGCCGCTTCCTGGTGCCTGACGCAGGCCCGAGACGTGATGTCTCAGGTCCGCTCAGCCAGTCAGTGACAGAGGCGGGATCCGTTTCAAGTCCGCTCAGATCCCGCCTCTGTCACTGACTGGCTGAGCGGACCTGAGACGTATCGTCTCTGGCCCACTTCAGACACCAAGGAGTGGCCGGGAACCGGAGACCGGAGCGCCGCGATGCAGGACCCGCTGCTGGAACAAGGGAGGTGAGTGGACGTCGTTTCCCTCAGCCACGTCCCAGAAAAAAAATGCCCCCCCCCCCCCCCCCGCTGGAGTACCCCTTTAAGTACTAGAGTGATCTATAATACTTGCTAACGCTTTTGGAATTCACTGGGGGTAATAAATGAAAACTGACTAAGGGGAACACTGTAAGAGAATGATTTTCTTTTAATCTGCTCCAAGTTGCTTTTGTCTTCTTTTCCAAGGTAGTGTAAGGACAGAGATCAGTTTAATATTCAACTTTGCATTTGCCAGGCTCCTAATTCTGACAGATTTATTCTGTAGTATATGTCACATCAAGACAGTTGTTTTTGACATAAACCAGTATCCAGAAATGTTTTCAGCACCACAGACTCAATATTATTATGACTCAAACATGGAACGAAGCATAGTCTGAAGGTTATTTGTGCTGGGTGAAATAGTGGCACAATGCTAGCTCATATAAATAAATAAAAAAAATGCAAAAAATAAAACAAAAGCCAAATGTCTTCCTTTTTTTTTTTTTTTTTAACAAATACTGCAATAAGGGTGCTTTAAAATAGTGTGGTTATTACTGTATGATTCCCTCACATGTACCCCCCCCCCCCCCCCAAAAAAAAAAAAAAGTTGAAGAGAAGGGGGAGAAAAAGTGTCAGTCATGTTTATCTTCCGGGCTAATAAACTATGCGTGGATTATAGCTATTTGGAGGAACAGAATGTGGAATGCCGGACAAAACCTTTCATTCTTTGTTATCAATCTGTCTATGACAAAAATCAGACACATTGTTTGTTCCAGATATATAAATAAGGCTGGGTTCACACTGCGTTTTTGCAATCCATTTTTTTCATCCGTTTTTTGCAAAAAAAAAAAAACGGATGAAAAACGGATGAAAAAAACGGATGCATTTGTGTTTTTTAAAGGACACAAAAATAGTGTCAGCTACGTTTTTGCGGATTTGTTTTGATCCGTTTTTTTTTACAATGAAAGTCAATGGAAAAACTGATCAAAACGGATGCACACAAATGCATCCGTTTTTTGCAAAAAACATGAAAAAAACGGATTGCAAAAACGCAGTGTGAACCCAACCTAATTCATAGTGTTATTCGCCATAATGCTCTGAGTTAGTCTTCTTCATGCATACCCAGTTGTATTATGAGCTATGAGTTTTTGCAAAACGTCCAGTGGAAAAAAAAGGAAATGCTGGGCTTATCTTACATGTGCTTGACAACTAATGTATTAGTGGGCCATCTTCATGCCGCTTTGGTAGCAGCTGGCTGCTGGAGGGCTAGTATTAAGATGGTGTCTGTTACTGCAGCATGTTGGCACCAGACCCATTTAATTTACTGAATCCAATGTAGCCTGCTAGAGTCTGGTGTGGGTATGCCTGCACTATGGTATACATTTCCATACCTACTTGCCAGCATGCTGACATATACCACACATGTAGAGCACTTTAAGTCTATGTTCACACTGCGTATGTTTCCGGCCATAGTGCGAACTGCGAATATACGCACGTAGTTTTGAGGTTGATGCGTTCGCTTGAAAGTATACGATATACGCCCGCACGCACAATGCACACTTAAGCACAATGAGCTTAAGGCCGGATCGTATACAGTGCCATGAAAAATGAACAAGACCATTGTTTGAGGACGGAAATGTTGAAAGTCACGGCCGTGGATTTCAGTGCGGTCCCGTATGAAGTACTTATTTCAGCCAAATTGAACTTGACTTTTCGATCCAAAAGGTTCTGTGAGTTTTATTGGGCTGGGCGAAGATCTCCAAGTAAATGACCTGCCACAGATTGCTTCAAAACAAGCTAGGGAAGCATAACTGTACTTGGGGCGTATGTTCGCGATTCATACCCGTCCGGCCGCATGTCTATTTTTCCCACGCCTGTAGTTTCAGCCGCACATGTACGGCGGCGTACGAACTATGGCCGGACTCATACGCAGTGTGAACATAGCCTAATAGTGTGAACATACCCTTACCAACTAGGTTCACAGTGCATTAGATGCTCCATTGGGAGCTTTCATTGCAGTTATCATTCAGCACCAACAGGCACAAACAAAGCCCAACATAAACCATTGACTTTAATGGGGTCTGTCGGTGTGGTGTCCTACCACGGGTAAAAGTCTGTACTTATTGTACTTGTGTGGTGATGTAGACAGTACTAAAGTTCCGCCACTAGGTGTGACTGTATTATATATGTGTATTTGGAAGTTGCACAGCTGAAGAGTGAAAAGGTTTATTGTTTCTTTATATGTCACATGAATCTGTAGACTAGTAGGAATCTGTCTTTCTTCTCTCCTATGAGCTCTCTCCTTGTTTCTTCTGTTGCACTCTTCACCCACTCACAGCGCACGTTAGTTACGCTAGGGAAGTAAGTAACATGGGTGGAGAAAGTGTGAAGGTCTTTTGTGTTGGACGTTGTGGAGAAATGACACAAGCTAGATAGCTCTCCACAGTGGTCCTATCTGGGTCCTGTCCCTCTGCCAGGGTTCAGCCGAGTCTAGTGGGCATAAGGTGGTGTGAAGACTATTCAAGGTTAATACATGGGCACAGGTGTTCTTCTTCTTCTAAGTATTCTACCTCATCCTCCAACATCCCGACAGAGAACAGTACTACCTGGGCTGGGAATCTCTTGGCATCCTCCTCTCTACTACTCTCCTTCCTTGTATTACTCAAAATACTACTCATTCGACACAACTATATCTTATATTACATTTCTACTACAGATTCAGCTACTGTATTGTCAAGTATTTGTCTGGAACTATTGTCAACTATATTGTCAAGTGCTTCATCAAGAGAAACGTCATAATTGTGTAACCTTGCCTCAAGCACATATCTTCAGTAAACCACAAGCCTATTTAAGTTAAAGAGACTCTGTGATTTTTTCTGTTTTCCACCGACACAGCACACACCATAGGGACACTTCCCCTTTCTGTGGGTGGTGGTTCCGATAGTCCAGGAAGGTCACTACACCACTCTGGCCATCCGTGATCACTCTAGCCCAAGGGACCCGGTAGCATCCTGGCAGGACACTGACTACAGGGGGAAAAGGTACAACCGGCCTCATAAAATAAAAGCAGGCATGCCATCACACCTGTGTGCCTACTCTGCACTGGCTATATATATGAAGCTAGTGGGCACCACTAATAATCATGGAGTGCTAAACCAATGCATATAAGTAGTACATCATCCTCTCAAAAGAAAAAAAGCATATGCACAAAAAATGGTAGCACATCACAAAAATCTTTATTATCACACTGACATAGATACAAAGTACCACATAAATAAGTGAATGTACAGGAGTAGTAAAATAAGGGAGACAACACCCCAAATACTGCTCTACATTAAAAACACAAAAATGTCACCATAAGTCCTGCTGGTGTTCCAGCCAGGACTAATCTACTACTCTGACTCTGGACTGTATGTACAATAACAAAAATCCAACATCTCTACCTAGACAGAGACCCAGTAAAACAAAATATAACCACAAATAATGGAGCATAGGGAAAAAAAAGAAAATTTGAAAAGATCACCATATACAGTCCAACAGAATGAGAGTCAGATGGGATAAGGAATCCCCCCCACGCGTTTCGCCGTCTAGCGGATCCCTGAGGAAAAACGATGGCAACAACGGCCGTACTTTTGTCGCGGTGGAACAATGCCTGTTTCTTTATGGGATCCCGGCCGGAGCGTATACACATCGTACACGCTCCAGCCGGGATCCCATACGGGGCCGCAAATAACTGACATGTCAGTTTTCTGCGGCCGGAATTCAATGACTTCCGGCCGCAGAAAGACCTGTCAGTTCCGGCCGCTCGCTTCACTGTGCGCTATGGGAAGCTCTGATGCGGGCGCTCGCTGATGCGCCCGCATCAGAGCTCTGCGGCCGGACGGATCATCCGGCTGGTACTTAAGTACAGGCCGCGATGATCCGGGCACAGACCGGCCGTTCCGTGACCCGGCCGAGGTCATGGAACGGCAGGTCTGATAGTAGTGTGAACATAACCTCAAAGGATAAAAAAATGTTGCAAGCAGCGTGCCTTCAATTCAAACAGATTCTGCGATAGAGGCCCCAAATAAAGCCACGCCCCACTGTGAACATAGCCTAACCCTCTAATACCACAGCACTTCAAATCTACCCCTTGGGGCTGATTCTCACTGTTGGCTGCCATGGCATCTTCTCAGCACTCATTATGATGTGTTCAGTTAAACTTTCCCTAGGGGCTCCTCACAGACATAGGGAACGCCTTGCTCTGAGTCCTTTTCCTTCCTTCTACTGGTAGAGGAGGCAGAGGACAGGAATAACTACCGACCATGGTGCTTTATCACTGCGCCAGGTTTGGGGGGCCAGGTAAAAACCACTACTGACTGGGAAAGCGGGCTAATACAGATAGCTCCTAGTAATCTTCTGGGAGCATTTTCCTCAGAGCAGTAAATGGTGGAGATAAGTCCTGCCTGTAATAATGCAGGCCTCACTATGGAGACACAGAAGCAGCTGGCTGGTGTAACAATGACGTTATCATGGTATCTCTGAGGTGACGCTGTCTGGAAGCCATGTTTTGATTTGTAAATAGCAGCTCCGGCTCCACTGGGGACTATCTTGTAGTAGATCACAGGGAGGGTTGCTACGGAGATGACTCGTCATGATGCAGCACGGTTGAGGGATTTTTTTTATCTTACAGGTCTTCTTAGCATTAATGTCAAGTGCAACTTCTTCCCTCTTAATACATACGAGTCTTTAAGTGTAGCTGATGTAATGATTATTAGAAACTGATTATTCAATTTATTTTTTTTTAAGTAAAATGATGTGATCAATACCATTTATAATTTCTACTGAATAATATTTGCAGTGTGGCAGGTAGTATGATATTACTGTAGCAGGCAACTGCTACTTAAAGTGACTCTGTACCCACAATTTGACCCCCCCAAACCCCTTGTACCTTCGGATAGCTGCTTTTAATCCAAGATCAGTCCTGGGGTCCGTTCGGCAGGTGATGCAGTTATTGTCCTAAAAAACAACTTTTAAACTTGCAGCCCCATGCCCATCGGGAGTATCTGTGCCCTAATTTTGCACCACCCCTCCGTCCCTCCTCCTCACCCTCTTCATCAGGAATTCCACTGGAACATTTTCTCCTGTCTAAACATTGCACAGGTGTCTTAACGATCCAGTCGATGTTCAGTACTCACGCAGCTCACAGCTGATGAATAGGGGGCAACATACCTAATGAGGAGGAGGGCGAGAAGGAGGGACAGAGAGGTTGTGCCAGCCCAATGCATACACAATCTAAGCCCTGGCCGTTGGGCACGGGGCTGCCAGTTTAAGGGTAGCTTCACACATACCGAATCGCAGTGGATTTTCTGCTGCGGATCTGCTGATTTGATGGTGCAGATTTGATGCTGTGTTTATTCATTTAGTCAAATCTGCTGCAGATCCACAGTAGGAAATCCACTGCGATACGGTATGTGTGTGAAGCTACCCTAAAAGTTGTTTTTTAGAACAATCCCAGGACAGACCTTGGATTAAAAGCAGCTATCCAAAGGTACAAGCGGTTTGGGGGGGGGGGGGGGGGCAGATTCTGGGTACAAAGTCGCTTTAAAGGGAATGTGTCACCTAGATGTTTAGACTGGTTAGATCCAGATAATGAAACTTTTTTTTTTGATAATTGGTTTCCATTTTACCGATTGTAAAGTGAATGGCAGCACACCTCACTGTCTGGCCAGCTGTCTGGACCAACTTATGCGTTCCATTATAGTCTGGGGAGCCCCATAAGCCGTATTGGGCAGCTGACCTGGGAGTGAAGCTTGCTGCCGCTCACTTCACCCAACTATAGCTCATTATCTTAGCAGGTCTCTAGAGTGAGACCTGGTGCGATCTAAACTTTTGACATCTCTGGACAACATGTCAATAGTTTGTAGAAATGACAGTAACACTTCATGAGGGATCACTTGACCACTTTCTTTGCGTCTTTTTACACTGGCCGATTATTAGCAGGCAGGAACACTCACTGTCGATAATCAGCCTTGTTCACACATCAACTGATCACATTTTCCTGTGTAAATGGGAATTTTCTGCAGACTGTGATGAAGTTTAGTCTGTATAGTTAATAGAGTCTAGTACAGTGAGCGTCAATCTCGCCTATCAGCGCTTGTTTGTGGTGCTGCATCGGGCTGTGTAAAAGGGCCCTTACAACCTGGCAGGGAATGATTGCTGTTCTAAAGCTTACAGAGCCGCAGCTCTTGACTAAAATACAGGTTGCAACTTAGGATCTTTAACAGATGATATAATGTATGTATGGTGGGCCACGGGGCAGCAACACAGGGGGGGCAGATGTTGGGTTGGTTGGAAGCACCCCATGGGCACTTGTCACCGTGAGCCAGGAGTGGGACCAGCCGGCAACACCTGAGCGCTGAGAGTTGTAGTTGTTGTCCTAGTGTAATGTAGAGAGCTCTTGCACAGATGCAGATGTAGGAGTGTGAAGGACAACTGAGACTCAGACTGAGATAAACGAGGAATAGTTTTTACTGGAATGCTTGGAAGGACAAGTATAAAAGTTCACTTCTGAAAGTACAATAACCTTTTGTGACAATCATTCCGGTAGGGAGGCCATATACAGACAAAGTTCTCACATGCTTTTAAAGAGATATATAAAGTCCTGATAAGTTTTGACAATAGTGGCTTGTAATACTTGAATACACTTAAGACAGCTGCTTGGAATATACTTGAGACAACACTGAAGTGGCGATATACTAGAGAATACACTGGTAGTTAGTTGAGATAGACTTGCAATAGACTGTAGACTGTTACAATACACTGTAGTTGTAGAGAATGTGCAAGCATTAGCGGGTTATAATAGGTCCGTTTCGGGTGGCAACCTGGGGCCCTGAGCCCCTGCTGATTGATTTGCAAAAAATCACTGCTTTTTTACCGCAATTTTGCACAAATCAGGGTATCATGACATTATCTATCCTGTACTATGAACACCACACTAGTGCTGCCATAGTTAGGGGTTGGGGCCCAGTCCTGGTGAACAGCCCGGGGTCTATGGTAAAGGTTAATCCGCCCCTGTGTGCAAGTTAGAATACTGACAGTTATAGGATCAGGGCCTACTTAGGCGCAGTGGCTCAGCTGGGGCTGTAAAGACAAGTCCTAAATCAACGGGAAAGGACATCCACCTTAAACTATCATGTGGGTACGTAGTAACATGATAATAGGGAGTCCAGGTCCACCTAGTGGAAGAGGTAGTTGTCTGGGAGCAGACAGCAGACAAGAACTGAACCCCCATCCCACTATATATATATATATATATATATATATATATATACTGTATAGCTAACAGGGGTGGATCTGCTTGAGATAACTGTCTGTGACAGGTAGAAGCTCCTGAGGTAGCTAGCTGAGGGATTGGTTAGCAGAAATCAGAAAACAGTGTCAGGAAATACACAATCAATAATAGATCAATGGGTGGTGAATGTGCAACTATAATTTAGATGTCCTGAAATGCAGATCAGAAATAAAGTGCTCCACATATGCCAGTGCTCCACATATGCAGCTTCTTCCCTTCAATTGTGATATACCAGACTCCTACAGTCTCAAAAGAATCCAGTGGGCATAAAAACAACATATGAGCCGGTATCTGTTTTTAATGCTGAGACACCATTTTATTAGTTATCACTCCACTTTGAGAAAATTATTTAATAGGCACATTTGAAGATAAGTCCTCTAACGTATAATACTGCATAGTGCTATAACTGGTGCTATTTAATATGGAGCACCCCTGGCAGAATATGAGCCATAACGTACCATTCGTACTTTATTGAGGCACACAGAGTGAACTATATGCACCACCATACAGGCTTCCAGCACACAGCCCAACCATGTGTATGCAGCCTTATTGATGCACATTTAGACTATTGTATTATGGAAAATGGGAACAGAAAATCAATTTGACAAGTTGCAGATAGGATAAGCTGTCTATTCATGTACTGTCTGAAGCCTGTGTTATAAATACGCCTGCATTATCGCTATATTCATCTTTTTATAAAATGTTTGTACTACAGAAAATATATTATATTGAGCAGAGAACATGACCTTTATCACTACATCTACTGACATCTAAAGCGTTTCCCTGTAAAAGCTTGTCTCTTTTGATGTGAAAAGCCATTTCATATTCTACAATTCAATTCTTTTCTTTCTACAGCTCAACAATGAGCCAGGAGCGTAGATCTGCAGAGTATGCATCCGAGCAGACAACGCACACAACGGCCTTGCCAGAGCCCCACCAAAATGGCACGGATATATCGTCCAAGCACAATGTCTTCTCCGATATGAAGGACAAATTTATGAATGAACTCAGCAAACTACCAAGTAAGACAATGTATTGGGTTCTTTTTTTCTGCTAAGAAAAGTAACAGCTAAAAAAAAAATGTTTAGCCTGTGACAGACGTGGTCCTCCGTGAGCTGTATGAATCAATGCATCTCCATTTGTCCTGCAGGAGAGATTGTCACATTGAATTGTTACGGCTATATAACTTCAAAGGAAATAATGATTGTGAGGGAACATTAATCACGAAGTCTACGCTGGCAACTGTGCCAAAAGGTTACTGAAAGGGTACATGGGAAAGGAAGGCCATGGCGTTAGTTAAGTAACTTTAAAGCTCTCCAATGAAATGGTAATATGTTTTTCTGGAAGCAGTAGCTTGTATTATATTTATCATGTAGTGCACATCCTATGGTATTAAGATATAGGTCCCAAAAGAATGGGTTCCACTTTGTATCAGCAGTGCAGCTATAGGTGGTGCAGAGGTAGCAGTCACACCTGGGCCCCTGGTGCCTATTGGGACATAAGAAGGTACCATGTTATAAATGGTATAATGTAGATGACAGCCTTCTTAGGGGTTTTGAATTGGAGCCTACTGTAGGAGCTTTCTTCTTCTAAAATGTGACTCTCCAACTGGAAAAGTACAACTCCCAACATGTCCTAATAGGGAAACAGATCGCAGCCCTGTGTCATGCATCAGCTACTTGGCTTAGTGAGTAAAATACTCTGCAGATGTATCAAGCCAGACAAGCTCTGTGCTTTTAATAATTCAGCAATACATTCCCAGTTAATATGGCTTCTACTGAGAACTGATTTGAATGATCTCCGTTCATTAACAATTGATGTTGGCGATACACACATGTTCTAAGCTTCGCCATCCTGTTCCATTCACCCTTATCTCTTTCTCCTTTTTAATAATACATAGCAGGTGAGGGGGGATATGAGGATTATATCGTAATTGAGGGATGAATGCTTATTAGGAAGAAAAATTTGAGAACTGAAGACATGGGTTGATACTTGCTTTGTCCTATATATATATATATATATATATATATATATATATATATATACAGAAAATGTATAATTTATATAATTTGTACCTACCTAATATCAATATATAATTTGTACCTACCTAATAGCAATATATAATTTATACCTACCTAATTTGAAACATTTCACATAGACGTATATACAATTCATATAAATGATATATCTTTATCCAGCCATGCTACATTTCATCTCTGTGTAAAGCACTGACCCTCAACATGTAGCTTTTCAGCTGAGACAAAACTTCACCTCCTAACATGCCTAGACGGCCAAAGGCTGTCAGGTCACACAGCTGGAAAGCCAAAAATATTTGCAGTGCATTCACTCTGTGACAGTCACTGATTGCCCTGTGACAGCCACATATGCCCATGAGAGTTCTAGTGACATAAGTGCCCCATAGCAGACACTGATGGCCCCATGATGCCCCCCTTCCCCCCAGAGATCAGCTATTTGTGCCCCAATATAAGATATAGATACCAGCACTTTAGCCACAATGCATAGCAGGAGTTTCATTTGCAACAGTCTAGGCCCCCTATGGCAAGCACATTTGCTCCTGCAGATCGAACTACAATGCCACCAGGCAATCCAGACACACATGACAGGCACAGATCCCCTTAGTACATCCACAGTGCCCCAAGGAGTTACAACTATGTATGCCCCTACAGTCACAGGTACACAGGAGCCCAGCCTCCTCATACCATGCTTCTTCTTTTTCTGATGTGCAGTACTCATATTACTCATGTCTGTACATCAGATGCAGTAACTAAGCTTAAAGGGAACCAATCAGCCAAAATTGGCTGATTTATTTCCCTAGAGCACAGTCTTTATACTGTATATTTTGTGCAGCTTGCGGAACTTATCGCCTATATACCCAAGAAAATAAAATTTAATCCCTCCACATACGGCAGCAAGAGAAGCGGGAGGTAGTCATCTGGGCGGCTCTCCGCCTGTGTCTAGTCACTGCCCTCTGCCTGTCAGCAAGCTCAACGGGGATGTGTGACAGGCAGAGAGGCCTATTACTGCCACCTCTCGCTGTCAATGATCCCCACCAAGCACACTGACAGGCAAAGAGCGGTGACTAGACACGGGTGGGCAGCCGCCTAGATGACTACCTGATGCTCCTCTCCTTGCCACGCACGTGGAGATTAAACTTCATTTTCTTGGGTATAAAGCTGCTGCAGCTGCGACCGGTATGTGCCATGGGCTGCATAGCAGCTTTATACAGTGATGCAGGGAACTGGGGCTGATTGGTACCCTTTAACTATGACATCAGTCAACTTAAAGAAACAAATACGTAATACCTAAGAACCATGACTGCTTCCCTGCTACCTAATATGGGATGGTCGAAATTACCAATGAAGTCTCAGTAGGAATGCAAAGTTGGTGGATTCATGGGCACACACTCATCACAGAGATGAAGCCCGCAAGAAAGATTCAGATATTGGGATTAAGAAATTGGTTTTTATTATAGAAATGCCGACAACACATTTGAAGGATTTTTTTTTCTCTTCTCTAAATATAACCATTACAAGCAGCAATCCCTCACCTGGGACACCAGGCAAAACACCTTGGTTATGTGGCAATAGGCTTAGTTCCAATACTGCTGTGGCTGTTTGTACAGTGATTTTGCTTTTGAACATTTTCTTGAGATTTTTACAAATAAATGGCACAAAAATGGCAGCAAAAACTAGATGGCCACAGAGTAAGAAGTATTGTGCTGAATGTGCCTGTAGACAATTCCATTATGACTGTGTATGGTGTATCAGTGCTAAATGAGTTATCAATAAGCTAGACTGAGATTGATGGATCCAGTTATAATCACAAAAGAATAAACTACTGCTCAGACAATTTTTCATGAAGCTGGAAGGAAATTATCCTAGAAAATAGCATAAGCACCAGCAAAATGGCCCTGATTTCACAATAATCCTAGCATTGATGCAATTACATTAACTACAGGAGCTGGGCTGGGAGGATCAGGCAATTATATTTTTCCAGGAATATTATGAAGAAATAACTGTTTAAAGGAGGATTGTTATAGTTTAATTATAGATAGCGGAGTAAAAGTAAGAAAAATAAGAAGAAAACATTTTCTTCTCCATTTTCTGCTGCACAGGAGCAAAGTCTGACTATTCAATGAAACTATCAAGACCGGAGGCAAAAGAATCAGCTTACTTATTCAGCCACAAATAACCAGACCTCCAGACCCTAAATAATGACACATCAGGACATTGTACTTAAATAATAGAGATGAGCGAACCGGGTTCGGGTTCGAGTCGATCCGAACCCTAACGTTCGGTATTTGATTAGCTGGGGCTGCTGAACTTGGATAACGCTCTAAGGTTGTCTGGAAAACCTGGATACAGTCAATGACTATATCCATGATTTCCACATAGCCTTAGGGCTTTATCCAACTTCAGCAGCCACCGCTAATCAAATGCCGAAAGTTCGGGTTCGGATCAACTCGAGCATGCTCGAGGTTCGCTCATCTCTATTAAATACCAATCTGTCAGAGACAAAAAAATGTGTCATTGTGTACTGGGCCAGCAGGAGCATTGCTCGATTCTTTATGCAGAGAGAGTCAAAAGTCTGGGGACACCCTTTTATTTAGGAAACAAAAAGGAAAATGATACCATGAAAATTAAAACATCTTGATAGCCGCCCTATTGGATCAAGTTTTTCCAATGAGAAGGTGGTCATGTAGCATATCAAAGAAGATACTCTCTAAGAAATCAATTGCCAGATCTCCTGTAGATCTCTTAAAACTCTGACACAGTATGATATATTGTAGTGTAAGTGATAAGATGTCCAACTAAGTTCTCGCAGGGAAGTGATCCATTATAAATGTTGATGAAATAAGCCCAAGCTCACACTGCAGCTATGGGTTAGGGTTATCCAGAAATGTTGCCCCTGTATCTAAATATGCCCACTATAGCCATTAACAATGCCCCATAGCCAGTCACAATGCCCCTCTGTAGCTGTATATGCCCCATGTAGCCAGAAACCGTGTCCCTTGTAGCTAGATATGCCCTTAGTAGCCAAAACACTGCCTTCCATAGACAGATACAGTATGCCCAATGTAGCCAGAAACTGTGCTTGCTTTAGGTAGATATGCCCCCTGTAGCTAGATATGCCCTTAGCAGCCAAAAGACTGCCTTCCATAGACAGATATGCCCCCTGTAGCCAGAAACTGTGCTTGCTTTAGGTAGATATGCTCCCTGTAAGTATATATGGTGCAGGTAGCCTTACTTAATAATAAATTCATAAAATGTACACACTCCACCCAAAAGCTACTTTTCTATCCTGACGATGCAGATACAGTAAGTTGAAGGCAGTGATGCCCAGCCAGCGCATACCCTTGCTTGCAGCGTATACCACCTGGGATTATGCATACTGCAGGTTGAGCAACACAGATATCAGAGCCTCAGAACAGTAGGTGCAAAATGAGTAGAACAAGTATATTTTTAAAAAACCTATATTTTAGTAATTAATATTTTAAATTATCCTTAAATATTCAAGATTCTGCAATTTTTTTTCCTTATGGATGTAGTTATGACATTCTGTTTGGCTTCAGTTCTGTTTTGTGTCACTCCATTTCATTGTTTCATCTGTTCATTTATGCATTTTCCATTCCTTCTTTGTTTGCTTTCATCCTGTAACATTAAGATCATGCCAGGAAAGGTAAGTGTTCATACCACCTTACCCATCTCCAGAATAGTCTTTATCACCATCATTCTGTGTTTTCTTACCTTTTATGTGTTTCTAGGTTGCTGGTTGTCATATAGAATTTTTACATGCTGTTCTGATGGTTTTACCAATTTCACATTTTGATGGCCTGTCTTTTGGGTTCCAAATTATTTTGCAAATAATATTTTCTCATATTTTCCAAAATTACCTATATGAATTGCAGTCATTGTTATTTTCCAGTCATCAACTATTTGAGTATAATTGAAAGGTTTTTGAAGAAACTGCCTTAGATAAAAGTATATTTAAAAAAAAAAAAACTCAAAATGCACTCAAACTGCATGTTCTTAATTATTATGCACAGCATAATTTTTAACCTTTTCATTTGTATTAAGAACAAAAAAAATGGTCATTTGTGACATTATAAGCATAAGCAGATTATTACAGACTGAATTCAAACAGTTTTCAAGTCAAAAATGTATTCTAGGTGATGTTACTTGCACATAGGACCCCTTGTTGGAAAGGAGCTTCTGAACTCTCGTCCATTGAATTTGTCAGTTTTTGGATGGTTTCTGCTTCAATTGTTTTGCATGAGGACAGAATACCCTCCTAGAGCTGTTGCTTAGAAGTGAACTGCCTCCCTCCATCTTAGACACTCCTTTTGATGATGCTCCAGAGGTTCTCAATGGGGTTGAGGTCAGGGGAGCATGGGGGCCACACAAGAATTCCGTAGTCTGAACCCACCCTAAGTTTGTCCCCTTTTATGCCCATAGCAGCCAGAGATGCAGATGTGTTATTTGCAGCATGAGACGGTGCATTATCATGCATGGAAATGATTTTGCTGCGGAATGCACGGTTCTTCTTCTTGAACCATGGCAGGAAGTGCTGTTTGAGAAACCGCAGATACATTATAGAGTTCATCTTTACCCCTTTAGGGATCCTAAAGGGGCCAACAATCTCTCTCCCCATGATTCCAGCCCAAAACATTACTCCACCTCCTCCTTGTTGGCACTGTAGCCGTGTTTGCATGGGGTGTCCATCAACCAGCCATCCTCCACTTCATCCATCTGGACCATCGAGCGTTGCACAACACTCATCGGTGAAACTGTTTTGAAGTCAGTCTTCATGTATTGTTTGGCTCAACGGAGCTGTTTCTGCTTGTGTGCAGTGGATAGAGGAGGTGGACAGGATGGCTTACGCACAGCTGCACACCTCTGAAGAACCCTGCGATGATCACAATGAAGTGTATTGGCAATGTTGATTGTAGTCATGCCTTGACCTAAACACTCCACAATTTGTTGCTTCTCAGCAGCCGACAGATCCTTTTTCTTTCCCATTTTGGCTCAAAATGTAGGCTGCTTTATAATGTGGGACAGCCTTCTTAAGTAGTCTTGCCTTTAATTGGACACATCTGCCAAACGAATTAGCACAGGTGTCTGCAATTGCTTTCAGTGATATAAAGAGCCCTGGCACACATCACCATCAATGAGTTTAACTGACAAACAAAAAAAATCTTACCTTATCACTCCTAAACACTTTTTGCATAATAATTTGTAGGAAAGGTTGTCAGTATTGGATTAGTGGATCCTGACTCCTAGGTCAGTTGTTTTGTGAGGTTGTGGTGGATGGTATACTCTGTGCACAAGTGTACCAGGGCTAGGATCTAAAGAGATCATGCATGTAGTAGTTAGGCCCTGTGCATCCATATAGTAGTTAGACTACCTCTGTGTACTCATATGGTAGTTAAGTACTTTCCCCCATGTAGGTGTCGGCACTGTAGGTAGTTCCCGTGTAGTTAGCCCCCCTAATTGCAGTACATAAACAAGCAGGAAGACATAAGAGCTGGAGAGAGCAATAGCGAATATCTCTTTATTCAGCCATGCTACTGCAGCTCAGCTCCCATTCACTGCAAAGAGAACTGAGCTGCAGTAACCAGGCATGGCCACTATGCAGTGAATGAAGCTGTTTCTGGCCCTGTTCACACTGCAGATCTGGCCATGGCAGCCCTGCAAAGCAACTGATTAGCGTTGGTCCTGGGTGTTGGCACCCTCCCAATAAGATATGTATGGCATAGCCAAAAGAGAAGCCATCATTATGTGGAACTGAATAACCCTTTAAAGAGGGCCTGTGAGCAGTGTGACTAACATGAAGGCAGTGTACAGTAAAGCTTCTTACTGTGAATCAGGAGATCTATTTCAATCCATTGTTCCATGCTGAGATATAACTTTTAGGGGTTTCATGCAAATGAGAGATATATCCTGGGGGCATTCCCCTGGACTGCAAAAGCCCAGCAATGTTTGGCTTATCAATCTAAACAGAGGCATAGTGGTCTTAGGAGAAAAGGAGCTAAGCATTGCTGGGATTTTGCAGCCCAGGGGAATGCCCCAAGAAGACTTCGCTGCTAAAGTGCATGAAGGTGCTAAAGGTTATATGTTAAAAAAAAAAAAGAATATATGGAAAAAAGTGTTTACATAACAACCATTAAAATCTTAAAATGAGGGATACAAGAAACATATACAGAAATCTCAATACATCTATCTAATATAATTACAAAATTTCCACAATATAGATTTACCATATAAGCCCCTATTACACAGCCTGATGCCTAACCTGATATGTTGGATAAGTGAGCACTGATCTGCTAGATCGCAATTCGCTTACACTAATACACAGCTTGAATATCATGCAGTTACATCATTAGCGATTTCCATGCAGCCCTTACCTCTAAAATATTAAACCTTAAACATACCATGCTCGCCAGTGTTCTAAAAGCTTGTGCCTGGACACGCAGCCACCGCTGGAACTTCAGAGTTCCAGCAGGGCTGCAGCGCTGTCCCGTCTCAGCCAGTGATTGGCTCTGAAGCTCCAGCGGTGTCTGCGGGCAGTGGGCAGAAGCTAGAAGAACAATAGGGAGCAAGGACATGTATGTATAATGTTTAGTTTTATTTTTTTTACACAGTCATCAGCCATTGGCCGTGCATTGCTATAACACTTAGTGATGCACGGTCGGCAGCTGATAATTTTTCAACACATTGAAAGACAACGATCAGCCGATGATCGTTTTTTCAGTCTTTATTACATGGAGTGATCATCTGCCAAATCAAATAATAACCATAGCACCTAATATGGGGCAATAGGGTGTATTTAGGTAGGACTTCTTTTACTTTCTACCCTCCATCCATCAACTGTCCCAATCCCCCTTCCCTGGAGGACAGAAAAAAACAACTTTTCCTCTTAGAAACCCAAACTCTTTTATAATAAGAATTCTAATTTTTTAAATTTAAATTTCTCCATTGAATTGTTAATAAAGTCTTAAAAGAAAGTCAGTACCTTGAAATGATTAGTTACTTGACCTGACATAAAGCGAGACCACTGATCCAAGAAACCCTATTGCTTTCAAATCTGGTAGGGTCAACCAAAGGGAAAAAGGAAAACAAAAAGAGAAGTTTCTTAATTTCGCCATACACTTATTAAGTTATTGTACACTGCCTTAAGGCTATGGGAAATATCCCTATTTTTGTCACAATTGCTACAGTATTTTACAGTGAATTTCACAATTTGTGCAAAAATAGTGCTAAATGACACTAGACACTAATTAAACGCATTGGGGGAGATTTATCAAAGATGGTGTAAAGTGAAACTGGCTCAGTTGCCCCTAGTAACCAATCAGATTCCACCTTTTATTCCTCACAGACTCTTTGGAAATTGAAAGGTGGAATCTAAATGGTTGCTAGGGTCAACTGAGCCAGTTTCACTTTACACCATCTTTGATAAATCTTCCCCTATGTGTAAACATAGCCCTGCTTAGCCACTTAGAAAAAAAAAAAAAACGCTGACTGGTCGACCTTAAATATTCTCTGGTGGCCAGATTTTAATTACAGGGCTGCTGAAGAGAAATACTAACCTGGATGTGAATTGATATAGGGATATGCCATTCCTAAATAGCCAGAACTCTGAAATAAAAAGAACCTCATTTATGACATGACTGAAGTATCACACAGATAATTAGCATAATGACGACAGACAATGACATCATGGTTACATTCACATGCCAGCTACATATATTTTCCTGTGATAAAAACAGGATGTTTTGCTAACACCTGAATTAATTGGTAACATTCAACAAAAATGATACGGCTCACACGTCACTTGCTCAGGAACATCTGTGATGTGGAACATGAAATGTCACCCACCCACCAGGATCTTATAGCACTGTTTTTCCAGATGATACATAGTGACTTATATTACCATGTTTTTAAAAGAGAAAGTGGCAAGAGCTATCAAAATGAATCAAACCAGACCATGTAATATCCTAGTTGTCCATATATATATATATATATATATATATATATATATATATATTGGGACTGCAATATTTATGTGCTCTGCCTCATTTCAGATCTGGTAGAGTGGATGGGCCTCATTTACTAACAATGTGTCAATTTTAAGCCGTTATACTTGTGTCAGTTTTTTCATGTTAAATTCATTAATGTGGTGCATGCCTTAGTAGATGTGAAGGATTTTTTACAGGACAAAACTAAAACCCAACGATGCGACCACACTAGAAGTGGCTGTTTTTTAGAATAGAAAACCCATCCAAAAATGATGGGTGGCTTCATAAATGTGCAGTTTTTTAAAGGACACACCCACAACATGCCCACTTGGCAGGTTTTTGGACAAAAATGATGGGTTGGTCTGTTTTTGTTGGGTTGTGTTGCACACCTTTAGTAAATTTGTCAGAAGACAACAATTTTTATCTTTTCTTTATTCTTTTTCAATGAAACAACATCAGTGTAACACTTATTTTGGATACATACATTACTCACAAAAAGATAGGGATGTATGGCTTGCAGGTGAAATTTATGGAAATCGTTCACGCCACAGTGATATTATATCATGAAAGTGGGGCATCTAAGTAGACACATGCAATGGAAATTTTCTCCTCTTAAACAATGTATTAAAGTGACTGTACCACCAGACCCAGGCTGAAGCACTGGAGGCGGGCCGACCCACCCTTAGTGGGAGGAAACCCTAGCCCCTCTATGATAGGGTTCCATTGATTCTAACGCAGTCACATCAACCCAATGCCCTTGCACATCTTTGTATCATTGGGCTATGTTCACAAATAGAGTTTAATTAATGTTTAAGTAGCCTTAATTTGCACTATTTTGGTGTGAATTGCGCGATCGCAGTACAATAGTGCTATTTTTGTCATAACTCCATTAAAATTGCGACAAAGATAGTGCTATTTTACCAGGAATTGAATGTTAACACAATTTAATGCTATGTGTGAGCATAACCTCAGGGAACCTGCTGGAGACTGGGGTACCTCATGTGGCCTGCACTTTCTTCAGACCTGAATCCTAAAGAAAACCTATTAGCGTGTAGAGGCTTGTAGCTCTGTAGCCCAGAACCTCAATGACCTGAGGGCCGCCCTTCAAAAAGAGTGGGATGCCATGCCTCAGCAGACAATAAATCGTCAGATGTCGTCAGGCTGTAATTGATGCAGGACAAGTTATTGAGACACTGACATTTTTTGTTGGGGTATACCCACCACTGTTTGGCTTTTATGAGATTAGGAAATCACCACTGCATGCTTCTACTCACATGTCCTACTTTTATGATATATTATCACTGTAGCGTAAACCTTTTACGTTTTTCATACATTTTGCCCTCAAGCCAGATATCCCTAACTTTTTGTGAGTAGTATATATTCATAGTGTAAAGACTTTCACAAAAGACCACAGAAGGTAGTGAGCAGAAGATATTTGTGCATTGACCTTTACATGAGGCTGTGTCCTACTAAAGCAGCAATTATGAGCTTTGGCCTTGTCTGAGCTAAAGATCACTTGGTCTATTAAAGTGTATGTGTAGAGGTGACACAGGCTGCAGTAAACCTAAGGCAGCTCCCTGAAGTGAAAATAACCAAAAATCACATTTACTTCAAAGCAGCCAAGCAGACAGAGCAGCATCAACTGTGTAATCCAGGGCTGGTTAATGGCCTCACATAGTAACTGAAATGTTACTATGGCATTGTCTAGAATGTATTCATGTACACTAGATTACTACAACAATACATAGGAGTTTCTGACTACAGATTTACTATTTGGCCTTGGAGCCAGTGTAGTCCAACTGCAGCTCTGAGCTTCATATTGCCAGGGGATTTGTAAAGGTTTTGATACATACTGAAATGTGATGTTACATTCCAGTTCCTCATTATTTCAAACATCTGTTTGTTGTCAGTGAATGGTAACATCCTTGTCTATATCCCGAGGCTGATAACTTACATGGCTCTAATACTTCACAGCCAAGTTTGTTCAAATGTAATGTAGTGAATTCCCTGGAATCTAAACACATTTATAGCACTGAACCTTCTCGTGTTTTACAGCTTATTATTATGTAGGGGGTCTTACAGATGTAGAGAATGGTACCACCTCCGCGCCCCTGCCAGCCTACACATTCTTCCCTCTACTTGTATGAAGAAATTCAATAAATGTCGACCCCCCTTGTCAAAGGGGCTACGTCCATACACACTGACAGTGAAGGATTTACTGTACCAAAACAGACATGTCAGACGAGGTGACAGCACCTTAATAAAGATAGTGACGCACATGCAATGTCTTCTGAATGAAATACTTGTGATTTCATTCATTCTCTATCTGGCCCAAGTCCTGATTATTTGTACTGACCACTGCAGAGTTTGCTGATGAGACATTGTTGGCCCCTCATTTCTGCAGCCATCTGTAGGTTCTATAGAGACACAGAGAAGGGAAATCTGTCACCTGGAAATTCAGTACCAGTGTTACATAGGTTTTAAAGAAAGGAGACACATACTACTTTTTATTTAGCTGTCTGTGGTTCACTACGCTACAAAACGTTCCTTTATGCTGTTGCAGTGTTAGGCTATGCGCACACATCGTAAGAGATCGGCCGTTCCATGACCCGGGCGGGTCACAGAACGGCTAGTCTCTCAAAAGATCATCACTGCAGTACCGTCCGGATGATCTCTATGGCCGCAGAGTTCTGATGCGCATCCGTGCATGCCCGCATCAGAACTCTCCACTGCACACTGTGGAGCAAGCTTCCGGAGCCGCTCGCTCAACAGTGTGCACTGACATAGTTTTCTACGGCCGCTATTCAATGAAATAAATGTCAGTTATTCACGGCACTGCTGGGGATCACGGCTGTACAGTGTCCATATTAGGACATAGTCAGAAGTCAAAGTCAAGAATCATTTTGACACAAAAGTGACTACTGATTTTGATTACTGACTCTGATAACTGACTCTGACTTCTGATTACTGACTCTGATTACTGACTCTGATTACTGACTCTGACTACTCACTCTGATTACTGACTACTGACTCTGATTACTGACTCTGATTACTGACTCTGATTACTGACTCTGACTACTGACTCTGATTACTGACTACTGACTCTGATTACTGACTCTGATTACTGACTCTGATTACTGACTCTGACTATTCACTCTGATTACTGACTCTGACTACTGACTCTGACTACTGATTCTGATTACTGACTCTGATTACTGACTCTGATTACTAACTACTCACTCTGATTACTGACTACTCACTCTGATTACTCACTCTGATTACTGACTCTGACTTCTCACTCTGATTACTGACTCTGATTATTGACTACTGACTCTGATAACTGACTCTGACTACTGACTGACTACTGACTCTGACTACTGACTCTGATTACTGACTCTGATTACTGACACTGACTACTGACACTGACTACTTATACCTGACTTCTGATTAAATAATGTGTAATATCTGATCTGTGAAATGTCAGTAGTTAGTAGTCCCCATTCAGTTTTAGTTTCACTTTCACTTCAACTGCCAGGCAGCCCCTAGCTTGCAGTATTCAGGTAAGAAAATGAAGTGATATCTGATCTCTGACTCTGATCTCTGACTTGGTCAGGAGTGAGGAGTCAGTGTGATCTCAGCAGGAGGGGCGGGGCTTCGACCAGAATGGAAGGAGTTGTGTTGACCTTACAAGCAGGAAGTAGGAAGCAGTGAGCTGCTGCACCATTCACTCCTGCAGAAAGAGAGGGAAGGAAGCTGCAATGTCCACAGTAACATGGGGGAGGACTGGTGTATGGGGGTCTGTAAACAGGGGGAGAGTACTGGTGTGTGGGGGGTCTGTATACAGGGGGAGAGGACTGGTGTGTGGGATCTGTATACAGGGGGAGAGGACTGGTGTGTGGGATCTGTATACAGGGGGAGAGGACTGGTGTGTAGGGACTGTATATAGGGGGAGAGGACTGGTGTGTGGGGTCTGTATACAGGGGGAGAGTACTGGTGTGTGGGGGGTCTGTATACAGGGGGAGAGGACTGGTGAGTAGGGTCTGTATACAGGGGAGAGGACTGATGTGTGTTTGGTCTGTATACAGGGGGAAAGGTCTGGTGTGTGGGGAGTCGACACACACACCAGTCCTCTCCCCTATATACAGACCCCCCCCCCCCCACACACACACACACACACACACACCAGTCCTCTCCCCTATATACAGCCCCCCCACACACACACACAAACACCAGCCCTCTCCCCTATATACAGACCCCCTCACACACACACACACACCAGTCCTCTCCCCTGTATACAGACCCCACACACACACACACACCAGTCCTCTCCCCTGTATACAGACCCCCCACACACCAGTCCTCTCCCCCTGTATACAGACCCCCCACACACCAGTCCTCTCCCCCTGTATACAGACCCCACACACACACCAGTCCTCTACCCCTGTATATAGAACCCCCCCCACACACACACACACCAGTCCTCTCCCCCTGTATACAGACCCCACACAGACCAGTCCTCTCCCCCTATATACAGACCCCACACAGACCAGTCCTCTCCCCCTATATACAGACCCCACACAGACCAGTCCTCTCCCCCTATATACAGACCCCACACAGACCAGTCCTCTCCCCCTGTATACAGACCCCACACACCAGTCCTCTCCCCTGCACACAGACCCCACACACCAGTCCTCTCCCACTGTATACAGACCCCACACACCAGTCCTCTTCCCCTGTATACAGACCCCACACACCAGACCTGTCCCCCTGTATACAGACCACCCACACACCAGTCCTCTCCCCCTGTATACAGACACCACACCAGTCCTCTCCCACTGTATACAGACCCCACACACCACTCCTCTCCCCCTGTATACAGACCCCACACACCAGTCCTTTCCTCTGTATACAGACCCCACACACCAGTCCTCTCCCCCTGTATACAGGCCCCACACACCTGTCCTCTTCCCTGTAGACAGACCCCACACCAGTCCTCTCCCCTGTATACAGAGCACACACACCAGTCCTCTCCCCCTGTATACAGAACCCACACACACCAGTCCTCTCCCCCTGTATACACACCCCACACACCAGTCCTCTCCCCCTGTATACAGACCCCACACACACCAGTCCTCTCCCCCTGTATACACACCCCACACACCAGTCCTCTCCCCCTGTATACACACCCCACACACACCAGTCCTCTCCCCCTGTATACACACCCCACACACCAGTCCTCTCCCCCTGTATACAGACCCCACACACCAGTCCTCTCCCCCTGTATACAGACCCCACACACCAGTCCTCTCCCCCTGTATACACACCCCACACACCAGTCCTCTCCCCTGTACACAGACCCCATACACCAGTCCTCTCCCCCTGTATACAGACCCCACACACCAGTCCTCTCCCCCTGTATACAGACCCCCCACACCAGTCCTCTCCCCCTGTATACAGACCCCACACACCAGTCCTCTCCCCCTGTATACAGACCCCCACACACCAGTCCTCTCCTCCTGTATACAGACCCCACAAACCAGTCCTCTCCCCTGTATACAGACCCCACACAACAGTCCTATCCCCCTGTATACAGACACCACACACCAGTCCTCTCCCCCTATATACAGACCCCCACACACCAGTCCTCTCCCCCTGTATACAGACCCCCCACACACCAGTCTTCTCCCCTGTATACAGACCCCACACACCAGTCCTCTCCCCTGTATACAGACCCCACACACCAGTCCTCTCCCCCTGTATACAGACCCCCACACACCAGTCCTCTCCTCCTGTATACAGACCCCACAAACCAGTCCTCTCACCCTGTATACAGACCCCCCACACACCAGTCCTCTCCCCTGTATACAGACCCCACACACCAGTACTCTCCCCTGCATAAAGACCCCACACACCAGTCCTCTCCCCTGTATACAGACACCACACACCAGTCCTCTCCCCCTGTATACAGACCCCACACACCAGTACTCTCCCCCTGTATAAAGACCCCACACACCAGTCCTCTCCCCTGTATACAGACCCCACACAACAGTCCTATCCCCCTGTATACAGACACCACACACCAGTCCTCTCCCCCTATATACAGACCCCCACACACCAGTCCTCTCCCCCTGTATACAGACCCCCCACACACCAGTCTTCTCCCCTGTATACAGACCCCACACACCAGTCCTCTCCCCTGTATACAGACCCCACACACCAGTCCTCTCCCCCTGTATACAGACCCCCACACACCAGTCCTCTCCTCCTGTATACAGACCCCACAAACCAGTCCTCTCACCCTGTATACAGACCCCCCACACACCAGTCCTCTCCCCTGTATACAGACCCCACACACCAGTACTCTCCCCTGCATAAAGACCCCACACACCAGTCCTCTCCCCTGTATACAGACACCACACACCAGTCCTCTCCCCCTGTATACAGACCCCACACACACCAGTCCTCTCCCCTGTATACAGACACCACACACCAGTCCTCTCCCCCTGTATACAGACCCCACACACCAGTACTCTCCCCCTGTATAAAGACCCCACACACCAGTCCTCTCCCCCTGTATACAGACCCCACACACACCAGTCCTCCCCCCTGTACCCCCCCATGTTACTGTGGATATTGGAGCTTCCTTCCATCTGTTTCTGCAGGAGTGAATAGTGCAGGGTAGTGACTAAATCCCATACCGCAAAGGGACCTCACTGGGTGCGCGCACACATCTCCCAGGCAAGCCCCGCCCCGGTCGGATTTCATTGGCTGCTCCACTCCAGGCTTCCTATCAGTCAAAATCAGACCCTGCCTGACCCCCGACCCTAATCCGAGCGTTTAGTATTAGGGTTAGGGTTGGGGGTTGGCTTAGGGTTATGTCCACTGATTTTTATTATTATTTATTTATTTATAAAGCGCCCTTAATTCCAGAGCGCTATACAATAGATAGGGGTAACAAGCTGAACAATACAAGATCAAAACACATTACATGAAGGCAAAAGACAGGCTGATACATGGGGGAAGAGGACCCTGCCCGCGAGGGCTCACAATCTATAGGGTATAGGGAGAGAAACATCAGGTAAAGTGCAGCCAGTCAAGTGTGATGCAGAGTTATTGTATGTTGTAGCCTAGTTTGAAGAGATGGGTTTTCAGGTTACTTTTGAAGGACTTGATGGTGGATGAGAGCCGGATGTGTCGGGGTAGCGAGTTCCAGAGTATGGGGGAGGCTCGGGGAAAGTCTTGGAGGCGGTTGTGCGAGGTACGAACAAGGAGGGAGCGGAGACGGAGGTCACTGGAAGATCGAAGGTTGCGTAAGGAACGGTAGCAGGATATCAGGTCAGAGATGTACGGAGGGGACAGGTTGTGGATGGCCTTGTATGTCATGGTCAACAATTTAAAGTGAATACGTTGGGCAATGGGGAGAGGCAGAGGCAAAGCGAGGGGAAAGGTGGATTAGTCGGGCGGCAGAGTTTAGGATAGACTGGTCGGGAGCAAGGGAGTTAGATGGAAGGCCAGAGAGGAGGATGTTACAGTAGTCCAAGCGGGAAATAATGAGAGCATGGACCAGCAGTTTGGTAGAGTCAGGGGTGAAAAAAGATCGGATTTTGGAAATGTTTTTGAGGTAAAGGCGGCAGTAGGTGGTCAGGGCTTGAATTTGGGGTTTAAAGGACAGGGCAGAGTCAAAGGTGACCCCGAGGCAGCGGACTTGAGGGACAGGGGACAGAGTGCAGCCATTGATAGTGATTACTAAGAAGGAAAAATAGAACAGCGCTCCATAGCACAGATCAGGAGATATGAACGAGCGGTGAGAGGATAGTATATAAGACTCTCACCTGATGCGGTTGTGCAATGGAGAGGCACAACACTCAACAAACTCATGGGCTTAGACCGCTGCCACTCCCAGGTAAACCATCCAAGATGGGTATTTCAAAGCAAGATAAACGACCTCCTCTCCAAACCAGGGTAAGTATGAATGTTTTTATACAATAAATTTATTTTAATTAACTTCATATGTCCATCTGGATCTGCGCCCGTACTTACAGGGGGAGAGGACTGGTGTGTGGGGTCTGTATACAGGGGGAGAGGACTGGTGTGTGGGGTCTGTGTACAGGGGAGAGGACTGGTGTGTGGGGTCTGTATACAGGGGGAGAGGACTGGTGTGTGGGGTGTGTATACAGGGGGAGAGGACTGGCGTGTGTGGGGTCTGTATACAGGGGGAGAGGACTGGTGTGTGGGGTGTGTATACAGGGGGAGAGGACTGGTGTGTGGTGTCTGTATACAGGGGGACAGGTCTGGTGTGTGGGTGGTCTGTATACAGGGGGAGAGGACTGGTCTGTGTGGGGTCTGTATATAGGGGGAGAGGACTGGTCTGTGTGGGGTCTGTATATAGGGGGAGAGGACTGGTCTGTGTGGGGTCTGTATATAGGGGGAGAGGACTGGTCTGTGTGGGGTCTGTATATAGGGGGAGAGGACTGGTCTGTGTGGGGTCTGTATATAGGGGGAGAGGACTGGTCTGTGTGGGGTCTGTATATAGGGGGAGAGGACTGGTCTGTGTGGGGTCTGTATATAGGGGGAGAGAACTGGTGTGTGGGGGGTCTGTATACAGGGGAGAGGACTGGTGTGTGTGTGTGGGGTCTGTATACAGGGGAGAGGACTGGTGTGTGTGTGTGTGTGTGTGTGTGTGAGGGGGTCTGTATATAGGGGAGGGCTGGTGTGTGTGTGTGTGTGTGTGTGGGGGGGCTGTATATAGGGGAGAGGACTGGTGTGTGTGGGGGGGGGGGTGGTCTGTATATAGGGGAGAGGACTGGTGTGTGTGTCGACTCCCCACACACCTGACCTTTCCCCCTGTATACAGACCAAACACACATCAGTCCTCTCCCCTGTATACAGACCCTATTCACCAGTCCTCTCCCCCTGTATACAGACCCCACACACCAGTCCTCTCCCCCTGTATACAGTCCCTACACACCAGTACTCTCCCCCTGTATACAGACCCCCCACACACCAGTCCTCCCCCACGTTACTGTGGACATTGCAGCTTCCTTCCCTCTCTTTCTGCAGGAGTGAATGGTGCAGCAGCTCACTGCTTCCTACTTCCTGCTTGTAAGGTCAACACAACTCCTTCCATTCTGGTCGAAGCCCCGCCCCTCCTGCTGAGATCACACTGACTCCTCACTCCTGACCAAGTCAGAGATCAGAGTCAGACATCAGATATCACTTCATTTTCTTACCTGAATACTGCAAGCTAGGGGCTGCCTGGCAGTTGAAGTGAAAGTGAAACTAAAACTGAATGGGGACTACTAACTACTGACATTTCACAGATCAGATATTACACATTATTTAATCAGAAGTCAGGTATAAGTAGTCAGAGTCAGTAGTCAGAGTCAGTAGTCAGAGTCAGTAATCAGAGTCAGTAATCAGAGTCAGTAGTCAGAGTCAGTAGTCAAAGTCAGTAGTCAGAGTCAGTAATCAGAGTCAGTAGTCAGAGTCAGTAGTCAGAGTCAGTAGTCAATAATCAGAGTCAGTAATCAGAGTGAGTAGTCAAAGTCAGTAATCAGAGTGAGTAATCAGAGTGAGTAGTCAGTAATCACAGTCAGTAATCAGAGTGATTAGTCAGAAGTCAGAGTCAGTAATCAGAGTCATTAGTCAGAGTCAGTAATCAGAGTCAGTAGAGTCAGTAATCAGAGTCAGTAATCAGAGTCAGTAGTCAGTAATCAGAGTCAGTAGTCAGTAATCAGTCAGTAATCAGTCAGTAATCAGAGTCAGTAATCAGAGTGAGTAGTCAGAGTCAGTAATCAGTCAGTAATCAGAGTCAGTAATCAGAAGTCAGAGTCAGTTATCAGAGTCAGTAATCAAAATCAGTAGTCACTTTTGTGAGTAGTCAGAGTCAGTAATCAGAGTCAGTAGTCAGTAATCAGAGTCAGTAATCAGAGTCAGTAGTCAGTAATCAGAGTCAGTAATCAGAGTCAGTAATCAGAGTCAGTAATCAGAGTCAGTAATCAGAGTCAGTAGTCAGTAATCAGAGTCAGTAATCAGAGTGAGTAGTCAGAGTCAGTAATCAGAGTCAGTAATCAGAGTCAGTAATCAAAGTCAGTAATCAGAGTCAGTAATCAAAATCAGTAGTCACTTTTGTGTCAAAATGATTCTTGACTTTGACTTCTGACTATGTCCTAATATGGACACTGTACGGCTGGAACGTATACTATGTGTATATGTTCTGGCCGGGATCCCATAGAAGGAAAGGTAACGTATATTTCCTTAATAATCACGGCCGTTGTACAACAGCCATGATTTTACGGAAATATACGTTGTGTGAATATAGCCTTAGGCTGGGTTCACACACAGTATATTTTAGTCAGAATTGTGGTCCTCAAATTGCAACCAAAACCAGGAGTGGATTAAAAACGCAGAAAAGCTATGTGGATGGCCGTCATTTAATGGCAAAAATTTGCTGTTATTTTAAAACAACGTCTGTTGTATTGAAATAATGGCAGTTATTTACCATTATATGGCGGGCATCCACTCAATTTCACCATTGTGTGAATATAGCCTTTCTGTGTTTTCAATCCACTCCTGGTTTTGGTTGCAAAATACTGACCAAATACTGACAAATATACTGTGTGTGAACCCAGCTTTAGGGTCCTATTTGAGGGCCTGATCATAAAGTGTAAACGAACGCCAATCTGTTTTACTGAACAATTACACAAGCCGACTATAAGACAGCAAGGGTTACATGGACATTGTTACAATAAAGTACTTACTTACCTTACCACGTGCCCTGATGTCCTCGGCCATCCCCAGGTGTCCTCGGGCCTTTTACGGTCTCTGCAGCTGCAGCTCTGCCTTCTGTTTCTGTCTCTGCACTGACAGGCCGCTCAGTCAATCACTGGCCTCTGTCTTGTCTCGGCCAGTGATTGGCTGAGTGGCCTGTCAGTGTAGAGACTGGACCAGAAGGGAACAGAAATCAGAGCTGCATCTGCAGAGACCGGGGAAGGCGCGAGGGGAATGTGGAAAGATAAGTAAAAACTTTATCAATTTATACTACAATCATCAGCCATCGGTCATGTGTAGCTATTACACATAGAGATGAATGCCTGGCGGACAATGATTCTAGGTCTTGACCTAAAGACATGATCAGCGGATGATTGTTGTCTTTATTACACAGACCGATAAACAGCTAAATCGCTCCGTTCAGACGATTATCGCTCTGTGTAAAAGGGCCCCTAGGCTATGTTCACACACAGTATTTCTGTCAGTCTTTTGGGCAGTCTTTTTTTCCAAAATCAGGACTGGAACTGACAGGGCAAAATTATATTGGAAGGACTTGCACATCTTCCGTGTTTTCAACCCATTCCTGGTTTTGGTTGAAAAAATTCTGACCAAAAGACTGATATAAATACTATGTGTGACCATAGCCTTTGGTTATGTTCACACTAGGTAATTTTCATGGAGAGATCCACCAAGGAATCCTGCCTGTCTCAGTGAGCTATAGCCTGTCTATGAGAGGGCTTGAACGCCTCCGCTCCCGACGCCCTCCGTGCAAAGAATTAACATGTCTTAGGAAAGTCTTCAAATGCATTAAATTTATCAACGTGGCTCCAGCTGTTTGATAAATCTGGTGCATCTAGACAATCGAGTCCAAGTATGCACATGTTTAAATTTAGACCAAATATAAGTTAGCTTGCAGTACTTTACACCAGAATCCTTTGTCAAAACTTGTGCACATAATTCTGGTGTACGTCCCACTCACTGACTGGCTGAGCTGCCATCATGACATCGGCAGCAAAGTCGATCCTGGAGCCACGATCCGGCGCTGAAGAGGTACGGTGAGAGGTGAGTTAGTACCCTGAGAGCAAGACGCAGCAATGCTGAACCGAATCAGCCTGATGAGAAAACCCCTTTAACTACTATAGGCTAATTTGCTAATATTTGTTCTAAATTTTTGACGGAAAACTTATAATGTAGCATAAGTTTTTTGCCTAAAATTGTGCCAGAATTCTAGTGCATTTGCAATAGTAAATCTGCCTGTGGTTTATGTGAAAATACTAGATTAGTTTTGATGTACTGACAAATTCAGCTGTGCTATTCCTAATAGATTCCTAAGAAAATAAAGTCTAGCCTCTAAGGTTCTTTTGTTCGATTAAACCTAATATTGTACATGTAACATGTATCCATGTTCTAGTTAGCAGAGCTGTCAGGAATATTCATGTATTTTTGAACAGTGCTACATGGCCAATTAGACACATGGCTTTCCTACATAAAACACCTTTGTGCACTCAGAGTACTAAATAGAGACTAAATAAAAACACACAATAAGATCCATGAACTACTGATTGATGACAGTTTCGCAGCAAAACAAATAGTAAGATTGTGTTTACACATGTTGCAGTACTGTCATGATTCTCCAGCACTTTCACAGTACTGTGACAGTACCACAACAGTAATGTTTGTGAACAAAGCCTAATGCCATAGTAACTAGATGCATTATTTTACGCTTGATAACTATTGTGCATACTGGTAACTAATGGTACTAATACTATTATTACTATAATTCCAAGCAGTTCTTGTGCTTTAAAAAAACATCACCAGCCTTTCTCAGTTGGGTAGCAAAAAGTAAGCAAACCATAGTATAATTGCGCCTCATTTGATTTGCCAAAAAGCAAAGTGTAAATGTAATATTGATCTCTGTTACCTGGTTCCAGGCTGTGATGTCTATATCTGTGTATGAAACAGTCGCAGCAGATGAAACTGTATTCAGCTTATAATCGCTGTGGCTCTTTTACTGGCTAGAGATCAACTCTTGAAACTTAGTTCTACAAGATTAGAAAAATATGACAGGGTTCTCACCGCTGATCTAAAGCACAAGATCTGTTCTGGTTTATGTTTCATGAACAATTATTGAATTGTTTTATTCTGTATTTTCTTTTAATACCAGTTCCACCATGGGCTCTGGCCACCATTCTCATTGTGGCTGGGCTGCTGCTACTATGCTGTTGTTTCTGCATCTGTAAGAAGTGTTGTGGAAAGAAGAAGAAAGGCAAGAAAGGAAAGGATAAGGTCAAGGCCCAAATTAACATGAAGGAGGTGAAGGATTTGGGAAAAAGCTACATTGATAAGGTAAGTGATTCATACCATATTCACAAGTGTTCAACTGTAGACTTCACTAAAGTACTTAGTAAAGTGTATACTGTGATCTATGGGTTTTATAGAAACTATGTCATCAAGTATCTTAGGATGTCTTAATATTACATACATGTCAAGCTGACCAGCCGTATCTTAAGATGGATTTGTTACTATGACAAAGGGCCATCCTCTATGTGTAAAGGAAAGAAGGTTTTACCATCATCAAAGATGGGGCCTATTTACTGTAAGAGCAGTGAGACTGTGGAACTCTCTGCCACAAGATATTGTACTTATAATAAACGACTACAGGAGGAGCATGGGTGCCCTGCATTAAAAAATATAATATTCTGTTGTTACTTCTATTTATTTCTAGAGAACATTGATCCAGGCGTTGATTCTGATTGCCAAATTTGGGGTCATAAAAAACATTTCTCCTTGGTATGGGGCAGTTGGTGTTTGCCTTACCAAGCTGTTTGGGTTATGGGTTAAGCTTGATGGACTCTTTTGGAAGCTTTTGAATGATGTAAAACTATTGTGTGATAAAAAAAAAAATTCAAACGCCCTTCAGGGTAATCTTCTGTTAAATTGTTACTGTCATTTGAAATAACTTCATCAGACAAGTCTTAAAATATTGATCAAAGCAGGTCTTTTACCTTATTATAGTCTATGAAGCAGAAGTCAGATGTTTGGCCACATCTTTCCCCTGGCTGTGTCTCTAGATTGCAGTGGGTCCTCTCAGTGAGACCTGACGCAAACAATACATTTCACATGTTTCAAAAGTTATTTTAAATGAAAAAAGTTATTTTACATTACAGTAATGCCTTATTTGAGAGTGGTCCTATTTTTAGGACTTATATAGTCGCCAGTGTGTTTTGGTTACAAACAGCTTGCTTTGCAGTGGGGGAACTTGTGTGAGATGCTTACCTCACTGGGTTCCTATGGTGCACATCTCCTTCACCACCCACTACTGAAATCAGTGCTGCTGGATGCTGAGCCAATCAGGGTTGGGGCTCAGAAACCAGTGATAGTAGAGGTGAACTATGTAAAACAAGCTTCTGCTATTGGCAGGTGCCTATGGCTTTTATATCTTCTGGCTATTCATTCTGAAGTCTGTTCTGTGATTTTGATCCTCTGGCTTCTGACCTATTTGGACCATGTACCTGGTAACCCCTTTTTGCGAACTCTATTTTGACCTCACCTCTTCACTTGACTGTTCCCAGCTACCCGCTGCCTGCTGATTCTGCATTTACGTGACTTCCTGTCTAGTTGACTTCTGGACTGCTCACAGTTTATTCTCCTGCCTGTCAGTTTTGTTCCTACAAGACCTCCTGGTACTGATTCAGTTAGAAAACCACATTTACCCCTTCCTGGACCCCTGTGATGAGTTTACACCCTACTGACCAACATCATCATGTAACCTAGGTTCCTAGCGGTTAAGTTCATCCAAATCCAAATGGAGTTTTTGGCTGGTAAAATTCAATATAGAAGATATTTAATTTCCATAAATCCTCGGGGGACATTTATAAAGACCGGTGTATGCCTTAGGTGTAGATCTTAAATTAGACCCCGTCTCCTTTTACTGATTGCGCCTCTTAGTAAACCTGACCAGCCCTGGGCTACTAGCAGGTGTAGATTTTTGCTAGCAGGTGCTGGAGGACGCCAGGCACCGTAACTTTCCCCCTCCCATCGGGCAGGTAGGGGATACCGCAGTCGTTCGCCAGGGAAAAGGTGTAAACCATGCCAGTGGTGCAGCCTTTGTAAATGTCCCTGTACATACATAGGACAGATTACCCATAAAGTTTGTTAAAAGGTTATTGAACATTTAGGTATGTAGAGTTAAGTGACCCAGTTAAGTTTGAGGTTATGCAGTTCAGTCAATGCTATGATGTCATAAGGCTATAATTAGAGATGAGCGAACCGGGTTCAGGTTCGAGTCCATCCGAACACGAACGATCGGCATTTGATTAGTGGCGGCTCCTGAACTTGGATAAAGCTCTAAGGTTGTCTGGAAAACATGGATACAGCCAATGACTATATCCATGATTTCCACATAGCCTTAGGGCTTTATCCAAGTTCAGCAGCCATCGCTAATCAAATGCCGAAAGTTCGGGTTCGGATGGACTCGAGCATGCTCGAGGTTCGCTCATCTCTAGCTATAATATAATACAACCTGACAGTTTTCACAAATTCTTGACCATCCTTAAAATAATATTCTATTTTCTATTCTATGTGTTTTTATCTCCATTTGTAAAATTAGGTTTGGGAAGTTGCCATCGTATTGATCATCATCATTCTTTTTACGATGCTTGGCTTGCCTTATGTTTTGGCAGCCTGGTAATCTAAAGAGTTTTTAAAATATTTGTGTGCAAAAGAACGAGGTTAAACGTTTGCTACATTGTTATATGGCATGCTGTCTCCACTTGGATCACTTTTGCTCCATCATACCCAGAGGAGTGCGAGTTTTGTTTCCTCCCTTTCATCTATCATTGTGATGTCTCATTACTGTCACCATTTGTTAGACAGCAGTAAATTGGCAATATGTTGTGAAAGCTGCAGCAACACTTACTCTAAAATTCCATGATAAATTGGCAAGCTGGTAGGTATAATGTGAGCCAAAGGATTCAGCTGTCTGGATCCTAGTTGCAGGTTGCTGCCTGTGCAATTATCGCCATGGGTGGTCATAGGACAGGTGCTCTGTATTACTATTATCATGTTGCATTTTCAAAGCTTCAACACTTTACACCAAGTTACACACAAAGATTGCAGGTATTGACCAAAACAACATGCAAAGAGGCCTATGCTGTTGAAGCCTGTAATCTAAAGAAATAATGGGAACCAAAAGTAGATACTGTGGGTATTATTATTACCTGGTGACATACTGATGACATAAAAAAATGCACAGAATTGTATTTACTATTATCTAATGGAAGAAACCAGTGGATAGTCTATGATGAAGTATGGAAAGACATAGCACCAGAAAGAACCCCAAAGAGAATCTGTCAACTTCCAGTTAAACCGTAACTGTCATTTCAGGGCCATTTTTCTGAAAACATTAAATATCAACAGTACAAGCGATTTTAAGAAACTCTGTAATAGGTTTTATGTACTAAAAGAGTTTCCTTCTGTACTGAAAAAGCAATCTCCCAGCCTCCCCCCTCACATCAGATGAAGCAGGATTTCTGTCTCCATTATGTGGCTATTGAGAGGGGAGGGGCTGTTAGGAGTGACTGAGCACGGAGGATTTCTGCACAGCACAACACCCTGCAATCTTCTCTCAGTAAGTTCATAGATAAGCACTGACCTTTCTGACACCTGAATTTAGCGTTTTAGGTGCCCAGAGAGTCTACAAACAGCTGACCTTCATGTCACCTCTTCCTGCTCCCTCATCTCCCTCGGCCCCTCCCCTCTTCATAGGCTTACAATGGAGAGAGCAGAACCCGTCTTCACTGGCTTCTCTGTAATGAAGACGTGTTTGCCTGATAATGCACAGATAAGAAGTCGGGGGGGGGAGGCTGGGAGATTGCTTCTTGAGTACACAAGGAGGCTTTTTTGGCTTATGAAACCTATTACAGAGTTTCTTAAAATCGCTTATACTACTGATTTCTGCAATTAAAAAAAAACATGACAGTTACGCTTTAAAGTCTATCTCCAGCAAGATCCTTTCTATGGTCTTATCATCTAGACCAGTATGTCTCAAAGCCAGCTACCCCTATTCATATGTACGGAACATTCCTCCAACTAATTTAATTTGAATAACAGATTGTACATATGACCTCTTTCGGTAGGCCACATATCAGACCTCCAAAATACAGATATAGACCCCAGGCCAGATCGTCCGTTATACATACCCTTGTCCAGTTCTGTTTATACATTGCAGAACAGAAACCCCGGATACCAGTCCCCCTCTAAATACAGACTCCCAAAATTACTCACAACTGGTGAATGTGACCACTGAGGCCAGTGATTGGCTGTTGTGTTCAAGTGCTCAGAGTACAGTGACATCACCAGGTCTCTTCTTCCAGGGACTTTTGAGCAGTGGCAGCACTAGTCTGGCAGCAATTGGAGGGGTGAGGTTGTTATTTTTTTATTATTATAATTTTTTATTTTCCCTCCCAATCCCTATACTTTTTTACAAGCATAGAAAAAACGGTTTAATCTGCTCTTTTGTTTCTAGTCATGAGATGATTTTTATAAAGCTGCAGGATAACAAGCATTGTACTGTAGTTAGAATTTTACCCTCACTACAATAATGGAAAGGAAGAACTCTATGGGTCCCCTTACACCTTTTTTGTATGAAAATAAACACACAAATTTTCTACTAATGTTGATTAGTTTTTGTTGATCTGCCCCAGTATTTCCTTGGCCATTTTATCTAGATTTAAACTGACAAATAAAGTTCAAAAGAGGAACTAGCCTAACTTCCGCTCAATATGGAAAAGCATTTCAGGGCAGATCCCTCAGCAAAGATTGTAGCTGGAGAATTACAGTGCAGTACAGAATAATGTCTCTTATTAAAAGATGTTCTTCACACGTTACAATTATAGGCTAAAGTAGTCTTAAAACCAAGGTTCCTGCCTATAGAAAGTCGACTGCAATACTGTTATATGCTATGACGCATAGAGATAAGTGCATGTCTCTTATAGCTGAGGTAAAAGCACCACTGCTTGGCTAGGACTGACACATTTAGTTACTATAATGAAAAGTAATCACATATGCAACCACTGACTATTGGTCTGTTCTCTGTTCTCTGTTTTCAGACACTGCTTTTATTTGCCACTAAGAATGGTCTGCTTATTTTCACTGCCCCATCCCCTTATGATTGAAAGCGATTGCATATGGGGTTTCACGAGTGACTGTTTCCCTTTATAGTTTAATCTTTGTTTATGAAAGTTTTCAAAACAAAAGTATATAAACAATACACACCATATATAATGCCATATACATCAAAGAGAGGAAAGAACCAAAACACATGTCTTGCAGTGAGGTATTAGAAATCTCTAAAACGTTATTTCTCTGTGCATCAAGACAATGTCTAATCCCTTTACTACCCCTAATACCAACATACAAGTTATCAATACTAAACAGAAAAGAATCACAAATAAAACAGGTGGTTGTGATACTAATAATTTAGACCATGAGTACCATACTGTATATTATGAAGTTTAATGGGGTCAGCTTAGGAGGGCTTCACCATCAATGATGGGCAATAGCAGTTGCTCAGGTTTTTTGGTCAGTGACAGGAGCTAATACTTACTTCTGAGCAGTCCGATTGGCAAGCTTCTCATAGAGTCTGCCTCAGTTAAATTCTATGAGAAGAGGACTAATAACACTGATCTATGCTATGCAATGGGATAGCATTGAATAGTGTAGGCATTCTAGTAATTGCAATAGTCCCCTAGGTGGACTAAACCCCTTAACCCCTTAAGGACAGAGCCAATTTCGATTTTTGCGGTTCGTTTTTTTCCCTCCTTGTGCTTAAAAGGCCATAGCACTTGCATTTCTTCACCTAGATACCCACATGAGCCCTTATTTTTTGCGTCACTAATTGTACTTTGCAATGAATGGCTGAATTTTTGCATAAAGTACAGTGGAAAACCAGAAAAAAAATAAATGTGTGGTTAAATTGAAAAAAAAAACGCATTTTGTTTATTTGGGGGGTATTTGTTTTTACGCCATTCGCCCTGGGGGGTTATATATGTTCCTCAAGTTGTTACAATTAAAACGATATATAACATGTATAACTTTTCTTTTATCTGATGGCCTGTAAAAAATTCAAACCATTGTTAACAAATATATGTTCCTTAAAAGCGCTCCATTCCCAGGCTTATAACGCTTTTATCCTTCAGTCTATGGGGCTGTGGGAGGTGTCATTTTTTGCGCCATGATGTGTTCTTTCTATCGGTACCTTGATTGTGCATATGCGACTTTTTGATCGATTTTTATTACAATTTTTCTGGATTTGATGCGACCAAAAATGCGCAATTTTGCACTTTGGGATTTTTTTGCGCTTACGCCGTTTACCGTGCGAGATCAGGAATGTGATTAATTAATAGTTCGGGCGATTACGCACTCAGCGATAACCTGGGAAATGGGGGGTGATTCAGACTTTTATTGGGGGAGGGGGCTTTTTACTAACAACAACACAATTTTTTTTTACACTTATACTAGAAGCCCCCTGGGGGACTTCTAGTATATACACTCTGATCTCTCATTGAGATCTTTGCTGTATACTTTTACAGCAAAGATCAATGAGATCGGCACTCGTTTGCTTTCGGCTGCTGCAGCCAAAAACAGGCGAGTGCCGAGCCGGGGTCAGCGCCACCAGGGAACGGCTGCATATGGTAATTGGATGCAGCTGTCAACTTTGACAGCTGCATCCGATTACCTTATTAGCAAGCACGGCGATCGGACCGTGCCCGCTAATAGCCGCGGTCCCGGGCTACGCGCGGCACCCGGGATCACGGCGGTTCAGAGCGGGGTCGCCGCGCGGCCCCATTCTGAACTCCCTTAACGACAACAGGGCGTAAATATACGCCCTTTGTTGTTAAGGGGTTAATGGGGTATTCCACTTAAACATAACTTTTGATATGTTACTGCCCATGGTGAGACTAACAATTTCTTCCATACTTGTTATTATCTTTTCGGTCTCCTTCCCCCAGTTCTGAGCTGCTGCTTTCTGCTGAAAACACAAAAATCTGTGGTTGAGCTTTTCTCTCTCTCTTCCCCTCCTCCCCCCTCCCTTCTGAGACAGTTAATGTAAACAATCCCCTAGCTTTATCTGCAACACTGTAGCTTCTTTGTAATGCTGGGAGGATTAATCACAGAAAGTTCATTAGCAGCTTGACCTCAGAATGAAGCTACAATGTTGCAGATAAAGCCAGTAAGGGACTTGTTTACAACAGCTGTCTCTTAAGGGCAGGGGGAGGAGGAGACAGAGAGAAAAGCTGAAGTATGAAATTAATAACATAATAACAAGTATAGAATGAATTGTTATTCTCACTATGGGCAGCAACCAATCAAAAGTTATGTTTGAGTGGAATACCCCCATTATGGACCCATGACATACTCGTACACAGAGGAGTCACGGCATGACCCCGCTCTGTACTGCCCTGTGCCGCTATAAGCCGTGTCCATCAACACCCCAACCCCCCTCCCCTCCCCCGCCCCACCAATAAACATAATCACCAGGGCAAAATCCCCCAATCTGTCTAAGCCTGGTTAGGGAAATACAGGTTAGCCACAGTAATTATTTTACCCTTCCAGCACACTTTTTAGTAAAAAGGAACCTACCCTCGGTGTCAATGAAGAAATCCAATACTTTATAACATAGATAATTTTGGATGGCAGTAGAGACACCCTTTGCCTTGGATCCCAGGTTGTAGCTGTGGAACAAGGAAGTGTGGTACTGATCCTGAATTTGAGGTATAGAACCCATTTTAAAATGAATTTACCGCAGAAGAAGAATTTGAATCCCTGTTTATGCATCTAAAAATACAGGATTATGTTTATGTGGATATTTAAGACTCTGTGGATTTAAAAAGCAAAAAAATCACAGCAGACAAAAACTAGAGATACAAATAAAAAATATGGGTTTAGATAACAAAAAATAAACAAACAACACACAACCCCTTACAACTATAACTGAAATACAAAACAGAAGGTCGGCAGCACTATCCAATGTGTATCCAATACACGCCAGTCCATAAAGATTTCTTGGAAATAAAGCAAACATGCTGTACTCACCATCCATTTCTAGTTCACCATCCATTTCTCCATATCAAAGATACATGGCCATATTGTGGACATACATGGGCCAGGCGCCAGTTAGGTAACAGTAACAGCCTGTCTCACTCTGTTTCGCTTCAAAGGACCCCCCTACTTTCTTTACATCATGACATTATATACACTTCAATGGTAAATGATAGCGTTCTGAATATGTGAATACAAATAATGCATAAAACCAAGATAAAACCAAAAACCTCATAGAAGGAAGCTATGATCCACGCTTTCAATTAGCTGTCCTGGACCTTCTGCTTCAGTGCACATTATTCATTTACTTTATTACATCACTTCTTAGCCATTGTTTATCTGTCTGCTTTTTTTATTTAAACTTATAACAACAACTTCTGCGGTAAAACGGCAGATAGTACTCCTATCATGATAGATAGTTTCCCTTTAGGTTTTGTTTAGGCCACTCTGAAATACACATTGGGTGATTTATGAAAACTGGTGTCTCAGACACTGATCTCAATCTCCCACCTTCACTCTGCAAAGATGTTTACTACAACCTAAATAGTATGCAACGCCCCCACCCAAACAGTGGGAAGCAGAACACAAACCCTGCTTGTTACACTTTTTGTGGGGTCTTTGTTTGGCGCAGGCATAATAAATCTGGGCTGGTGTTTAAAGGGAACCTGTCACCGGGGACGCGGGCACAGAGCCTGCCCGACCCCCCGGTGCAGCCCCCGGATACTTACACTTTTTGGCGAGTCCCGCTCTTGGAGCTGGTCCTGGGACGAAGATATCAGCATCCGAATCATGCGCGCGCTGTATGCAAATTACCTGAGATGAGTTCGATGCCCATAGAGAATGACTGGAGCCGTCATTCTCTATGGGCATCGGACTCATCTCTGCAGCGCGCAGCTTCGGGCGCTGGTATTTTCGTCCCGGGACCGGCTCCAGGTGCGGGACTCGCCAGAAAGGGTAAGTATCCGGGGGCTGCACCGGGGGGTCGGACAGGCTCTGTGCCCACGTCCGCGGTGACAGGTTCCCTTTAAGTATAAAATTACCATTGAAAACCAATAATCCGCCAAATTTGAGAATTTTGTTTTCATGTGCCAGTACTAAAGAGGGTCCCAGATGAAATGCTTCTGCTTATAAATAAAACTGTCTGAGACATGTAGTATACATACACTAGTATTTTGTATTTAGTTTTTTACACATATACTGTAGGAAGTAGTTCTTTGATGGGTCCCAGACAGATTTAACAATAGAAATACAGTGGTGCCTTGGATTACGAGCATAATTCATTCTGGGGCTGTGCTTGTAATCCAAATCCACGCTTAAACCAAAGCAAATTTTCCCATAAGAAATCATAGAAATACAGACAATTGCTTCCACACCGCAAAAATAATGATTTTATATTCTGATGTAAAACAAATGAAACAAACATTTAAAAACAGCAGAATATGTAATATTATAAGTTACTGTACAGTAATGGAGAGGATGGGAAACACAAGGACTGACCGAGATTGCAGGGAGCATGAAGAAATGAGCAGGACAGATGTGGGCACATACATGCAGCACTCTCTGTCCGGGGAGAGAGGGGTTACAGCTATGAAGAGATTACCTCCACAGTCCTGTCCCCTGATGTAAGCCCCAGCCTGAAGTGGATCTGCTATGATTTGGAAGGTGAGGGAGACTTCCTGGGTCAGAGTACAGTGCTGTAGACCCCGCTATGCAGACCATGCCCCTCCTCCACTCACCCTCCCACCCAGTACAGTGAGCTCTTAAACCAAAACGCTCTTAAACCAAGTTACTCTTAAACCAAGGTACCACTGTACATCTGTATTTATCAGCTTAGTCTGCAGATTCACTCTTCTTTACAAGGAAGAGTTAGGGTACAAACCCACTTGCCGGATCTGCAGCGAGTCTCCTTGCTGCATTTTTGCAGCGAGACTCGCTGCAGATCCCAGCCCTATACTTTCATTAGCAGAGAAACTCGCAGCAGCGATGTAAATCCCTGCTGCGATTTTGTCTGCAGCCCTCCGCGTTAACCCCCTAGCCGCCGGAAATTATACATTACCGAGTCCCTGTTCTTGCTTGCTTCGGGGCTCCCGGTGTCTTCAAGGCCCGCCCAGCCAATTAGTTCGCTGCGGCGGGGCAGCGCACTGATTGGCCGGGCAGAACGTGCCGGGAGCCGCCGAAGCAAGCAGGAGCGGGGACCTGGTAATGTATATCCTGCCCGCCCCCCCTGCAGCCCCGATCGCCCCTGGCCGCATGATCGCCCCCCCCCCGCACCCCCCCGGCCGCATGATCGCCCCCAGCCGCATGATCGTCCCCCGCACCCCCCGGCCGTACGATAGCCCCCCGCAGCCCCGATCGCCCCCGGCCGCACGATCGCCCCCCGCAGCCCGTGCGGCCGGGGGCTGCGGGGGGGCGATCGTGCGGCCGGGGGGTGCGGGGGGCGATCATGCGGCCGGGGGCTGGGGGCGATCGGGGCTGCGGAGGGCTGTCGTACGGCCGGGGGGTGCGGGGGGCGATCATGCGGCCGGGGGCGATCGGGGCTGCGGGGGGCTATCGTACGGCTGGGGGGTGCGATCCTGCGGCTGGGGGCTGGGGGCGATCGGGGCTGCGGGGGGCTATCGTACGGCCGGGGGGTGCGGGTGGCGATCATGCGGCCAGGGGCGATCGGGGCTGCAGGGGGGGCGGGCAGGTCCCCGCTCCTGCTTGCTTCGGCGGCTCCCGGCACGTTCTGCCCGGCCAATCAGTGCGCTGCCCCGCCGCAGCGCACTGATTGGCCAGGCGGGCCGTGAAGTCACCGGGAGCCCCGAAGCAAGCAGGAACGGGGACCCGGTAATGTATAATGTCCGGCGGCTAGGGGGCTAATGGGGAGGGCTGCAGACAAAATCGAGTTTCTCTGCTAATGAAAGTATAGGGCTGGGATCTGCATCCCTGCTGCGAGTTTCTCTGCTAATGAAAGTATAGGGCTGGGATCTGCAGCGAGTCTCGCTGCAAAAACGCAGCAAGGAGACTCGCTGCAGATCCGGCAAGTGGGTTTGTACCCTGTTCTTGCTTGCTTCGGGCTCCCGGTGTCTTCACGGCCCGCCCAGCCAACCCCTGGCCGCATGATCGCCCCCCCGCACCCCCCGGACGCATGATGGCCCCCCCCCGGACCCCGGACGCATGATCGCCCCCAGCCCCCGGCCGCATTATCGCCCCCCGCACCCCCCGGCCGTACGATAGCCCCCCGCAGCCCCGATCGCCCCCGGCCGCACGATCGCCCCCCGCAGCCCCCGGCCGCACGGGCTGCGGGGGGCGATCATGCGGCCGGGGGCTGGGGGCGATCGGGGCTGCGGGGGGCTATTGTAGGGCCGGGGGGTGCGGGGGCGATCATGCGGCCGGGGGGCGATCATGCGGCCGGGGGCGATCGGGGCTGCGGGGGGCTATCGTACGGCTGGGGGGTGCGGGGGGCGATCATGCGGCCAGGGGCGATCGGGGCTGCAGGGGGGGCGGGCAGGATATACATTACCAGGTCCCCGCTCCTGCTTGCTTCGGCGGCTCCCGGCACGTTCTGCCCGGCCAATCAGTGTGCTGCCCCGCCGCAGCGCACTGATTGGCCAGACGGGCCGTGAAGACACCGGGAGCCCCGAAGCAAGCAGGAACGGGGACCCGGTAATGTATAATGTCCGGCGGCTAGGGGGTTAATGGGGAAGGCTGCAGACAAAATCGCAGCAGGGATGTTTCTCTGCTCATGAAAGTATAGGGCTGGGATCTGCAGCGAGTCTCGCTGCAAAAACGCAGCAAGGAGACTCGCTGCAGATCCGGCAAGTGGGTTTGTACCCTTAAGGACCTATTACACAAAGCAATTATCGTCCGTTACAGCTGATAATTGTCTAGTGTAATAAAAGATCAGCCGACATGCACAATGTTGAAAAATAAACGATCAGGATAACAGCGATCTGCTGCCATCACTCGAGGTAACGGGAGCGGCGGCAGCAGACCGCTGTTTTTTTTTTTTTTTGGCAGCACGGTGGTTTAGTGGTTAGCACAGTAGCCTTGCAGCTCTGGTGTCCCGGGTACAAATCCCACCAAGGCCAATATCTGCAAAGAGTTTGTATGTTCTCTCCGTGTTTGCGTGGGTTTCCTCCGGGTATTCCGGTTTCCTCCCACACCCAAAAACATACAGATAGGTGAAGCGCTGCGGAATCTGTGTGTGCTATACAAATAAAAACATTATTATTATGCTATCTTCTATGGGCTGCCTGGACAATCTAGCAATCATCCAGGCAGCCCTCCCCACCCCGTGCGCAGCTCCCAACGCCCCCCCCTGCGGGGAATGAAGAACAAGCAAGCGCTGACCTGCCTGGTTGGCGCTCGTTTGCTCCTCTGAATCGCCCCGTGTAATAGGGGCTTTACCCATCTGTTGACAGCTGACTTGGGATTCTTGCCCCTTATCAGTACAGAGCAGGGTACTGGTTGGCGACAGAAAGTATCTTGAGGACATTTTACATGGGCCAATCATCAGGTAAATAAGCAATCCTAGGAATGCTCATTGGCTACAATTGGCCTTTCTGAAGGGGCCAGCTATCAACCAACATATTATAAAACCCTCTTTGGCTGATTAGATGTGTTGTGCAGCCTATTTAATGCATCTTTGTCAGCCATGTATCATCATGTGTTGTTGTGCTATGTAAAGGCACAGCAAACAAGTGCCAATCACAGAGATCAGTGGTAATATGCTGCAGCCCATTGCCCCAAGTCAGTCTTTAGATTCAGATTGTGTGTTTTCTTTCTTCTAGAGGAGAACCCATTTGAATATTCTTTTTCTTTTGGATAGCTCATTAGTCTATTTTGACCCGAAACCCCCTTTAAGGACAAGGACAATTTAAACCTTAAGAGCTACAAATTTCCCTCTTTGCATTCCATAAAATTTTATTTTGTTTTATGACAGCAGTATGAGGCTTTGTTTTTGTGAGGCAAGCTATAAATCATGGAGGTACTACTTTCCCATTTTACCATTTAACTGTTCTGATTGTGACAATATCAAATATGTGCAATATTGAATGTTTTGGGACTTCTATTTAAGTATTTATAGCAAATGTCCCATTGGTACACTGTATCGTTATATTATTTGGGAACTATTTGGTACTCCATTCAGAAGCGGGGCAATAACAAATCCACAATCCACTGAGGCTTTGATAAAATTTGCATTGGAAGTTTTGTTGGGAGGCCTATTCGCAGATTCCATCAAAATACTGGACAAAATAGCACAACACGCTGCACCATTTTATCCAGTAAAATACTATACACTGTAATGGAAACCCTATTCAAGCCAATAGGGTCTGACAGGCACTGTCAGTGTACCTGCGTAACATATCTAAGGTTGTTAGAATTTGCTCCTATGACAGGAGGGCCGGAGCGGAGCCGCAGGCTTACGTGCAGGCCCGCATGACTGGGTTTGTAGGCGGTCTTGCATGTAAGCTGTCTGGGGGAGGAGTTAATTAGGCGGGTAAGCGCGGACGGGAAGTCATTCAGTGCCAAACCCGCGAGCTGTCCCACCCTCCCTCCCTAATAGTGGCAGATTTTTTGGGGTCTTGGCTCAGGGGGTGGGGATGTTGGTGAAAAGGGGGGGGGCCACAGTGGATTGTTGGTGGTGATGTTGGGGGTTTAGATTGTCATTGCAGCCGTGGCGGGGGAGGTCCTTTTGGTTGGAAGTCAAATTGTTGGGGGGACGGGGGATCATAGTAGGGTATAACCCTCCTCCTCAATAGTCCTGATCATTTACTGGAGGTCTGGCGCAAAATGTTTTGGGCTCTCACTGGCGGTGTAGCACTAGAGAGCAACGGGTGGCATGGTAGCCACGGTGGGATGGTGTCTCCGAGTTAGGCTGGGCAACTGGAGGCAATAGCAAGAAGAAAATTACTATTGATAGTGAAGTGGGCGTCAGATCTTTCTGTAGCTACAAGGACCTCCTCTAGGGTTGTTGTAAGTAACTGAGAATTTTAAGATGGTTGATGTTTAATTGTCTAATTTTTGTTGTTTGTCAATAAATATTGGCTGCTGTGGCCACAATTTTTCCAAACAGCGACTTTGTGTTTCATTTAAAGGGGGGGGGGGTTTAAGTACCTGGTGGGGTGGGAGGCGAGTCATTGGTTTTGGTGTAGTGGGGTACGGGTGGACCGTGCTCTACAATACCAAAGTCATGAAAAGAACAGAACAAAATGGTGCAGTGAAATGGATGCAGTTATTAGACAAGTTAGAGGCAGTCCATACTCCAAGAGATGGAAGTTTTATCGCAGCTGCCATGTGTAAGCAATCCATCATTTTATGCACAATTCTCCTTTTATCTATGTACTAATAATAATGGATCGGATCATCTCCAACTACAAAACTACAGTTTCAAATCTTCATTCTGTGATAAATTTTTATGGCTTTATTATGTAGCCAATAAATAAGTCTTCAAGAAAGCAGCTACCGACAAAACATTGCAAGTCATTCTTTTCTCTCTACCTCCTGCTCTACTAAAATTAAATGCTTTTTGGCTGTGAAATCTGAATGTTTCTTGCCAGACATCATACTGTTCCTTGACACTTCATTTCACATGAGGGTTCAGCAATTGCTGCTGTTTGAAAATGAAATTATCTTTTGTCCTCCTCGATCTTGTTTTCACCAGTTTTCTTTCAGTTTTGAGAAATACTTAGAACAATGCTGCTCATACGGTACATGCTCATTAGTCACTCCGGCTGTCACTTGTGATCCCGGCTGCCTTCCCTTTGTCTTCACCTCTACCTGTCATATCGGAGTGTCTCATTTTTCTGTCTAGTTGTGTTTTTTTCATGTAAAACTTCCCCTTAACCAAATATTTGCTGCAAAGAGCATTCTGCTGGCAATAGTCTAGCACTGTGAAATGCGCTTTACTTAATCACTTAATTGCTTTATGTCATATGACCCAGGACTAATGCTCCCTCTAAGCTGAGCAATCTGTCGAATAAACAGTTAAAAGGTTAATCAGGACTTTTGGCTGAAGATTTCATCTACAATCTGATGCTTTTTCTCCAGCAAGTACACTGTTTAACCTTTATGTATTTGTATAATCAAAAGTTAACTTCAAAACATCAAAAGAACTCAGCAAGTTATGGTTCTTGTACATTGCTGTGATATGGCTGCCATTGATGTGTCCTTTACTGTCCCTCTATATATTGCAAATTTCACAGAGATTGCAGCTATTGTAATCTGCAAGTATGAAGAGTTTCTCCACATATGTATGCACAGTCCTTCAGTGCATATAGGATATATGGCTTCATATTAAAGGACTGTATAGACTGTAAAGCACAGAGCTTTGCTGTGTACATGACCCTTAAAGGGGTTGGCCACTTGGTAGTAAAATTGCTTAGTGTACAGTATTAGTAAGTGTACTCACTGTATATACTGACAGCAGTTCCCTGTTAAAATCAAACTCCCCTCATCCAGGATGTGCTGCCCTGCTCTGTCTTGTTTCTGTCCATAAAATGGCTGACATGGAGGAGCATGTGACCATGCTCCCCCCCCCCCCCAGTGTCCACCATAGGCATATACAGGCTCAGTGGTGGACACTGGGGGGCAGGGCATGGTCACATGCTCCTCCATGTCAGCCATCTCATGGACAGACTCACCACAGTGCAGGACAGCACAGTCGGGAGCAGGGGAATCTGATTTTAGCTCTATGAGTACACTTACTAATAATATACACTGAGCAATTTTAATATAAAGTGGCCAACCCCTTTATTCAATATAAGGATTTTTATGAATTCCCAGATTTACATAATTTTTCATTGATTCAGATGGGTCAACAATCCCCATAAGTAAGTTAAAACTATATAAGTCCCTGTGAAGTCCTATGATGGCACTATAATGTCCTGAATTTTTGTCAGAATCTGCAAGTGAAGTCAGTTTTTTGCAAATGATACAAAATGATTGAAATACTGATGACAAGTTGACCTCAGTTTAAATTATTTATTCAATATATCTCCTATTAGGATTAAAACGATGACACTCTCCACAACAGGAGCGCCAAAAGATGATCATGAACAATATTTTCATCTGTCATTATCAATAGATGGATGTGTTCTGGCAGACTGTGGGAACATAGCCCGGGCACAGTTAGAGGATCATGGGCCCTGGTGCAAAAGTTCAACTTGGGCCCCCCATTGAACTTCACCATAGCTATTTAAAATTTTGAGCTGAATTGCTACAAATTGGTAGTATACCTTAAAAATGCAAATACCAGATCTATAAAATAAAGAGTGAACACAGTACGTCTATGTTCCCACAATGTAAAAACGAGAGAGAGAGAGAGAGAGAGAGAGGGGGGGGGGAGTCTTTTTGAATGCAGATAATGGCATATTTGCCTAATAAACCCAATTACAAAGTTTCTTAAAATCACCTGGACTATTGATTTCTGTAACAACAAAAAAAGACAGTGACACTTTAAATGTAACATATTTCAAACTAACAACATTTCTTAAAATGTATAGTTTGATAGATATAGGCTCACTAATCCCATGTGCTGCTTTGTTTAAAAACCTGTTGCCCTTGGTCTGCCAGGCCTCCACTTTCTGGGGTCACCCATGCTCAGTTCAATCCCAGTCACCTGATCTGTCCTATTAGTACTGGCAGTTGGTTTCCACTTAACATGCAAAGGGGATTTTGGGAAAGTGTCTGCAGGGTCACAGTTAAGAGAGGAAACTAAGAATTTATCAGATGCATAGAGAAAAAATGGTGCTTTACTAAAAAAAGCATATTTGTTTTCCTTTACATATATGTATGTGGTGCACATCTGATTATAGCTGCTTTGCCTCTTGACAGACACCCCCCTTTTCAGGTAGTCATGAAACAGACCAAATGCAGTCACATTTACTTGTTTACTAAAGTTTAATAAGACATTAGTTAAGATAGAAAGCCCTTTAAGCTGGCCATACATTTTGAACAACTGTTCTACAGCCAACAGTTATCTCTCCCAACTTATCCATACACAGCTTTGCATTGCTGGATATTTAGGTTTTGTCTATGGAGAAAGAAGGTAGCCACAGCCAGACTGGCTTATCCCTCTAAGAATAAAAGGGTTGGACAGTAAAAGTCTAACATGATTCACCATTCTCTTAAACAACATTATCTGTCGGTAGAGACAGCACCCTAAAGAGTCCCCACAACCTCCTCTCTTTAACAATTACAAACAATCGCCCCCCTCCTGACACCCCTTCCCCATACATATACAGAAATCTGCATGGCATCAACACTCAACAACTCATCGACTCCCTACAATCCTCACTGTCCCCAATCTCATCCCTCACCTGTCCAAACACGGCCACACAACACTACCACAACTCCCTGAAAACTATCCTAGACTCTGTAGCTCCCCCTACTCTCCTCACACCCGCCACAGATGCCAGCAGCCCTAGCACACCCTGGAAACTCTCTTTCTTCAGCGGTGCTCTAGGACGGCTGAACGTCTGTGGAGAAACTCTAGAACCACAGCAGATTTCCTTCATTACAAATTCACCCTCAAATCTGATTCCTCTGCCCTTCACCTCGCCAAACAATCTTATTTCACCTCCCTCATCTCTTCTTATATTCAACCTCTCCCTCTCCTCTGGGATCTTTCCCTCCTCATTCAAGTACTCAGTAATTACCCCGCTACTGAAAAAACATCTCTAGACCCATCCTGTGCAGCCAACCATTGACCTGTCTCTAATCTCCCCTTCATCTCTAAACTCCTGGAACGTCTCGTTTACTCTTGCCTAACCCGCTATCTCTCTGATAACTCTCTTCTTGACCCTCTACAGTCTGGCTTCTGATCCTTCACTCCACTTAAACTGCTCTTACCAAGGTGTCAAACGACCTCCTGAAGGCCAAGTCACAAGGAAACTACTCCTTGCTGATTCTCCTGGATCTTTCAGCAGCATTTGACACTGTGGACCACCAGCTCCTCCTCTTCATGCTCAGCTCTCTTGGTCTTAAGGACTCTGTTCTCTCCTGGTTTTCTTCCTACCTCTCTGACCGCTCCTTCAGTGTATCCTCGGGCTCTACTTCTTCTCCCTTACCTCTCTCTGTTGGGGTTCCCCAGGGATCAGACTCTGACTGTCCCCCTGGTCTACTCCCGTCTTGACTACTGTAACTCCCTACTAATCTGTCTTCCTTTCTCTAAGCTCTTCCCTCTCCAGTCTATCCTGAACGCAGCAGCCAGGCTCATCTTCCTCTCCAGCCGTTATACTGATGTCTCCCCCCTGTGCCAGTCACTGCACTGGTTACCGATTAAATACAGAACACAGTTCAAACTCCTCACCCTCACCCATAACTCTGCCCCTCCATACATCTCATCCCTCATCGCCACCTACCATCCTTCCTTACACTAACCTCTTCTATAATCAGAACCTCTCACTCCTGCCTCCAAGACTTCTCTCGTGCTGCACCAGTTCTCTGGAACTCTCAACCCAAAGAGCTCAGACTAATTTCCAACACCCCCAGTTTCAAGTGTGAACTGACGACCTATCTCTTCAGGTGCGCTTATAACATTTCCTTATCTTATCTCCCTCTGCTATCCCTTCTACATCCTTTCTATAACCTCTTTGGTGCCATCTACACTGTACTTGCTACCTGAGCTTAGAAAATGGTGTGTGACTGGCTCGCCCAATCACCTATAGGCACTTTGAGACCCTATGTACAAAGACTGGATCATTAACAAATAAAGCACTTGTTGCCTCTTGTGTCACCCTAGTCATCCTAGTCTGTACGCTCTCGAGAGCAGGTCTCTAATTCTGTATTTTAATATTTTAATTTATTCATTGTAAAATTTAATATAAATATAACCTGTAATCTATTTATATATTTAAATGAGTGCTGTGGAATCTGTTGGCACTATACAAATAAATATTATTCTTATTCTTATTATTAATATTATTATGAGAAGCAGAAAACTCCGCTGACCAGCTGCTGATTGGCAGCTATCTAACCATGCTGTGTATAGGCAGTTAACTGTCAATCAGCAGCTGGAGGGCGGGGAGAGGGGTGCAGCACAAATTCCATTCTCTGCATATAAGGAGAAAGGCTAAACAGAATGATGTAAGGAATACACCGATCTGTTTTTGTCACCAGAATATGCTGCCCTTTTTTAAGGTGGCATAAACTTAGTGACAGATTCCCTTTAAGGCTCTGTGTATGCTGTTGTTATGGCAAATTCATTTTACAGGCGCTTTTACAATTATGAATGATCACTATGATCTCCTATGATCCATTTTCCCTTATTGTTATATCCATTTTCCACTATGATCTGCCTCTCGCTCCACAGTGTGCACTGACAGGGTTTTCTGCGGCCGCTATTCACTGAATAGCGGCCGCAGAAAACTGACATGTCAGTTTTCTACAGCGCCGTGAGAGATCCCGGCTGGAGTGTATACTATGTGTATATGCTCCGGCCGGGATCCCATAGAAGGCAAGGTAACGTATATTTTCGTACAAAGTATGGCCGTTGATGTCAATTGTAACAACGGCCATACTTCTACGAAAATATACGTTGTGTGAACATAGCCTTAGGCTACGTTCCCACTATGTACAGATGAGCGCAAACAGTGGCTGTTGTTGTAAAACCACAGCCAGAATTAATGTTTATGATTATTAATTATGGCTGTAGTTTTACAACAACGGCCATGGTTTAGCATTACTATGGCCGTTAGTACGTAGTGGAATTATAGCCTTAAAGAGGTTTCTGCCTTTTTGTTAAAAAAAAAGAAAGTCCCTGAGGTTGGCTTCACATTGCCTTAAAGTCATGAAAAAATGCAGACAAAAAGGCATTGAAATTTTTTTTGCAAATATGCCAGTGTCCAAACGTTAGCTGGAAGTCAATGAAAGTTCATGATCTGCCTTACACACATGGAGTTTTTTTGGGTGGCGTTTTTGAGGCTCTGTGGCAGTTTTTTTTAAACACAGCATGCTGAGGGTGTAGCTTTTTTTTGCAAACTGTGGGGGTTTCCTCCCATTGACCTCAATGGGAATGTTCAGATCATCTAAATAATTTTTTTGTACCCTTTTGTTCCAGCAACTATGCCCGATGATGGCAGAGAAAAACCTCAAAAAAGATTATTCACACATTAAGTCAAAAATGACAGGGAAAAAAAGCCAGAAAAAAATGCAAACGCAGGGGAAAAAAAACACCATGAGCTGCATTGGTGTTTTTTAAAGGCCAGAAAAATGCCCCCCCCCCCCCCCCCCCCCAAAAAAAAAGGCATCCTAATATTGCTTGTACTTTTATTCCTCTTTACTTGCTGCATGCTGTAACTATGTAAGGTAGTGAAAACATATTTTTTTTTTGTTTTTGCACAGGTACAACCAGATGTTGAAGATTTGGATCCTTCTCTACAAGATGGAAAAGAAGAGAAGCCCCAGGAGAAGTTAGGAAAGTTGCAGTACTCCTTGGACTATGACTTCCAGACTGGACAGGTGCGGCTACATTATTTTCATCACTGGCATAATTTATATTGACATAAGAAACTTAAAAGATTATGTAATTACTAATAGTTACTGTATATCACAATATCAATGTATTAAAGAAACTTTTTAGCCACCTAAAGGTTGTTTTACTTTTGGTAGAAAGCGCCAATAATACACAACTTTTTGTCATGCTTTTTGGTAGGGATGAGCGAATCTACAGTAGGAATGAAGGGAAGCGCTTCATTCCTACCGGCATTCTGCTCATCAGTCTGCGGGTTTTGAAGTCTGCTCCACTTCCTGACGCTCCTCCTGGGTCCAGGGAAAAGATGGATCCAGTCCTGGGAAACTTCTCCTAGTTTCCCAGGACTGGGTCCATCTTTTTTCGAGCATAAAACTAAGCCAACTAAGCCAACTAACACATGATACAGACTTGAACTAGACAGAATGCGGAAGATGCGCTGGATTTTCAAATAGCATGAGTCATTTAAAGATTTGGTGCATTCTAAAAGAGATGTTGCTGTCCATGGTTTGACTAACAGTTCATTCCATACTTGTTATTAACTATTTAGTCTGCTTACGCCAGTTCCGATCCTGCTGCTCTGTGCTGAAGACAAAGAAATGTGTGTGTGAGCTGCTCTCTCTCTCTCTCTGCTCCTCCCCCCTTCCTAGACAGCTTATATAACCAAGTCCCTGGCTGGCTGTATCTGCAATTTTGAAGCAACTCTAATGTTAGAAAGGTTAATCCCAGTGAGTTCATCAGCAACTTGACCTCAGATTTACCCTCCCAGCATTACAAAGTTGTAGATACAGCTAGCGTTGATCGAACTGTTCGAGAAAAGTTAGGTTCGAGGCGAACATCTCGATTGTCTCAAACTCGAACTGAACCGAACATTTTACTGTTCGTTCGAGTTAGCGTCCGAGCGCCTTTTTGCCAGCCAATGAGTGCAGAGCACATAGAAGTGTCAGAAACGTCATTGCTGAGGTGTAGGGGTCTAATTGGCTGCTAAATTTAAATGACCATCTCATATTAAACTCACTGTGATGTGTTCTGGACGCCATTTTCAGCTCACTCACTGTGCTGGATAGACTCCTCTCTCAGTGTCTCATTCTTTCCCTGCATGCTGCCATTTCGATTAGTCAGATAGTTAGTGAGATTACTTAGATAGGTAATGAAATTAGTGGGGTGTTTAGCAAGGTTAGACTAGTATTTTTGCAACAAGCATTTTCCTGTCCATAGACTTTCGAATTATCGAATATTTCAATATTCGCTCAACTCTAGCAGTATTTTATCCCCCTTTTTTTTTCCTTTCATTCTTAAAGCCAAATTTCAGGCTATAAGTTGTTCCATGTTTTCAGTTTACTCTTCTGGATGATAATTACAGTTTCTCCTACTACATATAGGTGTCAAAATTAACCCGAACATCTCCCATTGACTTTAATGGGGTTCGATTTGGAGTTGAACTTCAACCGAACTTCACTACTGTTCAAGGTTCGACTCAAACTCAAACATTTTACTGTTTGATCATCACTAGATACAGCCTGCCAGTGACTTGTTTACATGAGCCATCTTGAAAGGGAGGGGAGGGGGAGGAAGGGGTCCAGAGCAGAGATGAAGGGAACAGCTCAGACACAGGTTTCTTTGTCTTCAGCACAAAGCAGCGGGATCAGAACTAGATGAAGGAGACTGAATAGATCATAACAAGTATGGAATGAATAGTTAGTCTCATCATGGGCAGCAACGTATGAAAAGTTATGTTTTTAGTTGAATACTTAACTAATGGTGTATTTACACAGATTTAACTGACAGGTTTGAAGCCAAAGCCAGGAATGGATTTAAAAAGAGGAAAAATCTCAATCGTTCCTTTATGTCCTGTTGTCTGTTTATAGTCTGTTCCTGGCTAAGGGTGGGTTCAAACTGAGGAATTCTCATGGATAATGTCAGCGGAATTCCACCGGCTGTCCGTACGCACAGCCGCCCGCCTTTCTGCCGGCTCCATAGACACCATTCTATGGGCCAGCGTATTCTGCTATCAGCCGAGAGAAGTGACATGTCACTTCTTTCGGCTGATAGCGGAATACGCCAGCCCATAGAATGGTGTCTATGGAGCCGGCGGAAAGGCGCGCACACTTCTTTCGGCGGATAGCGGAATACGCCAGCCCATAGAATGGTGTCTATGGAGCTGGCGGAAAGGCGCACGGCCGTGCGCGCGGACAGACAGCGGAATTCCGCGGATATTATCCATGAGAATTCCTCAGTATGAACCCACCCTTAGGCTTAAAAAAAATCTGTCAGAAAAATCTAAACACACTATAACTAAGGACTCCTTGTGCCCTTAACATATTGGTGCTATCTCTTTTATGTGACTTGTGCTGCATAATCAACCAGTTGTTTTTTTTTTTTTTATTGCACCTGAAAAGTGCTGGATCCTCGTATATTGCTGTAATGTTTTATTGCCAGCAAGCATGTTCTCTTTCTCACTATGTGGCAGGCTGGATGCTATAGCAGTTTTGCAGCTTCAAAGCATTTTCTAAGATTTTATGAGATGCGATTTTCTGTTTTGGGCAAAAATCTGTACCTTTTCCCTAGCATACATCTGTCTCACCTAATGGGCAGGCACAGCAAGGCAGGGAGAACGCATGGCAGAAATCTACATCTGCTTAGGAGCATGTCAGGACAGGTCACACAGAAGACATGGACACAAGTGCAGTCTTGATCCTGTCCCAAGCCCCCTGTCCCTAACTACTTGCCTCAACGTATCCAAAATGATACGGGACAATTTGGAGACATTCCCTACGTTGAAATAGGTCATAGAGGACACAATACAATACAAGGCAACAATGAGACAATTACGAGACAAGGACAAAAATAAACAATGGCGGGTGGTCAGCAAGCTAGGGTCAAAACCCGGAGAGTCAGATACTGGTACAAAGTTGCTAAACAATAAACAGAGTCAATGAGGCAAATAAGGACCAAAAAAATCAATCAAGACCAATGGACCAAAAAGACCAAATCACAGATCCAAAGAATAGTCAGAAAAAAGCCATGGTCAGGTATAACAGGAGCTCAGAATACACAGCTATAGAAAGCTTGAAACAGGTACAACAAGTGTAAACCTATAGCAGGCTTCAGGCCTAGGAAATGACTGAGCTTTATGTGAAACCAGGTCCTGGTCTTAGAGACGATTTGAGCAGAGAAACAAGAGACCAGACAGGAGGACCAGGCTGTAAATCACTAGGCAGGGGAGGTGTTAACAGTATATCTGCTGGAAGAAATCTTCCCAGAGAATGAATGGGAGTAACCTGAATCATTTAAGCCAAAGCAGAAACAAACCTTGAGGACAACTAATGAAAACTTAACTTCTTCCACAACAGCCTTTGCTGTTGGAAAGAGATGGAAACCAAAGGTTTATCAGGCATAGTTATAGATTTCTGCACTCGGCTTGCGCATGCCACACATGCACTAGAATTACTGAAAGGTGTGCTCCTCTTAGTAAATCCACCATGGGGCATGGGGGTGGGAATTTATGTAAGACTGGTGTAAAGGTACCCCGCTCATGATAAATTCCCCCCAATGTATGTTATCTGACTACCCATAGAGGTCTATTTTTGTCTTACTCTAGAGTTTACTCAGACATGGACTTAATGGGCTTTTATTCATTTATTCATCCTTTTCTACTATGTAAATGTGAAACTATATTAATCTAAATGCCAGCTGTGAAATTATATGTTGGGGAACAAAAGCCAGAGCCACAGTTGTTGTTGTTTGTAAGTTAATTGAATACAGTGGAACATTCCTAGAACTGTTTGTACCAAGTAACAGATTGTCTGTAGGTATATCTGTAGTTCGGCAGCTGTCCCATATTACATGAAAAAATGCTCTAACATTCTAATAAATAAAACAATATATGACGGCATTCATCCATAAAAAAAAAGTTCTGTCTAATATCATTATGCGTTCTGTATCATTATGGCTTCTTAGCAAATTCAAGGTACAAACAAGATTCTACACCTGCAGAAAGTCTACCGCCCCTAGTAGTTGCCCCATAGTCAGGCTGACTTCTACAATGCTGTTATACAATTATGTGAAAGTTGGCCATAGGCCCACAGGTTGACCTGTTATGTGACAAACATCTATAGGCTATGTTCACATTTTTGAATACTACATCTGTCATTCCCAATGGCTGTCAAAAATGGCCACAAATAATTATCACGATAATCTTTTTGATGGCCGGCAAGAATGACAGACGTGTGTACTTAGCCATACAATGCCCATCATGGCACTTCAGTTATCAACCTCAATGCAAGCCAGACAGTTTCCCCAAACATTTGCAGTTATATCATAGTAAGTAACTAAAGCTCTGATGTGAAGCTGGTAAACCACTAGCTGATCTAACCAAAATACAGACAGTAATCTGATTTGGTGTTTTTTTCCCTACTCAGCTTGTTGTGGGAATAATACAAGCTGCAGATCTACCAGCTTTGGACATCGGTGGAACGTCTGATCCCTACGTCAAAGTATTTCTTCTGCCAGACAAAAAGAAGAAGTATGAAACTAAAGTGCATCGTAAAACTCTTAATCCCACCTTCAATGAGTCCTTCACCTTCAAGGTAAGAGGTGATTTGATATTGACAGTTTGCAACACTTGGGATTGTAGTTGGGATTTGATCTGGGAATTGAGAATACACATATAATAATATCTTGTTGTGAGCTTGTGCATGCTACGTTGGCACGCTGTAATCGATGGAACTGCACTGTCAGCAAATAAATAAATTAGGGTTTTCAGTAAAAGACTCATGGAAAGCAAAAGGAAATAAACACTGGGGCAAAATTAAGCATTGAGGTTGTGCGTTTTTCTAAGCGCCAAATGGTCAGTTTACTGCTGTGTTGTGGTATGTGCTAAATTTATCATACTGTTTTTGCACATTTGTAATCATTTTTCTGCTTCTTGCTGCTCACTGTATTGTAGTTTTCATGCATTTCTTCTTTTTTTTTTTTTTTTTTTTTTTTTTCATTTTTGCATAACACTTCCACCACCTCGAAGCTGACAAAAATTCTCCTTCTCATTTTGAAGTTTCTGTACAGTGCTGGTTTTGTGCGGATGTACTAACAGGCTTAACAATGCAATAACTATCCATGCTGAACACCAGTGGAAAAGATAGAGTTCCATTGAAGTGAATAGAGCTTAATTGCAATACCCACTAAAACTGCTGTTTCTGGAAGATAGTGGCCATGTTTTTTTAATCCTGGATTACGCCTTTATAAGGCTGGGTTCACACTATGTATATTTGAGGCTGTATTTGTGAGGCTGTATAGCAACCAAAACCAGGAGTGGATTGAAAACACAGAAAGGCTATGTTCACATAATGTTGTAATTGAGTGGATGGCCGTCATTTAATGGCAAATTTTTGCTGTTATTTTAAAACAACGGCTGTTATATTGAAATAATGGCAGTTATTTACCGTTATATGACGGCCATCCACTCAATTTCAACATTGTGTGAACAGAGCCTTTCTGTGTTTTCAATCCACTCCTGGTTTTGGTTGCTATGAGGACCTGACTTGAGGACCAAATACTGCCTGAAGTATACAGTGTGTGAACCCAGCCAGGGTATATTCACACGGGTGGGCTCGCAGCGAGATTCTCGCTGCGAGCCCGGCAGGTCCTGGCAGTTCCCATACACTACATACTTGTTGCGGTCTAAACGACCGCAGCGAGTATGTAATTATACCGCCCTTAACCCCTTCTGCTCCCGGCCGGCTCCCCCGCTGTAAGCAGCATACATTACCTGTCCTCGCTGCACGGGTCCGGCGTCCTGCTCTCCCGTCCGGCCAATTAGTGTGTTGCCCAGCCGCAGCCACTGATTGGCCGGGCGGGAGAGCAGGACGCCGGACCCGTGCAGCAAGGACAGGTAATGTATGCTGCTTACAGCGGGGGAGCCGGCCGGGAGCAGAAGGGGTTAAGGGCGGTATAATTACATACTCGCTGCGGTCGTTTAGACCACAGCAAGTATGTAGTGTATGGGAACTGCCAGGACCTGCCGGGCTCGCAGCGAGAATCTCGCTGCGAGCCCGCCCGTGTGAATATACCCTTAGGCTATGTTCACACTACGTAAAATAACGGCTGTTATTTCCAACGGCCGTTATTTGAAAGCCAAAACAACGGCCGTAGAATTACTATCGTACGGGCTAGTTGTGAAACTACGGCCGTTGCTTAATTTTGATTCCTAGCATGATTATAATCGGGATGAAACAGGTCATTTACTTCAAATACTGCACCCAGCCCGAGAAACCACTCAGAAATTTTTTTACATCAAAATCAAGTTTAATTCGGCAAATATAAGTTTTACGTTTGCGGCCGCATTGAAATCCACGGCCGTTGTTGCAGTATTAACAATGGCCGTAATCTGATATGTAGTGTGAATTCAACGGCCGTAGTTACATTGCATTACAGTCATTATAGGGAACCTCAAAACAAGGGCCGTAGTTTTGCGGCGCGGACAACGACCGTTATTTTACGTAGTGTGAACATAGCCTTAAGTAGAAAATTCCAGGTTCGTACAGCGTACACCAGGCGGTTTCTGTTCCTTTATTTATGATTAAACATGAGGAGGCGTTAACTTAAAGAGTTGGTAAGGAATTTTTTCCCTGCTGTGATGCACAGTAGGATTATAGATTTAACTAAAGAGACTCTTGTCTTTTAAACCTTATTAACTATGTCACTTTATATTCAAGTTTTATTTATTGATAAAATAGAAAATCATACACAGATCTAATATTTATCCATTGAATGTTATGCTCTTATAACGTTCTTATATCAGTGCACTTGATCCATATCTGTATAGTAGACTATATAAGTCAGTTCTCTTTCATCGATCTACATCTATGACATGTCTTGTGTCCCCTGGGAGCACAGTGTTAGAGCAACTCCCACACATACATTTACAGACATGATGCTGAGATGCTGCTACAAGTAAAAATACTGCATGTACTACTTTTTCAGGCCCAATTACACTGAACGATTATTGGCTTTACTTGGCCAATTACTGACCACTCAGGCCGATAATCATTTAATGTAATAGCACATGTTGAAAGGCAATGATCAGCCGACATGCAAAATGTTGGCTGATTCTGGTCCTTCAACATTTTGAAAGATCGCAATATGTTCAGCGTTGGTCTGTTGTGCACTGCTCTGTGTAATAGGAGCGGTGGCAGCAGACCGCCGCTGACTTCCATCGGTGGCCCGAACAATGTAAGGATCATCCAGGCAGCCAGGGGGATGTGAGCACTGAGCTGACAGTTCTGCGCTTGCTTTCTTGAAACATCGGGGCTTTAGATACTTGAACAGTAATAAATGAATGTCAGGGGTCACACAACCCATGAAAGTCATATGGTTAACGCCATGTTTGTCCTATTCAGTTATCCTATGGATGCATTACATAAGACTATCCTGAGCCATACTATTTTTGAGACTAAGGCCGGGTCCACACAGCCTAAAATACGGGTCTTTCTGTGACCCGGGCCAGGTCACATGATGGCCGGTGTTAGTGAAGATCTTCCCGGCCGATACTGCAGTACTGGCCGTATGATCTTCATTTCTGTTGAATTTGGATGCCGGCGCATCATTCACCATTGCACACAATGGAGCGTCCGGCCAGACGTGACGCTCCATTGCGTGAACTGACAGGTTCTCTGCGACCGCTTTTCAATGAATAGCCACGGCACAAAATGGACATGTCAGACTTTCATGTGGCTGGTTGAAATCCCGGCTGTACTATGTGTACACGCTCCGGCCAGGATTCCATTCATTCCAATACAATGTATGTTTTGCATAAATCACGTCTGCTGTTGCAAATTGAAACAACGGTCGTGATTTATGCAAAACATATGTTGTGTGAACATGGCCTACAGCTGTAGTTATAGAACAAAGGTATGTGAATAACATTTTAAATGCATGTACATAAAACAAAGTGTACAATCCTTTCTAAATGAATGAAAACATACAAAACAGAATAGCCCTTTAAGAAACTCCCTCCTGCATTATCCAGCAGATGGTGTATTTCCTATGCAGATGGCTCATGATCATGCTGCTAACTCATTATTCTAGATTCTATTTTGATTTTTTTTCTCATTTTTATATTGAGTTTGCAGACATAACCCTCAATTTAATGGTTTTATTCTTTTTCCAGATTCCTTATGCAGAACTTGGAGGAAAGACCTTAGTAATGTCAGTATATGACTTTGACCGATTCTCTAAGCATGATGCCATTGGTGAAGCCCGAGTACACATGAACACTGTGGACCTGGCTCATGTCATTGAGGAGTGGCAGGATCTCCAGTCTGCTGAAAAAGAAGAGGTACAATAAGTTAAGACATCTTATACGACATACATTTTGGTCAACTTCTTCGTTTTACGATTTTGTAAGACTTGATAACCTAATATGAAACATTACCTCATTCTTTGGCTATCTTCAAACAACATTTTCTATGCCATTGTTTTTAGTACCAAACAATGGTCATGGTCTATCGGCCATTATTGCAATAATAGTGGTTGGCACATTATTATTAGCTCAAAGTCAAAGATTGTCCTTTTGGGTGCATCTTTAATTAAAAGATCTATTGATTTTAATACAAAAAAAGTTACTATGTGTGAACAACTTAAAATAACAGCTGCTGTTCGCGCAATAATGTCCTCGAATTACTGACACGAATATTAATGTTATTTTATATATCATTGTAATCATTGTAGAATGAAAACAATGGCCGTTATTTTACAGTGTGTGAACATGGCCTTTGAGTAAAATCAATGAATTGATTTATCATAGTATTATTTTTACCATGTTAAAAATCATAGAAACGTATGTATGTTTAGAACTACACAGTACAATGAAGGTATCTGATATAAATGTAAAAAGAAACAGTCACAAGGCCAAAACATTTAATTAAAAATGAGACTATTGCACATATTTGTTACTGTAAGGCTCTACATAAGTGTTACTGTAGGGCTCTACATACAGTATGTGTTACTATAAGGCTCTACAGACGTGTTACTATAAGGCTCTAGAGATGTGTTACTATAAGGCTCTAGAGATGTGTTACTATAAGGCTCTAGAGATGTGTTACTATAAGGCTCTACATGAGTGTTATTATAAGGCTCTACATGAGTGTTACTATAAGGCTCTAATTGTGTGTTACTATAAGGTTCTACATGTGTGTTACTATAAGGCTATATATTTGTGTTACTAAAAGTTTCTACATGTGTTACTATAAGGCTCTACATATGTGTTACTATAAGGCTCTACATATGTTTAACTTTAAGGCTAAATATTTGTGTTACTATAAGGCTCTAGATATGTGTTAATATAAGGCGATATATTTGTGTTACTATAAGGTTCTACGTTTGTTACTATAAAGCTCTACAGCATTAAATCTCTTAAAGAGGATGTACCACCTGGGACATTCTCTTTAACCTAAACCCACTGATCGAACGGCGCCGGCACGGGGAAGCCGGTGCTGCGGTCCGTTTTTCGGACGAGGCCCGGTTCCCGTGCACGGCGCCGGGCCGCCCCCAGTGGGAGGGAATTCTTTCCCCTCTATGACGCGGCTCCATTCATTTGCTTGAGCACCGTCCGGTTCTTTAATTCAGGATGAACTGATGTTTACTGCTGCAGATTTACTTGTGCAAATTCTGTGGTTTTCTGCTGTGCCAAATCCGCACTATTTCTACTACCTGTGGCCACACTATAACGCTTTCATGACATGGCCGCTCCCAAATTGTTCTTCAATTGGAATGAGGAAAACAAATAAGAAAAAAATTATTAAAAACAGAATTCATGTATAGTATCAGGCTAATGTGAAAGTAAAAAAGCCATGGCCTTATTACATCCACAGTACAAATAAATTCTAATGCATGTCAGTATGTGCAGTTTTTTAATTTACAGGATCCCTGGTGAATAATGATTCCTTATTTACCTCTAAATTAATAGGCTCCCTGCGGAGGGTGCTTGCTGTATTTTTTCCCCTATTTATTTGCTGTGTTATGACTAACTTTGTTTAATCACCAATTATGTGATGCCAGCTGATTTAATGGCTTTCACACTTGTATTCCAGGAAACTGTCATAAGAGAACAATCTCTGACATTGTACTTTATGTACCAAAAATGTTTATTTACCTTTTATTCTTTGTCCAAGAAGTGTATGTCGGCCTCCTTACATATTTAAAGTTCATAAATTATTTAAATGATCACATTACCTGAAATATCTTCATGGCTTTGAAAATATTTATGACACCTATCATGTGTCATATTTCCTCTATTATTGGGGCTGCTATATTGACATGTATTACAAATTTAACTGCACTTAAATTACCATCAATACTTTCCAAGTCCTTCAGAGCAGAAGCTACTCTTTTTTAAGGAACCTCTGTCCTGGTTAACGGGGGGATAGACTCTAGAAGGAGACCTACCTTCATGATGGCAATGTGTCTTTAATGTAAGAACGACATACTGTGTCAAAGAGACGGTTCATAAGATTTGATTGATCAGGGCATGGGTGCTGAATTAGGCCGGGTTCACACTACGTAAGAGACCGGATGTTCTGTAACCCGGCGGGTTGCAATTTGCAATGTTGTGTACATAGCCTTAGACTGTAACCGCATTGTGTGGTGCCCTTTTCTTGGATAGATGTTAATTTTACTAGCAAAAACAGGGAGGATGTAGGAGAGGGATTAGAAGGTAATAAAATACATTTTTAACTGTGACCAGAGGAGGCCCGCCTCCCTTCTGCACACCAGTGCTAATGGTTAATGGAGTACAAGGAAGGAGTTTCATGTACCGGGTATTAAAGGAAAAAATAACAATTCTGCTCCTCAAACTATAGTTGGGGGCATACTTTAAAGGAGAAGTCCCACCAAAATTAAAAATCTCAGACAGGCAGGGGTGTGTTGGAACACAATAAAGAAAGTATACTGCTACTGTCAGATGCTGATGGTCATTCTCAGCCAGGGTACATACGTCAGTGACTGCAACAATGTCCTTTCCCAGTCACTGATTGGCTGAGCAGGTAGTTAATCAGCCGGGTACGTGAGTTTGCAGCTGGAGGAGCTGCAGGACACCAGGAACTGGCAGGAATCAGTTAATCAACACTGCGGGAGCATGAGGATGGGTAAGTACACTTTCTTTAGTATGTTCCTGCACCCCCCTGCTTGTCTGAGATTTTTAACTTTGGTGGGACTTTTCTTTTTATCCTTACTATAAAGTCCCCTTTCTTTTATGAACACCAGTGGTAACAGAATAGTAAAGATTTCATTTTAAGAACGCAATTAGCCTTTTGCTTTAAGTGGCTTTAAGTGTAACTACCGTTTTTATTAACTTCTGACATGTCATAGCGACATGTCAGAAGTGCTTATTGGCCTACTAGAACGCATGCTCTCTGCCTCTTCATCTCCGCTACAGGGAGGTGAATTCTGTAGACTGCCATGAGTGTCTGCTCCTTCGTTCCATAGACTGATGCACGTGCCTGCCCCTTCATTGTAGCCATCGGCAGGGTTCTCAGCAGCCGGACCCCGACCGATACACCATTCTGACATGTCACTATGACATGTCAGAAGTCATTAAAAATGATATTTACGCTTTAATGATGCCCAATGTAAGAAGCAGTGGAGCTTTTTATGTTAATTGATGAGGGGCCTACCTGTAACACATCATGTATGGTTGGATGGGTGTCAGGGGTATGCTTTCAGGATTTTAATTCTGTAAATATAAATCTGATTTTCAGCTTTCCATCCTGCATTGTCATTGATAGACGCTGAAAGGCTATTAAATACATAACAAAGACTCTGTCTAGGTACCTGGAAGTGGATATTATCCACTGCCATTCAGTTTCTCCTGGGAAATAACTTGTTATCAAGAAAACTATGCACATCCTGATGCAATTTAAGCATTGTCTGGGCTCTGGGAAATTCTACAAGTCATAAAGGGGGGAAAAAAATCTTTGACTATGGCAAGATTACAATTTCACTCATTTGCGAATGTTACCAATGTCTACATTAGCATACAAATCACCTGTCATATGGCCTATAGAAAACTCATTTGTATAGGATAGAACTGGATCCCTTACAATAGATAAGTATAGCCTTCCCCAAAATAAGCTTTATAAAAGGTTTTTCTGATGTTATACGAGTAAGACCTGTACCTCAGCCACATAAAAGAACTTTTAATACTCTCAAATAATTTCAAATGTAAAATACAGCATACAGTTTCAGACCATGCCATGCAAACACTCTCATTGTACACTCCCATGCATCTCATTGTGTGGGATCCAAACTTCTTACATGTGGCCAAAGAGCAGGACCATGCACCACCTTTATTTGGGGTTGAACATGAATATAGAGCAATATGGTGAGCATACCAGTTTATTACATTTCTTTGGACTTTTCTAATGCTGAGTTCACGCAGCGTTTTAGGCTGCATTCACATGCGTTCTGTGAAGTTGTCCGTGATCATGAACAATTTTATAGCCCATTGCTTTCCATTTGGCTATTCACATCAATGTATACTAGTGATGTACTGCAGCCATTGCTAACAAGATAGTGGCCAATCAATGACAAGATAGTGGCCCGTCACTGTAATATAGCCATAACCTGACACATCACCCCTATCATTTGCAAGTAACACAATATGGAGGAGCTTGAATAAAGACAGGGATGTCAGATAAAAGGCAATTCCTAGCTCTTTCAGCCATTATGGAGAAACAGTATCTCTGCTTACTGTCATTTTTATCTGAACTTTAAGAGAAATGTCATTGCTGTTGACGGTGGTGACTGGTGATTATTATCTCCTAAGTAGTCCCTGTCATTCTTCTATGTGCATAGCAGGAGGTCATGGACTGTGTTTTAATTCTGTATTTTTTTTATTATTATTCTTGGTATCATTTGTTTTATAATTAGATGTCTTTTTTTATATTATTTGCTATTTGCTTCATTGTTGATTATCTATTATATGGTATTAGGCCATGTTCACACAACATATGTTTTACATAAATCAGGGCCGTTGTTGCAATTTGCACCAACGGCCATGATTTATAAAAAACATATTTTGCATTTGAATTAATGGAATCCAGGCTGGAGCCTATACACATTGGGGGAGATTTATCAAAGGGTGTAAAATTTTGACTGTTGCAAACTGCCCACAGCAACCAATCACAGCTCAGCTTTCTACTCTGGTGAAATAAAAGAGGAGGTGTAATTGGTCGCTGTGGGCAGTTTGCACGAGTCTAAATTTTACACCCTTTAATAAGTCATCCCCATAGCATATGCTCCAGCCGGGATTCCATCCGGCCGCACGAAAAACTGAATTGCGGTCGCAGAGAACCCGTCAGTTCACACAATGTAGCATGTGGCTCTGGCTGCATGCTCCATTGTGTGCAGCGCCCGCATCACAATTCATCAGAAATGAAGATCACTGCAGTACCGGCCGAGATGATCTTCTCTGACACTGGCCGTTTTGTGACATGTGAACATGGCCTAACACAGTATACACAGTATTTTTTGACATGTTTAACTGTTACTTCTGTAATTTTCAGAACAATTCTATAATTTCTAGCATATAATTTTTGCCTCATATAATGTTTTTCTCATAGCAAGAAAAGTTGGGAGACATCTGCTTTTCTCTGAGATATGTACCCACTGCAGGGAAGCTAACTGTGATTGTGTTGGAGGCCAAAAATCTGAAAAAGATGGACGTAGGAGGACTTTCAGGTATGTTAGTGTGAAAAAATGTATTTCACATTGGAAAAAGTTTTATGTTCATCATGGATTTATAACAAAAAACATTACACTAAAAGATTTTACAGTCCAAATACAGACATTACTGGTGGGGGTCCTTTGGTTCTTTAGAATTTTCCATTAACTTGACGGCATGACAGTTGTCAGAAGTGATGGAACCCTACCTAGAAGGAAGCTCTGAACAGTAGTGTGAACAGGGCATAATAAGAATAATATATTAGTATGTGCCAAAGATGAGACCCACTTCTGTTTAGGAACAGACCAGACAACCAGTTTGTACATCAATAATTGCCTGATGTGATAATCCTCCTAAACTATACAAAATTATACAAACTGTGCTGCACTACATCTGCATTGGCTTAAAAAGGATAGAAAGTCCTTACTGTAGAGTTGTTTATAGGTAATATTTTAATGTTTTTCTTCTTTCTCGTCTTTCACTAGACCCATATGTAAAAATTCACCTGATGCAGAACGGCAAGAGGCTTAAGAAGAAAAAGACAACTATTAAGAAAAACACCCTGAATCCGTATTATAATGAGTCCTTTAGTTTTGAAGTTCCTTTTGAACAAATTCAGGTGAGTTAGTGTTATAGAATTGAGATTTTCAGAGTGCAGACTGATATTCACCATACACTGGACATAAGCAATAAATAGCACTTACTCAGGCTAGGGCACACAATGTCGTTTTGCAGCCGTCTTTTTGGACGGCCTTCATTTTGACGGCCCTCCAATTTCTCATGTGGCCTCATGGGAAAATTAATTGCCCGCCACTACTCTGTAGGGATATTAGAATGAACATATGCCAAGTGTCTGGCTGATACTCTTTAACCTTTTCAATATGTTAATGAACCAATGCTGTATTAACAATGCAGATAGTTTTCCCCTTTGGTAGAAGTCTTTCCATGCACAATTTGTAATTAAGGGTCATGACCTGTCAAATGTGTCCTATTACACAAAACTGACAAGGATTTTTGAACCTGTCAAAACCCTGTGATCAACTGATTTGTCAGCTGGTCGCTGGGTCTATTACACAGTTTTGCCGATGATCACTCCATGGAATAGGATCCTTCCTCATGGAATAAGAATGTAGGGTGAAGTATAGCATTATGGGTATTAAAACATTTAGGTCTGTCTCAGTGACATGTACTATACATTGCTGTCTTAAATTGTTCAAATGCTCTATGAAAGTTAACACCATATCCAGCCCCCAAAACATAAGAATTAGAGATTAACAAGCCTGCCGAAAGCTGTATCCATGTTTTTTTTGGCAGTCCTTGGGTTGCATCCACCTACTGCAGGCAGTGGGATTCAAATGCAGATTGCTTGGGTTCGTGCAAACCCGAGTTTTTTTTTAGGTTTGCTCATCTCTAATCAGAATCACTACAGGGGATAGAGAGGTTGCACTTGCATTCTATAGCCTGATGAGCCCAAATGATCTCTCTGTCCCATATGATGAGCTTAGTGATATAAAGGTTACAATATAAATGGGGTCTTGTTACAGATTTCACATTGGGTTCAGGAACTTTAAATTACCTCTATGCAAACACACGACCCCATCAATCATTAGTGATATTGGAGCAGCTTTCAATCCTGCACAGAGTTCATTTTTTTTGTCCAGTTGGTTTGATTAACCTTATCTTTTTATGCCCACAGAAAGTGCAAGTGGTTCTTACAGTACTTGATTATGACAAATTGGGTAAAAATGAAGCTATCGGAAAGGTCTTTGTTGGCTGCAATGCTACAGGGACTGAGCTCCGTCATTGGTCTGATATGTTAGCTAATCCCAGGAGGCCTATCGCTCAGTGGCATACTCTACAACCAGAGGAAGAAGTGGATGCTTCCCTTGGAATGAAGACCTCATGATGTCACTTTCTGTGTGTGAATGAGTGGGAGTGCCTGTGGGCGCTTGGTGGTACATGTGCCCCACGCGCTGCTGTGTGTACATACTTGTTCAAAGCTGTAGCTGTGAAATAGCTTTGAGAAACCTCCTGTTTCGTGGTTATTTGTAAAATACTAAAATATTTATATGACTTGGCCAAGAGGCAGTATCCTTTTTCAAAATATCTCAGCTGGTTTGGTATGAAAACTAAAATACTTGAACTAATAATTTAAAAAGAAAAGTCTTTTATTATATGTTATAAAACATAGGGAATTCCTATATGCATTTTTACAACAAAAAAAAAAATATTTGCGATGTTTGGTTTTTAGATATTATATTTATAGTTTGACCGGTATAGCACTATAAACTTTGCCTTAAAAATCATATAGGTGAAGTAAAGAGAGTCAGAAGAGTAAATGTGTTGCTTTTAGAAATAAATATTCAAGCAGATTAGAGATGACATCATTAGCATAGCTGCCATTTTTTTTGTATGGTGCTACCTAAGGGTTCATACAGAGCTATGGGAACCAATATGGAATTTCAGTCCAAATTTGATAAAAATTGCCGAAAATCTGAATGCAAAAGAATGGTAACTAAAAGAAGATAAAATAAATGGAGTCCATTTTATATACGTAATATGGTTTACAGGGTGTTTTGGATGGTGGGTGTTTAAGTTAAAAGTTAACAGGTCAGATTAAATGGGAACTAAAAGAAGATGTAAAAAAAATTTTAACAGTCAGGGTCTGGACATTCACACCCCCACAGTTCATTAGAACCAGTGGGGAGAAACGCTCACTAAACATGTTCTCTCACTGCTCTGTCTTAATGGCAGATGATGGACTTTCATAAAAAGTCTATGTAAATGTGTCTCTGTTCTCCTATTAGCAAAAACATTGGCTAATATAAGCGATGAAGAATCCACAGAACATGTTCATGAATCTACTTCTGCCTACCTATTTCTGTTCCTCGCAATTTTTTGATAAGTCAAAAAGCACATTATTTTTGTGCAGCTTTAGTTAATAGGAATGCAGTTCTGTCCATACTCTATGCTGCCCTTACTTAGAGTAGCTTAGTCTAATGACACACAGGATGGTTTTAGCTACATCCCAAGAGGTAGGTCAAAAACAATGAAAAACTATACTGCATTAGGGTAGATATAGGCTAGAACAGTTCAGGAATAAGACATACAGTACTCTAAGTTGTGTGCTATTTGTATACTAATAGGGAGGCATTTGACAGATATCGCGCAGCAAGCGGAAACGGGCTTCAATTTCCTGTATAAAAATAAAAGTATTACTTAAAGGGATTGTTCCACCATTAAATATTCATACAATAATATACATATTCATTTTATAGCTCATAAAAAATTAATAATGTTTGCTATTTACATGCTGATAAAAGAAGGAGCCATTAAAGAGTTATGATATTTACTTACATAGTATGGTTCCACCTGGGGCACAGCATTGTGCAAGTCCACTTAGTGAGCTGAGTGCTAGTGGACACGCATGCTCAGTCACTCTACCTAAAGCTATGTCCCAGCAGGGCAGCCAAAAAAATAGTAAGAAGGGATAATATTGTCTGCTGTCAGAAGGGGGAGGAGATTGATAGTGATAGACCTGCCACAGAAACGCCGTCAATTATTTTGAAACATATTAACAGCATTTCAGCATTTCATTTTTTTAAATGATTTATGGGATAGCCCCTGTAAATGCATTGTCCCATAAAGATAACCCTATTCTGAATCAGCCTGCTGGTCATGGATAGGCTGGGTTTGGAAGACCCTTTAATAACTGTCAGATGACAGCTCTAATAGTGGCTTCTCTATCCGAGAACAATCCGCCAACATCATCTGTCAGTGGACTGTTGAGAAAGCCCCATACAATTTATACTGTAGACCGAATTAAGTGTATGGGGACCTTTTATAGCACCTGCACATTCTGGTTTATAAAGGGGAGTTTTTAAAGTGTCGCTGTCGTTAAAACTTTTAAAATCTAAATCAACAGTAGCTGTCAGGTTTTTTTCTTCATTATTTTATCTTCTATTACATAGATTAACAAACAAGCAATACGATTATTACTATGAAATGACAAATGTTATACTCCATCTTTGAATGGCATTAAATGAAGATGGATTAATGATACCTGTCATATTATTAGGATGAAACCTTCAAAAATACTACGTACCATCTGAGGTCAACAACCAAAATCTTAGTTTTAGACAGAAAGACCTTCATAAATACTGCCTCCTAAGTCAATGTTTCTGGGCCTGGGTAGTGTTACTAAATCCAGGACCAATAGAGTTCCCAGGAAGACTAGACTAACTTCCTGTTTCCAAAAGAACTTACTTTGGGAAGAAAGACAAAGAAGTTGAGCTGAATTTTGCTAAAAGAATTAGACCAGCTTGGCAGGTCAGTTTTAGAAAGATGCTTGGATTGCCATCAATATATAAGGATTTTCTTAAGGTTACACATTCTCTTTGTGAACAGAAAATTTGTATGTGAACTATAATTTACATTTAACTGAACTAACAGAATTTATGCAGGGATTAAGTCTATAGTTATTTTTACTCAGAAACACTTTATACTGTACCTGCTACTCACTGCCACTTCTAATAGTGCTAAAAATTCTGGAAAGAAACAGTTCCAAGGTTAAGAGAGAAAGGATTATGCCTCTTTCTACAGCTGTCAAGAGTATTGTTGTTGGGGGTGTCACTACAATAAATACATTTATACATAGGAGTAAAGGAAAGTGCATTTGCTTCCAGATGACTGATTGTGACAATCAACATTCTATTTTGTTTTTCTTTTACAGTCAATGGAAAATGGGACTGTAGGGAAAGAGTCAAGCACAATATGTTTGAAAGCAGGGAATCTTTACAATGGTCGAGTCCCCACTTGTTGCCTTAGTTACTAAAATGTGCAGATCTTTAAGTGCAGAAAACATCAGCTTTGTACCTATATAGCAGACTTTTGCTCTTTTTGATCTCTTTATCATCTGATTCCCTTAGATTGTAAGCTCATAAGCAGGGCTGTAAGTAACACTATATTAACAAATGGTCAGGCCCCATGGGTTAGGCTCTCATGTCCATCTTGGATTCCTTTGTACACTGTTGGCGGACACCCAAGGTGATAACTTATTCCCTTTCCTGTAGAAAAAAAAAATCAGCATTTTTTTTTAAAAAAGTGCATGCAACAATGTGTCTGGTATTGTAGTTAAGGCCCATTGACTTCAATGGATCAGCTGCAATAACAGATGCAGCATATAGACAGGAGTGGTGCTGTTTTTAGAAAATAAAAGCAGACTTTTTTTGTTCTATCCTGGACAACCTCATCAAATTGAACCTGTTATGTCAGTGATAGAGGGCCTGTCTATTTCAACTTTAAAACACTTAAAACCTATCTACAGAATGGGTACTCAAGTCGCATGCTTGACAGATGGGGCGTATTAGGCCACTTTATTTATTGTTCATGGGAGCACCAAGGATAGCTGAGCAGCTTTCGACTTGTCTTTCTCTCATAGACAACAAACAGAGTGGCTTCATGTACAACCTGCCATGGTCAAATCCCATGTGATATAATGCTTATAGTGTAAATACCTCTTTAATGTAAGAAAACTATGCATTTACTTTGCAATGATTAATAGGCAGAAAAAAACCCGTACCCTTCTACTGGTGGGTCAGGGGTACCATGACTCAGTACCAACACAATACCCTTGGGCTCATGGGCCTAGGAAAAGAAAAAAACTTAGAAATCCTACCCTTAAAATGTAACTTTTATTTTATATAAATAAAATAGAATAAAGGACAGGCTCATTACTTAAAAACACAATTGCACAGTGACTACAGTTTCATTGTGATAACATTCCTGCATCCAGTACCAGCTTTTTAAATACAATCTATTATATAGTTACATAGTTAGTATGGTTGAAAAAAGACACATTCCTACTGACAGTGTGTGTGATCACTTATTCCAATAGTTAATGTAGCCCCTAAGAGTTTTTCCCCCCTGGGCCCATGAGACTGAGGGCATTGTGTTGGTACTGACCACTGGGCAGCAGATGAGTCTGACAGGCCAAGGTTGGTCCCTTCTTTGATCTAGGTCTCAAATCACCTGTACTGCCCAGATGACAGCCCTGCTCATATGGGTTTTGATATCCATACTTCATATTTCAGGTATATATTGACTGTGATTTTGCTTGTACTGCACTCTCTGTAAGTTTTGAGATTTGAGTACCAAGTCATTGTTCTTTTTCCAAGATCAAACATTTGCTATATAGGACAATGTTGTACACAAAATGTTGTTCATTCCCCATTTTGCTTCTATGTAGTATATCATTTAAAGATTAGCGTTTAATAGTACAAAAAAGCGTAAAGTGTTGTTGTGTGTGCAGTCTCCCCATTCACAAATATATCAATTCTATACACCTGATTGACTCACTGCCAAAACACTTCAAAGTTCAGCATTTCATCATCTATCAATCCACTGCCACATTAACACAACATATGCTTGGGCTTATTTTGTGCAATGCTGGTGAGTGTTAGGCCAGTTTCACATGGCTGTAATATGAACATATATTAGCGTCTGTATTACTACCACAAAACTAGGACCCCCGCAGTTCTACTAAATTGAATTTAGATGATACAATCCTGCTTTAAGCTTGGTTCAGTAGAACCTCAGTAAGTTCATGTGTTGCAGCCATAATAGGGACACATACATTTGATATAGAAAACTAGATAACATATTAAAGGTCAGGTTTACATGCAGGAAATAGGATTTCGCTGGAAATCTCCCTTTAAGAATAACAAACACATATAAAATAACTTCTTTTTCTCCTGCATTTTTAGCACATCGATGATGTATAAAGAAACTTTAATGATACATTGTGTTATGGCTGGTGCAGGGTTGAAGGGGGCATAACATAAAAACTTAAAGGGAACGTACAATCAAGAATCAAAATTGTTTAAATCAAGTTTTTATGTAATTTTTTTAAGGAATTTATGGTAATGTTTTTTCTAATTTGCCATTGTATTGTCTATAATATTAAATGATCATGAAATCTTGCTGTTTTCATTCAGGCCACTAAGCCTAATAATAATTTGAGACGTCCTGCCACTTGCAGCAATCTTCTCCTTATCATCATAGACAGCATTATAGTCAAAGGTGACACCAATATATAAATAAGACAGGATCATTCACAATAAATAATGGTTACTGCTTAGATTTCCCTTCCCTGCTTAAAGACTTCTGCATAGGTCACAGGACATTCCTTGAAAACTCTCCCACAGAAGTTAATAGAGTCAGCTCCAGTCTATTGTGTCTAAGCTGTAAAGCATCTGTCTAAATGCTGTTCAAAGCAGTTCTGGTAAGATATTTGCCCTTATAATTTTCTAAAAACAAAAACAAAAAAATTACAAACAGGTTACAAAAAAAGAACATGTCTTGGTATCTAGGACTAATTTTAAAAAATCCAGCTGGTGCATTCACTTTAAGGACACCATAGAAAATCTTATGCATTGCTCACTTCGGTCCAGCTCTGGTCATAACAAAGTGCTTCCCTTTTAGGAACTTGGCTTACTGTCTTTATGCATAAATCTAGCCTGAATTTTGTACTTCATGAATTCATTTTCACTGAAAACATTTATCCTTCCAAGCAAAACATTTAGCATATAAACGACACAGCTGAGCTACTAAGCCCCTTTCATACTAACAACCAATGGAGGAACCCTTTAAAATTATAAAAATGTGGGAGATTATTGGCACAAATCATATGACTGGTCATGTGTGCCCTTGATTAAATGATATGTGCACTGTATACACAAGAAACACTAAGTAGGGGTTCTCCATAAAGCGAAAATACGGTTATACATTTGGACATTTGTTACATTTTGTGTACAAAATCCAGTGGACCAAATTTTATCTGTTTTGATACTTTAGTACTACATTTTGTGATGATTATATTGTGACACTCCTTACAAGTTGTCTTTCTTATGGATATTCCTCTACTCTCACCGACTTTTGTGGTTTTGTTTTCCAAATTTTATGTTGATATCACTGTTTTATGTATATATTTATCCCTCTTCCTATTTTGCCCTTAACATAAAAAATGCTTTGTGGTGGGGGGGTGATTTCTTCTATTATTGTTGAAGGTGGGAACCAGTCCCTGCGACCCTTGACCATCCATTAGGAAATGTTGATTTTTCTTGTACAAACCTTTTGAATATCTCAGAAATACACAGCTGCCTATTATTATTCATTTAGGGTGCGTTCACACCTACAGGATCTGCAGCAGATCTGCAGCAGATTTGATGCTGTGTTCAGTTATTTAAATAAAATCTGCTACAGAAAATCAGCTGCAGATCCTGTAGGTGTGAACGCACCATTAAGGTTCTGAGATGAATTCATCCACAAAACCCTTCATTCCATTTTATATTGTGCCACTGGTGCCAGCAGTGTATAATATATTACATATTCTTTATTAAAGGCCCCTATGGTTGAATCATGAAGTTCAAATGTTTTATGTTAATTTTGTTCCTTTTATCAGTGGCCTTGGCTTCTTGCTCAGAAGGCCATGAGTTACAACCATTGGCCAAATTGTAATATAATGCGTATACCTACAAAAGAATCACTTCTGCATCAAGTGGACTATAGTGGATGAATCAACCAGAGCTTTTTGACCCATCTTTCCTTCTGTGGCTTTCTTGGAATCCTTCTGTTCTAGCAGTACAGCTGTACTTTATAAAAGTTCCCTTTTGAACATATTTTAATATTAATGTATTTGAATGAAGAGTTGTCTGTTAATGAATAAATGAAAGCTATATATTTAACATGTGGTCCCTTGTTTTATGCCATTTTGGCACCTGCTTAACTGTTCCACCGGGCACTTACTGAAAAAAGAAGTATTTAAAGAGCTTGTCTAACATTTTTTTCTTATTGGAAATGTGAATAAGTTGTAATCTATCCCTTTCCCTTAGTGGTTTTCTCTGACCTTTATTCACCTCTGTGTCCCCGGCCTCCGCCTCTGTAACCGCTTTTTGGATTTGTGTTTGTTTACATAAAGAACTTCCAGGTCACAGGGGTCAGCAGTGACATCACAGCTCTGCAATCCTATAGCTCCACCCACTTCTCTCTGAATCTAGCTCCACCCACTCTACCCATAGGCAGGGAAATGTCTGTATTACTACAAGTGCCCCATGATCAGCATGATGGCTCAGTGTTTGACAATTACTTATGTTATCAGATCAGCTAGTTTTTTCACTCTTTTATCTGTTGTAGGACTACAAACCCCAGCACACATGTACATGTTAGGAGTTGTAGTCCTGGGTTACAGATACACTACAGTAGCCATCTTACAGGTGGGTGGGGTTTCAATGAGGCAACATTCTGTTACACCTCTGTTCTGTTCTGTTTACCTCAGCAAGAAATATAATGGTGACTGCCATGAGGTGAAGTCTCCTCTCTCCTCTCCATATTACACACATAGCAGCACTGCCCTAACACTCACATCTTTACACTACAATAGCAACACTAAAGGGGGAGATGTATCACAGCCTGAGCAGCGGAGCAGGGGAGTAGTTACCCATAGCAACCAATCAGATTGCTTCTTTCCTTTTTAAAAAGACCTTGGAAAATGAAACCTAGAATCTGACTGGTTGCTATGGGCAACTGCTTCCCTGTTCCTATGCACAAGTTTAAATCACCCCCATAGTTCCTTTATTTACTGTTTATAGCTCCAACCTATGCTGCAGTGCTGTACAGAGATTGTAGTCTGTCACGCTGTCCTTACTGCTGCAGTTTCTTCTGGGCTTAGATGTTAGATGTTAGGAGTGTGGCTAAAGAAATGTGGAGGCATAACCCCACCCACCTGATGACTCACTGTTCCCTCACTGGCAGGAACAGGAAACAGAAAGGGAACGTGACATCACAGGAAGTAAAGAAAACACAGGCAGAGTCGTCATGTGACTGAGCCTGAAAACACAGTAAGCGCTCTAAATAAAAAATAGAAGTGTATGTAGAATATGCAACACCCACAGAGGTCAATGCAATGCTAGTTTATGAAATTATCCCGGACAACCCCTTTAACCCTTAGACGACCCAGGGCGTATAGTTACGCCATGGAAGTCTGTCCCCAGACGACCTAGGGCGTAACTGTACGCCCTGGGTGTTTCTCCCGCTATGAAGCGTGCTCCGGAGCGGAGCGCGCTTCATAGCAGGTGGGGGCCGGCTGCAATCAGCAGCCGGGACCTCACCGGCAATGACACGCTGCAGCGATCGCGCTGCCGCGTGTCATTAACTCCTTAAACGCCGCGATCGCGGCGCGACTGCGGCGTTTAAGTGTGAGTGACAGGGGGAGTCCCCTGTCACTTACCGATCGGGACCCCCGCAGTCACACTCAGTCACGCAGTACCCGATCGGTAAAACGGGCCGCCGGAGGTCTCTCACCTGCCTCCGTGCGGTCCGATCGGCGATCTGCTACACTGAGCCTGCACAGGCAGGCTCAATGAGCAGATCGCCGATAACACTGATCAATGCTATGCCTATGGCATAGCATTCATCAGTGTAAAAATCCAAGTAGTGAATGTAAAAGTCCCCCAAAGGGACTTCAAATGTGTAAAAAAAAAAAAGTTAAAAACACTATTACACTACCCCAAAACCCCTCCCCCAATAAAAGTTGAAATCACCCCCCTTTCCCATTATATAAATAAAACATATAAAAATAAATAAATAGATAAACATATAATATACCGTAGCGTGCGTAATTGTCCGATCTATTAAAATATAACAAGCGTCATTGCGAATGGTAAACGGCGTACACGAAAAGAGGGAAAAAAGTGCGCGGATTACCGATTTTATGTTACATTATATATATAAAAAAATTAATAAAAAGTGATCAAAACGTCCGATCTTCACAAATATGGTATTAATAAAAACTAGAGATCATGGCGGAAAAAATGACACCCCATACAGCCCCGTAGGTGAAAAAATAAAACCGTTATAAGCGTCACAATAGGCCCATTTTATTTATAATTAATTGCCAAAAAAAAGGATTTCATTTAAAAAAAATATATAACATTAGAGAATCTGCGTAAACCTGCATATGGTTGTGTTCGGACTGACCTATAGAGTAATAGTGTCATGTCGCTGTTACCATATAGTGCATTACGTAAACACAGGAACCCCCCAAACGTTACCATATTGCATTCTTTTTTGCGATTTCACCAATTTATATCTTCATAAATAATATATTTGGAATTCCATCATACATGTTATGGTAAAATGAATGACGCCATTACAAAGTACAACTATTCCTGTAACAAATAAGCCCTTACATGGCTTGTAGATAAAAAACTAAAAGTGCTGGAGCTCTTAGAAGGGGAGGAGGGAAAAACGGAAACACTAAGATCAAAATTTGCGCGGTCCACTGGGTCATTTTGGGCCTGGTCCTCAAAGGGTTAAGGTATATAATTGATAGACAAAGACAATGAAAGGGAAAAGGATGGAAAGCATCTGAAACTCTATTAATCTGTCCCTGTCTTCTTGGAGCACTTGCCCTGATAAGAACAACCACAACCCTGGACATGGTCCTTCCCTAAGCTAAGTCCTGTTGGGTTGTCAGGGTACAATCCATGGGTCCATGGATCAGGTAGCCAGGAGGTAACATCCGGTTCCAAATCAGAAAGCAGAAGGATTAATCAGGGTGCCAAGTATAAGGTCAGATAAGAGCAAATCAGTACCAAACACTAGTGAGACTCAAGATAACCAATCCCAAGTGTCTTTCCAATGGTCCTTTCCTGGAAAAGCTCATTTGCCCAATAATTGGCCCGTGTAAAACAGCCAGCGATCGGCTGATCATTGAGCAAATGCTCATTCATCAGCTGACTGACTCTTTTGTGTAGCCACATAAATTATCATTATCGGCCATACATTTCCCAGTCTAAATAGGAGATGTGCAACCGATAGCAATGCAAATAAATAGCTAAATGAACAATCCAGCTATCATTTCTGCGACCCAACCACACAATACATTGAGCCTTGTGCGGACACCTCAAATGAGCACCTGATTGGCACATGTTTGCTTCTTACCATCGAACCATTTAAAAGGACCCTAAGGCAGAAGCCTGTTTTAAATTGCCCAGGCTTGGACAGCATGGCAGGCTGGGGCAGAGTATGACTGGCCGGGCATTTCTACACTCTGAGTGGCTAACTAAACCTACTAGCAATGAGGCTAGAAGCCCTAACAATTGAGTGACACACACATCATATGAGGATCAGGAAGCAGCAACACGACGCCCAGAGCTGAAGCGCACCCAGGTAAGTGCATTACAGGCTGGGTAGTGGATTGAAAGATAAGCCTGTGCCTACTGTATTAAAGGGGTTGCCCAAGGCTCCTCCAAAGATTCTTCCAAGTTTTAAACTAACCTCAGCTCCCTTGTTCTTATTTAGTTTCTTCTTAAAACTATTCCCCTGTAAAAATTTCACATACTGTACTTTTAAAGCTTTTGAATATATACTAATATACAGGAGAATGGGATTCCTGCAGCAAACCTCCCCCAGCCCTCCAGCTGCTGATTGACACAGCATGCCTATACACAGCATGGATAGATAACTGCCAATCAGCAGCTGGTGGGTGGAGTTTTCTGCTTCTCATGAATATTGAGGACTACTGGGCTCATGCACATAATGGAGAGGACTTCTTACTGTCCTTGTCATTCAGGAAGATACTCTGGTAAGCTGCACAGAAAAATGTAAGTGATCCATCATTCTGTTTAGCTTCTCTGTCACTAGTATATGCTACTCTGAGATAGGACATCATAAACCTACTGACAGAGTCTCTTTAAATGACTTCATCTGTTTACATCTATATGTAGCACCAATCCATTGACTTTCCTTACTTTACATTTTCCCCTGAAGACCTAGACAACGTTTCTTCTCCTGTGCTGCCCCAGTCTCAGTACAGAGAACAGCACTGCCTCATATACAGTGAGGAGGACAAGCCCTCTCCCTGTGATAATGGAAGGCAATGTAACTACCGGATTACCATCCAGAGGACACTGGTATGACAAAGTCAGCCCCTGTGCGACGTAAGCTGTGATGAGGCTAGCATATGACCTGCTTTGTAGGGGAGGAGAACCTCCTTTATGAAAAGGCTGGTTTCATGTTATGGAGAAATGTGTTATGCAAGCCTGACTATAAAGCTTTACTTCTCTACACGAAGACTTGCATTTTATTGATGAATTTGTCATAATGGTTAATGCCAGATATCAAGGGATTTTTTGTTTATTTTTAACCAAGACACATGGTTATCAGGTCCAACCAAGGGAGAGGAGAAGATAAATGAAGAAAGGAGCTTGGGTGTATACGAGGGAGGGCTGTCATTCTATATTTCCACATACACATTAATTGTATTTTGCTTTTAAGAATTTGAAGTTTTGAAGCCCTCAAATGTTTCTGCTGTGTGCTGTGTCATGGCAAGACAGCCAGATTGCGGAAGGGTATCCCAGGACCCATGATTTGTTTATACTGGCAGTAATAAGCTGTTCTGCCTTTTGCACAGTTTTTCCAAGTGAAAAGTTATCATCCACCTAAAGCACTCCTTTGTCTATACAGTACTGCTCTATGAGAAGTTCTGTCAGATTGTGTATTAATATTTCTTTCATATCCCTAATGTATCAGTGGTAACCCAGGGGTGCTAGGTGCTGCTTGCAAGGGCAGGTGTTGCTGTGGCGCTTGTCATGGGGCTTGGAATTCTATATGCCTTCCCTGGGTCGCAGCACACACCCGTTAAAGGTATAGGTGTTGGCCCTGGTGTTAAGTAACAGTAATAGGAAAGTCTCTCAAGTATATAGCCGCGGTCTGCTGCCGCCACTACTGTTCCACGGAGCACCAGCATTTGAGTCGTTATTTGAGTCGTTTATCTTTCAACATGTTGAAAGACAACGACTACAACCATCAGCCAACATCGTTCATGTCGGCTGATTGTTGTGTTCTACACAGGACGATTATCAGCCGTAACGGCCGATTTTGGCTGGTAATCGTTCCGTATAATAGGGCCTTAGGTTGAAAATGTGTACAGTTGACTAGAGGGCTTCAAAGGGGGACCTTTTTAGGTAGTGCAACTCTTTTTGGCTAACTGTGTGACTTGACTTGAAATAGGAGAAGAAAATACCCGTACTCATGGCTTTAAATATACCGCCTCTTGCTGGAAGAGTTCACAGAGTGCCAGAACAAGGAAAACAGGCCCCAGGCTAGGACATCTGGGTAGAGCTAATCCCTTGAGATATTCCAAAGGCAATCGAGCAGAAGTCAGCGGGGCAATTCGGCTAGCAGCAACTTTTCCAACTGATGGGGAGAATCCCTTGATAAAGGAGAGGACTTTTCTAAGAAAATACTTAAAGAAGATCAGTCTCCTATATGTAGATAGGTTTAGAGTCCCCCTTTATGGTAGTTGCTCCTGTTGAGGTTTAGCAGGCCATAATCCTGATACAGAAAACTGTAGAAGGAAAATCTAAACAAAATCTTGGCAGGCTTAGGCTTAGGCACCTGGAAGAAACTGTTGGCTATAATGAACTACAGAACTAACTGGAACTGGCCCAACCAGCACATATAGGACTGTGCTTCTTTACTATTGGTGGGGAACATGGTGAAGTACCTGAGAAGCTGATTGCATATCCTACTGGAGGATTGTGGTCAGCTCATATGGTGGACAGAGTAGCAGCAGTGGCGTCCCGGTATTGTAGAAGTGAAGAGGTAGTTAGTGCAGTTCATGTAGGTAGTGCAAGGTGACACAGTCTTAGATGGTGTATGATGCATGTTGAGACCTGGGGGAAAAGCCTGTCAGGAGTGGGTAAGCAGAATGTAGCAAGTAGGGAGCATGATAAGGGACTGGTAGTGCAGGTGTAAGCCTGGATAGGTGCATATCAAAGAAAAGACTGTCATATTTCTCATAAACATCCCAAATACTGCCAGTAAAAAATAGGCAATTTTTATTGGTAGTATTGGGGATTTTCCTGAGAAATATGTCCATACAGTGCAGTAGAATAGAGTAGAATGCAAATAGTTTAAGGTTGAACTGTATCTGCTGTTACCTGGTGTTATGTATGGAAGGTGAATACTTTCAATGTTATCTTCACCATTTTTTATTGTTGAGGCAGTTGCTGACAGAGTGATTGATCCCTGCCGAGTTTTTGTTGTGCCGGGCTCAATCAGGGCCGTTTTAATACATTGGTGGGCCCAGTGCACAGCCCTCAAGAGTGGGCCCCCCCTTCCCTTTCGGCACATTGTATAATGTACTGAATTTGCCCCCACACTGTATCAAGAGCCCCAATACATACAGTAGTTACCTTATAACACTATTTCCACCATACAGTGATTACATATTACATAAAAACTGCACTAAACAAAACAGAAAGATATCACCAATGATACCATTACATAATACCGCCACATCATGACCCCTAACACTACAACCCTATAACAGAGTGCAGTTACATCCAGTGACTCACCGGGGGCGTCTTCTCCGATCAGTCTGTCACCTTTTCTTTTTCTCTCCATCCAGCCTGGGCCACCTTGAAGTCTTCTCCTGGCTGTGAATCTTCTCTCCAGAATCTGCCAGACAAATATTTTAGGCTCCAACACATCCAGTAGTTAGGTCCCTTATACCCCTATACAGTAGTAACACCCCTCTGTACCCCTACATAGTTACACCCCTCTGTGCCTCCATAGTTTTAAGGTGTCCCTGTAGTATATAGACCCTCATGTGCTCCTCTAGTTATATACAGTCCTGCTGTGCACTCCCCCATTAGTATATAGCCCCCCTGTGCAATCTCCCCAGTAGTATATAGCCCCCCCTGTGCTCTCCCACAATAGTATATAGCCCCCCTGTGCTCCCCCCAATAGTATATAGCACCCTGTGCTCTCCCCAATAGTATATAGCCCCCCTGTGCTCTCCATAATATATAGCCCCCCCTGTGCTCTCCCCCATAGTATATAGACCCCTGTGCTCCCCAATAGTATATAGCTCTCTGTGCTCCCCAATAGTATATAGCTCCCCTGTGCTCCCCAATAGTATATAGCCCCCTGTGCTCCCCAATAGTATATAGCTCCCCTGTGCTCCCCCATAGTATATAGCCCCCTGTGCTCCCCCATAGTATATAGCCCCCTGTGCTCCCCCATAGTATATAGCCCCCTGTGCTGCCCAGTAGTATATAGCCCCCTGTGCTCCCCAGTAGTATATAGCTCCCCTGTGCTCCCCAGTAGTATATAGCTCCCCTGTGCTCCCCCATAGTATATAGCTTCCCTGTGCTCCCCATAGTATATAGACCCCTGTGCTCCCCAGTAGTATATAGTCCCCTGTGCTCCCCCATAGTATATAGCTCCCCTGTGCTCCCCCATAGTATATAGCTCCCCTGTGCTCCCCAGTAGTATATAGCCCCCTGTGCTCCCCCATAGTATATAGCTCCCCTGTGCTCCCCAGTAGTATATAGCCCACTGTGCTCCCCCATAGTATATAGCTCCCCTGTGCTCCCCCATAGTATATAGCTCCCCTGTGCTCCCCAGTAGTATATAGCTCCCCTGTGCTCCCCATAGTATATAGCCCCCTGTGCTCCCCCATAGTATATAGCTCCCCTGTGCTCCCCCATAGTATATAGCCCCCTGTGCTCCCCCATAGTATATAGCCCCCTGTCCTCCCCCATAGTATATAGCCCCCTGTGCCCCCCCATAGCATATAGCCCCCTGTGCTCCCCAATAGTATATAGCTCCCCTGTGCCCCCCATAGTATATAGCCCCCTGTGCTCCCCAATAGTATATAGCCCCCTGTGCTCCCCAATAGTATATAGCTCCCCTGTGCCCCCCATAGTATATAGCCCCCTGTGCCCCCCCATAGTATATAGCCCCCTGTGCTCCCCAATAGTATATGTGCTCCCCCTCCCATACAACATTGAAAAAAACAAACACTTTTACTCACCTGGGTCCACGCGTTCCTCTTCTCTTCCCTCCTGTGGCCGCACTTCCTGCAGTGACAAGAGGCTGCACTCCCCTTACCCTCGCGCCGACGCTCCAGTGACGTCGGGCTCTAGAGGGAGAGTGCGGCCTCTTGTGACTGCAGGAAGTGCGGCCACAAGAGGGACTGACAGGGAGGGAGCCAATGGCTCTCTCTCTGTCAGTGTCGCTGCTGCTGCTGCAGCGCTGAAGCGCCGCAGCAGCAGCGGGCGGGGGCAGCGGCGGACGGGGGGGCCCTGCAGGGGGCGCCATGGAGGGGTAAGTAGATTACCCATCCATGGCGCTCCCCCCTGACAGGCTGGTGGCCGGAGCCCTGTGCGATCGCACTGGTCGCACATAGCAACGGCCGGCCTGCTCGGGGGGGCCCCTTTAACCAGTGGGCCCTGTGCACGTGCACCATGTGCCCTCTGGTTAAAGCCGCCCTGGGCTCAATATGTGCTTTTGCTGCCTCGGGCTGTTTAAGGATCCATGTACCGGGTTTCACTTACTGGTTATATTGACTTTTTGCTGTTGGCATGTGCTTTGTGTGTTTGTCTTGTACCGTCTGCTTTCACATTGGACACATTAATATCTGGTATTAGAATGTTTCTCTGAAGAGTTGAGCTTTGGCACATTGAGTTTTCTGTCCTGATGTCAGATTATTTGTAGCCCATCTCTGGACTTGTTCTAGTTTATCAGTATCTTTTTGTAGGTGGGATCTCCAGAAATAGGCACAGTATTCCAGATGTTGTCTCACTCCACATCATACCAGTAGCAATGCAGTCCAGTATTAGATTAGCTTTTTCTCGGTGTAAACCCAGTCATAGTGCACGCAGCACAGACTACAAAAATGTCAAATACATACTGTATATTGTAGTGCAATACAGGGCCGCTTTAACCAGAGGGCAGACCAGAGGGCACATGGGGCCCCCCGGAGCAGGCCGGCCTTTGCTATGTGTGACCAGTGCGGTCGCACAGGGCTCCGGCCACCAGCCTGTCAGGGGGGAGCGCCATGGATGGGTAATCTACTTACCCCTTCATGGCGCCCCCTGCAGGGCCCCCCCGTCCGCCGCTGCACCCGCCCGCTGCTGCGATACTGACAGAGAGAGAGCCATTGGCTCCCTCCCTGTCAGTCACTCTTGTGGCCGCACTTCCTGCGGTCACAAGAGGCCGCATTCTCCCTCTAGGTAAGGGGAGTGCAGCCTCTTGTGACTGCAGGAAGTGCGGCCACAAGAGGGAAGAGAAGAGGAACGCGTGGACCTAGGTGAGTAAAAGTGTTTGTTTTTTTCAATGTTATATGGGAGGGGGAGCGCATATACTATGGGGGAGCACAGGGAGCTATATACTATAGGGGAACACAGGAGAGCTATATACTATGGGGGAGCTGAAGCACAGGGGGCTATATACTATGGGAGAGCACAGGGGGGTATATACTATTGGGGAGCATAGGGGGCTATATACTATGGGGGAGCACAGGGGAGCTATATACTATGGGGGAGCACAGGGGGCTATATACTATGGGGGAGCACAGGGGAGCTATATACTATGAGGGAGCTGGAGCACAGGGGGCTATATACTATGGGGGAGCACAGGGGGCTATATACTATTGGGCAGCACAGGGGGCTATATACTATGGGGGAGCACAGGGGAGCTATATACTATGGGGGAGCACAGGGGGCTATATACTACGGGGGAGCACAGGGGGCTATATACTATGGGGGAGCACAGGGGGGCTATATACTATGGGGAAGCACAGGGGGCTATATACTATGGGGGAGCACAGGGGGCTATATACTATGGGGGAGCACAGGGGAGCTATATACTATGGGGGAGCACAGGGGGCTATATACTATTGGGGAACACAGGGGAGCTATATACTATGGGGGAGCACAGGGAGCTATATACTATAGAGGAGCACAGGGGAGCTTTATACTATGGGGGAGCACAGGGGGCTATATACTATTGGGGAGCACAGGGGGCTATATACTATAGGGGAACACAGGGGAGCTATATACTATGGGGGAGCACAGGGTGCTATATACTATTGGGGAGCACAGGGGAGCTATATACTATTGGGGAGCACAGGGGGCTATATACTATTGGGGAGCACAGGGGAGCTATATACTATGGGGGAGCACAGGGGAGCTATATACTATTGGGGAGCACAGGGGAGCTATATACTATTGGGGAGCACAGGGGTCTATATACTATTGGGGAGCACAGGGGAGCTATATACTATTGGGGAGCACAGGGGTCTATATACTATTGGGGAGCACAGGGGGCTATATACTATTGGGGAGCACAGGGGTCTATATACTATGGGGGAGAGCAAAGGGGGGCTATATATTAGGGAGACCACAGGGGGGCTATATACTATTGTGGGAGAGCACAGGGGGGCTATATACTATTGTGGGAGAGCATAGGAGGGCTATATACTATTGTGGGAGAGCACAGGGGGGGCTATATACTATTGTGGGAGAGCATAGGGGGGCTATATACTATTGGAGAGCACAGGGGGGCTATATACTATTGGGGGAGAGCACAGGGGGGCTATATACTATTGGGGGAGAGCACAGGGGGGCTATATACTACTGGGGAGAGTGCACAGGGGGGCTATATACTAATGGGGGAGCGCACAGGAGGGCTGTATATAACTGAAGGAGAACATGAGGGTCTATATACTACAGGGACACCTTAAAACTATGGAGGAACAGAGGGGTGTAACTACTGTATAGGGGTACAAGGGACCTAACTACTGTGTGTGTTGGAGCCCAAAATATTTGTCTGGCAGATTCTGGATGGAGAGAAAAAGAAAAGGTGACAGACTCTGATCGGAGAAGATGTCCCCGGTGAGTCACTGGATGTAACTACACTCTGTTATAGGGTTGTAGTGTTAGGGGTCATGATGTGGCGGTATTATGTAATGGTATCATTGGTGATATCTTTCTGTTTTGTTTAGTGCAGTTTTTATGTAATCAGTGTATGGTGGAAGTAGTGTTATAAGGTAACTACTGTATGTATTGGGGCTCTGGATATAGTGTGGGGGCAAATTCATTACATTATACAATGTGCCGAAAGGGAGGGGGGGGCCCACTCTTGAGGGCTGTGCACTGGGCCCACCAATGTATTAAAATGGCCCTGGTGCAATAGCGTAAAATACAGTACATGCAAGAACCTTACATACACAATAGTGTAAAATACAGTACATGCAAAAACCCTACATATACAGCATACACTGCAACACAACAACAACTAAATATGGAAGCAACAAGTTATGTAAGAAGCAACAGGCAAGTGAAAGCAAAAGACAGCAATGTCAGACAACACATTAATGTGGAAGCTGTGACGGGCAGCAAAAAAAAAAAAAAAAACACATTATTTTCATGCTTTTTACATCTGGCTATGCTGACTACTTTATGGGTCTTACCCGGTGAGTGATTTCCATACTCATGCACAGAGTGTGGAAGGTACTTTTATTGGTCTATTTTTTTTTTTCAACATACACCTGTTTATGTGATCTTCATATGAATTTTAACCCTTTAAGGACAGAGCCAATTTCGATTTTTGCGTTTTCGTTTTTTCCTCCTTGTGCTTAAAAGGCCATAGCAGTTGCATTTTTCCACCTAGCGACCCACATGAGCCCTTATTTTTTGCATCACTAATTGTACTTTGCAATGACAGGCTGAATTTTTGCATAAAGTACACTGCGAAACCAGAAAAAAATTCAAAGTGTGGGGAAATTGAAAAAAAAACGCATTTTGTTTATTTGGGGGAAATGTGTTTTTACGCCATTCACCCTGGGGTAAAACTGACTTGTTATATATGTTCCTCAAGTGGTTACGATTAAAACGATATGTAACATGTATAACTTATATTGTATCTGATGGCCTGTAAAAAATTTAAACCATTGTCAACAAATATACGTCACTTAAAATCGCTCCATTCCCAGGCTTATAGCGCTTTTATCCTTTGGTCTATGGGGCTGTGTGAGGTGTCATTTTTTGCGCCATGATGTTTATTTTCTATTGGTACCTTGATTGCGCATATACGACTTTTTGATCGCTTTTTATTACAATTTTTCTGGATTTGATGCGACCAAAAATGCGCAATTTTGCACTTTGGGATTTTTTTGCGCTGACGCCGTTTACAGTGTGAGATCAGGAATGTGATTAATTAATACTTCGGGCGATTACGCACGCGGCGATAGCAAACATGTTTGTTTATGTATTTATTTATTTACTTTTATTTATAACCTGGGAAAAGGGGGGTGATTCAGACTTTTATTAGGGGAGGGGGCTTTTTACTATTAACAACACTTTTTTTTTTACTTTTACACTTATACTAGAAGCCCCTCTGGGGGACTTCTAGTATAAGTGCTTTGATCTCTCATTGAGATCTCTGCAGCATAGATATGCTGCAGAGATCCATGAGATCGGCACTCGTTTACTTCCGGCTGCTGCAGCCGGAAGTAAACGAGTGCCGAGCCGGGGACGGCGCCATCTTGGACGCGTCCCCGGCCGGCTTCAGTTACGGAGATCGCTCCTCCGGGATAACATCCCGGAGGAGCGATCTCCTCCACTAGACCCCAGGGAACGGCTGAATCCGGTAATCGGATGCAGCTGTCATGTTTGACAGCTGCATCTGATTACTGTATTAGCGGGCACGGCGATCGGACCGTGCCCGCTAATACATACGGTCCCGGGCTACTCGCGGCACCCGGGATCGGCGCGGTTCAGAGCGGGGTCGCCGCGCGGCCCCGCTCTGAACTTCCTTACCGGCATCAGGGCGTAAATTTACGCCCAATGTCGTTAAGGGGTTAAAAGTCCATGGGGGACATTTATTAAGACCGACGTTTTTTACGCCGGACTTAAAAATGTCCCTGCATCTCCGGCGCTACGGAGATTTATGTAGAGGCGTACTGCCTCGACATAAATCCCGTGCGCGTCGGTGCACACGGCAGAAAACCTACACCACCTGAAAGGTGGAGTAGGTTTTCGGTGTATCTTTTGCCGGAGCAAAAGATAAATTGCGCGGAATCTGACACCCCCCCCCCCCCCCAGCGTGCCCGGCGGAAAGTGACGATATGCGAATATTTTATTCGCAAATCGGCCATTTGCGAATAAAATAATACGAAAATCGGCACTTTCCGCCGATACGCACCTTGATACATGTCCCCCCATGTCTTCATTGGTACATTTGGGATGTGCAGACTTTTGTGTTTTTTGTTTCATGTTTACCATGTGAGCTTTTATTCCTTGGCATCACCCTAAGACATATAACTTACTAATATAGTGTTTTAGTAGTTGTTACATTTTCAATGCAGTAGTCTTAAAGGGGACCAATCATCACGCTTTACAAAGGGGAAAAAGATATTTTATTATGCCGCGCAAGCAGGGGCGTAGCTAATATATATACATATCTCAAGACTGATATTATCAATAATACCAGTATATGGAAAATATAACCATGCATATTCCTGCCATACTGTTACTAACCAAATCCTGTATACTGAGACCAATATTGCCAATAATACCAGTATATAGGAAGGAAATATTACCGCCACACCACAACCACCATATTGTTACTGACCAGATTCTGAATACTAAATCCAATAAAACACAGTACCAGATAACAAGTAACAAATAACACCACCACATACTGACTAACACCACCGCTGCTACTGACTAATACCACCACATACTGACTAACACCACCACATACTGACTAATGTCACCACATACTGACTAACACCACTGCTGCTACTGACTAACACCACCACTGCTACTGACCAACACCACCACTACTGAATAACACCACCACATACTGACTAACACCACCGCTGCTACTAAATAACACCACCGCTGCTTCTGACTAACACCAACACATACTGACTAACACCACTGCTGCTACAGAATAACATCCACTGAACACAGATCACTATCACCCATACAATCATATAGAGGTAGCCTCAGCTCTACACAGGTCCTGTACACCATATACATTACAGTGCAGTTACATCAGGTGACTCACATGGGAAGTTTTCTCTGATCAGAGTTCTTCCCTTTTCATCTTCTTCTTCTGTCCTGGGCTGTTATGAGAACTTCTCCGAGCCACAAATCCACAGAATCTGTCAGACAGACATGTTAGGCTCCTCACTTTGTCACCATCCTCATCTCTCTACACACTGCACATTTGTTTCGGCCCCTTTACACCTTCATTTAGTGGGTAGGCTGACTCTATGTTACGCCCTCATAGTATATGCCCCCCTCTGTGGTCCACTATAGTACAGCCTTATTGCATACACTCCCCATGTAGTCCCCCAATATTTTCCCCTTATAGATGGCCCCTTATAGATGCCCCTTATAATGGCCCCCATGTAACCCCCTTATAGATGGCCCCCTATTGTAATCCCCCTTATAGATGGCCCCCTGTTGTAATCCCCCTTATAGATGGCCCCCATTGTAATCCCACTTTATAATCCCCCTTATAGATGGCCCCCATTGTAATCCCCCTTTGTAGATGGCCCCCATTGTAATCCCCCTTTGTAGATGGCCCCCATTGTAACCCCCCTTTGTAGATAGCCCCCATTGTAATCCCCCTTTGTAGATGGCCCCCATTGTAATCCCCCTTTGTAGATCGCACCCATTGTAATCCCCCTTTGTAGATGGCCCCCATTGTAATCCCCCTTTGTAGATGGCCCCCATTGTAATCCCCCTTTATGATGCCCATTATAACCCCAGTCTGTGCAAAAAACAAACAAACACACAACTGACCTGACAACTCGCTCCCCCGTCGTGTCTCTCTCCTCCTCTGTCTGTCTGTCATCTGCGACCCGGCTCCCGGCTCCCTGTCTGTCCAGTCCCCGGCAGCACACGCACCAAAGAGCTTTGTGCGTGCCGGGGATGGTACTTCCAGCACAGAGGTCACTGCGCTGGTAGTACCATCCCCGGCATACACAGAGCTCTATGGTTCATGTGCGGCCGGGGACGGGACAGACAGGGAGCCTGGAGATGCACGGCAGCCGGGGGCCCGTCCCAGTCTCCCTCTTGTGACCGCAAACAAAACCCTGCTTGCGGTCACAAGAGGGAATGGGAGGGGGGCAGTGCAGTGGCAAGGAGGGGTGTCACAGGCCCCCCCTTGGTAGCGTCCCGGTCGCAGCGGCGACTGCTGCGACCGTGGTAGCTACGCCACTGCGCGCAAGGGTGGGATAGGAAAGGCAATGAGTCATCTGGGCGTGTAGCCACCCATGGCAGCTCAAAGCTCTCTGTCAGCTGGCAGTGCAGGAATGACTGACAGGCAGAGAGGCAGCTAACCTCTAACACCAACTTGCCAAAATCACTTTACTGTGTGCAATATTTTCATTCCACAAGGGCCCTGTGGCAACCATCTCATATGTGATCTGATATTTCTTGATATTCTTTATATCATTTTTTATGTTTTATATTGCACATATTTATTGTTCTATATATGGTGTTATGTGATTTCAACCTTATTGTTTATTTTGTGTGGTCCAAACAATCTGATTATATATTTTAGAAAATGATTGAACAAAAGGACATATTGTTACTCCTCACCAGATTAGGAGTTTAGAGGACTATTTATTGTTTCTTATATAAACTTGCTTGTTATATCTGCCCTTGAGGGTACAGCATTTTATAGTTAACCTCAACTCCATACATCTCTACAGCTGCACTACTATCGTTGTAAAGTCAAAACCTGCCAAGTAACTCACACCAATCTAAAACAGAAACTTGTTGTGAAATTGTAACCAAAACACACTGTTACTTTACTACAGGTAAAGCTTGTTATGTGGTTATGTACTCAGGACTTTGTATTTACTTGCACATTACTACTGTACCGCTACACCACAAAGGACACCAGGTACTGAAGTACACTTTTAGGTTAAATTCACACGGACAGATCCTTGAAATTCGCTGCGGATCCTATGCCGATGACTTTCAATGAGGATACATACTCGCAGCGGGATTTACATCCTGCTGGGAGTATTACGTGACAGCGCCATTAACTCCCGCCGGCCGGAGCATACTTTACCTGCTCCACGCGCTGGCTTGCTTCGGGAGCTCCCAGCATCTTCACGTACCGTTCAGCCAATCAGTGGCTGCAGTGGGGCAGCGCACTGATTGGCTGAGCGGGACGTCAAGCCGAGAACCTCCGAAGCAAGTCAAAGTGCGGAGCAGGTAAAGTATGCTCCGGGCGGCAGGGGGTCACGTACATACCCGCTGTGAGTATGTATCCTCATTGAAAGTCATCGGCATAGGATTCGCAGCGGATTTCGCTGCTAATTTGCAGCGTAAAGTGAATTTACCCTTAAGGTTCAAGAGTTCTCTGCATTAGGGGTCCCATCCGGGGCTCGGGCTCTGTGTGTTACATTTGCTCAATAAGAAGTTAAAGACAAGCCAATGTGTTTTACACCTGAAGGGTTCTTTTTAGTGGTACCATATTGGAATACATGCGTCTTTTTGATCACTTTTTATTCTTATTTTTACGTATGAAAAGCAGTAAGACTGTCTCTGTAAGAAAGGCTGAGCTCGGCTTTTATTTTTTCAGAGCCCTATGTGAAATGAAAGCTGAGCTCTGATTGGTTGCTATGGGTAACAAAGACAGTCTTACTGCTAGACCTTTTACATACATATATAATGCTGACCCACAGAGCTGATCAATATAATTGCAGACGGATTATCACTTCTGTGCATCAGCATTGCTGCTGGTATGTAGTACTGGCCCCCAGACTTATATAGGGTATTTAACAGCCTGATAGCTCCTATGAATAAATGGCAGGTGGCTGCTCTGTGGGGTTCAGCATACACCCTGACTAGTAGGAGCCGGTGCTCAGGGATATTAGCTTCAGCCTTGCTCCTCCACCAGAAAGAAGCCCCAACAGCATAGAAGTAGATGGGGTCATCAAGGATCTCTAACATAAAGACATTGTTCCCAGGTAGTAACCCCCCTCTCCCCTCACATATAGACATTGTTCCCAGGTAGTAACCCCCCTCTCCCCTCACATATAGACACTGTTCCCAGGCAGGGGCGTAGCTAAAGGCTGATGGGCCCTGGTGCAAAATTTTAGCTTGGGGCCCCCCCATCTCACCCGATCAGGCAAAGTCATATCTAACGTTATATCCAATTACTCTAATGTGCCACCATGTTCTAATGCACTGGCACTCCCTCCACCTCATGTACTGCACTACTGCCCCCTATAATTAGTGGACTGTACTGTGCCATTGTCTAATCATTGTATTCCAATCTTTGACTCTCCAGCTGAAAAACTACAACTCTCATCATGAAATGCCAGTTGGAAACGATGGGGGTTGTAGTGCTGCAACCTGAAGAGCCACATGCTGCAAAACTACAACTCCCATAATAAACTGTCAGCAGGGCACGATGAAGTTTGAACTTCTGCAACCTGGATAAGTCACCTGATGTCACCTGCAGTCCTATGTAACACCACAGATAACACAGTGATGTCCCTCTGAGTACAGATAATGTAGTAGTCACATGCAGTCCTATGTAACACCACAGATAATACAGTGGTATCTCTGAGTACAGATAATGTAGTAGATGTCACCTGCAGTCCTATGTAACACCACAGATAACACAGTGATATCTCTAAGTACAGATAACGTAGTAGCTGTCACCTGCAGTCCTATGTAACACTACAGATAATACAGTGATATCTCTGAGTACAGATAATGTAGATGTCACCTGCAGTCCTATGTAACACCACAGATAACACAGTGATATCTCTGAGTACAGATAATGTAGTAGCTGTCACCTGCAGTCCTATGTAACAGCACAGATAACGCAGTGATATCTCTGAGTACAGATAATGTAGTAGTCACCTGCAGTCCACTTCTCCTCTCCCCAGTGGTGTAAGTGGTTCCCGCAGGGTTGAGGCTCCCCCCCACCAGATCACAACATTGCTGTACTCTCTGAAGTTACTTGCCGGCTGTACAGTGATGTCATCTGACCTGGGGGAAGGGACCCAACGCTGAGGAGAGGTGGATTGCAGCCCAAGCTGGAGCTCAACGCTGTAAAGGTACGGCCATAGGACACAGCTTGGGCCGCCAATGCAGATGTCTGAAGGAGGGGGCGCTGCTACTTGCTGTCATCTGATTAGGTAAGAGGCCCAATCAGATGACAGCATGTGCCAGCGGGCGCAGCAGGACAGATTAGTGCAGTGCTTCCCAACCTTTTCCACCTCGGGGCACCCCTTGGAAAAAAAAATTCGCTCGGGGCACCCCTACCAAAATAATGTTCTACAAAATAAGAAAACCGTCATACCGACATACGTCTTCTTTGATCTGAGGCATCACTTTCCCTTTTCCTCTCTATCCAGTCCAGTCCTCCATGATGATTCCTTCCAGATACGTTTCATCTTTTCAGAACCTGCGAGACAAACAATTTAGGCTCTAGCAACTTCCTTTCCTTTCTCCCTCCTGTAGACTCCCAAAGTAACTGCGCTGTTTGGTGTTATGTGTAGTAAAGTGAGTAGGAATGTGGAATGCCCCCTGTATATAGGATCCCCTGCTGTGCCCCCATGAGCTAATAATGCCCCCAGAGGTGTCCCCATGAGCTAATAATGCCCCCAGAGGTGGCCCCCATGAGCTAATAATGCCCCCAGAGGTGGCCCCCATGAACTAATAATGCCCCTAGAGGTGCCCCCATGAGCTAATAATGCTCCCAGAGGTGCCCCCATGAACTAATAAAGCCCCCAGAGGTTCCCCCATGAAGTAATAATGCCCCCAGAGGTTCCCCCATGAAGTAATAATGCCCCGAGAGGTTCCCCCATGAAGTAATAATGCCCCCAGAGGTGCCCCCATGAACTAATAATGCCCCCAGAGGTGCCCCCATGAGCTAATAATGCCCCCAGGGGTGCCCCCATGAGCTAATAATGCCCCCAGAGGTGCCCCATGAACTGATAATGCCCCCAGAGGTGCCCCCATGAACTAATAATGCCCCCAGAGGTGCCTGCATGAACTAATAATTCCCCCAGAGGTACCCCCATGAGCTAATAATGCCCCCAGAGGTGCCCCCATGAACTAATAATGCCCCAGAGGTGCCCCCATAAACTAATAATGCCCCCAGAGGTGCCCCCATGAACTAATAATGCCCCCAGATGTGCCCCCATAAACTAATAAGGCCCAAGGGGTGCCCCCATGAATGTATATAGGATCCCCTGCTGTGCCCCCATGATCTAATAATGCCCCCAGAAGTGCCCCTAAAAAGACAAACATCCTACTCACCTAATCCACGCTGTGTGGCTGCATGCAGCAGCTCTCCTCCTCTTTTGGCTCCATCTTGTGAGACGCAGGGACGGGACCTCCGGCAGGCGTGATGATGTCAAATCATCACGCCTGCTGGAGAGGTCACATCCCGGCGTCCCATAGTCTGCTGGTATGAAGTGCCGGAAGCCTATGGGAGGGAATGCAGGAGCAGGACGCTGACAGGTCCTGCTCCTGCATTCTGCTCGCTTTAATGTTCAGCCCGCTCACTGTGCAGGCGGAACATCAAAGCAATCTGTGCATCCCGAGAAGCTGCGCGGCCGCAACTTCTCGGGATGCTTAAAGAGCCAAGTGGCAAGGGGGGGCCGTGCGCTGGGGGAGCCCGGTCGCCATGGCGACTGATGCGACCCCTATAGCTACGCCACTGTTCCCAGGTAGTAACCCCCTCTCCCCTCACATAGGCATTGTCTTCTGGTAGGAATGTGTGTTGCTAACCAAACGCACATATAGTGAAGTTCACCCTATTTTCGACACAGCATGTGTCTGATTTGTTTATCCTGTGCAGATTCAATGCGACATGCAAAAATTCACATTGCAAAAACTCGCCAGTTTTCATTTATTCTCCCCTTAAAGGAGAAGTTCAGCCTAATGTCAATTTCAAAACTCCCACTTACAATCAGAAGTTATAACAGTTGGTAATTCTCCCTGTGCTCCTCACTTCTAAACTCAGCATCAGTGCAGAGAAGCTGTCCCCACCTCATTCTGTGACATCAGTCCTGGTCAGTATTGGAGCTGCGCACCTGCAAATCAGACTGGAAGTGAAGGGAGACCAGCCGATAATGAGAACAGGGGATGTGAGGGTCATAGAGTGCCAATTCTGGGCTTAAAAGTTTCTTACAAAGTATACAATTAGTTGCCCCTAGCAACCAATCAGATTCCATTTTTAATTTTTCAAAGAGTCTGTGAGGAGTGAAAAGTGGAATCTAATTGGTTGCTAGGGGTAACTAAGACAATTCTACTTTACACCAGTTTGATAAATCTCCCCCTTAGTCTTTTTTACAATAAAATTAATTATTATTAATTATATATTATATATCAGTTTAAGAGCCAATGGTATTTTTTTTTAGTCCAGTTTGTATACATTGCCATTGTATACATTTTCTTTTAGGGCAGTCAGTTGCAGATATATACATCTGCTGCCTATGCCTAGCCATAGGTTTGAGTTTCTGATAATCATAAAACCTGAATAGGATGTGAATAAAGCAGTGATACTATACCCTATTGTTCTAGCACTGCTGTTGACAATGCCTGTCTGTAATTGTCTATGTATTATAAAAGTATCCTAACAGATACTAGCAGCAGAAACCAAAAAACATTATATAAATGGGCCTAACATCATATATACAAGGTGTGCTAGGGCTATCCTGTTCCAGTCTGATGAGTGTTTAAAGGGGATAAGAAAAACTTGTTTTCTATTAAAAGTACATTAAAAGTTATATAGATGTGTCTATACAATGTATTACTGTATCTGTACAGTTCTGCCACACAGGTAGCTGAGAGAAATCCAGGAAGTTAATAAAAATGGCGCCTGTGCCAATTCACATTGTCTCCTGCTCCTGCTGCTATCCCCTTGGTAGACAAATCTCCCATGCCTCTGTCTCACATTGTGTGTGTTTGCTGAGATCAGGCTGATGATGCAGACAGGGGGCAGGGTGTGATCTCACAGGAGGCTTGGCTGGATAACCCAATCCCCTGACTGATTCACCATTTCTGACCGAACAGAAGCAGCTGCTGCACTAATTTTACTGATTGTAATGGGTGGGGGCTGTGATGATCACATGAGGGAAAGCATTGCATTCTGGGAAATGCCAAACCAGGAAGAACAGAAACACAAAACAGAGCAAAAAAAAAACCCAAACTAATGGATTTTTTGTCGTCTGATTAATGCCACTTTTAAACGGGCCACTTGTTAAGAATGCTCATTTGCCCGATGATTGGCCAGTATAAAAGGGCTTTAAAGGAGATGTCCGGCGAACATTTTTATTAAAGTATTATATTGCCCCCCAAAAGTTATACTCCTATGTACACCTATTATGGGAAATACTTATAAAGTGTTTTTATCCCTGCACTTACTACTGCATCAAGGCTTCACTTCCTGGATAAAATGGTGATGTCACAACCCGACTCCCAGAGCTGTGCGGGCTGTGGCTGCTGGAGAGGATGATGGCAGAGGGATGCTCAGTGTCCCTCCAGTGCCCTGTGTCCCTCAGTGTCCCCCTGCCATCATCCTCTCCAGCAGTCACAGCCCGCACAGCTGTGGGAGTCGGGTCATGACATCACCATATTATCCAGGAAGTGAAGCCTTGATGCAGTAGTAAGTGCAGGGGAAAAAGCACTGTATAAGCATTTCCCGTAATAAGTGTATATTGGTGATTTGTATAACTTTTGGGGGGCAATACAATACTTAATATTTTTGCCGGACTTCTCCTTTAGGTCTGGTGCTTGTGCCTTAACCTCTGTGACACACTATTAGTTGGAAAAGAAATCCCCATCTGTATGGGATCACTATAGAGTACACTCTGTATCCGATGAAGGAGGTATATACTCCTGAAACGCGTCATTTTCTTGTGCCATATGAAATAAATCTTTTTATTTATTATTACTAGACATCTCTGAGCACCTTTTTGGACAGCACTGACTCAAAAGTAACTTATCTCTTTTATCTATGATACACACAGGCCCCTGTTGGGAGTAACCTGTTCTAGTGGTACAGTCAGCTTGCAGTGCCTTTTTGTGCTCTTCTACACTTATATTATAGCTGGCATCTGATCGCGCTCCAAATATGGATGTCTACTGTAAGGGTATGTTCACACTGAGTAAGAACGGCGGAATTCCACAGTGTCCCGCTGTCTTTGAATGAGAGGGCGTGCGCTCCTCTGCAGCCACCGCTCTCTGCTCAAAGAAGTGACATGTCACTTCTTTGAGTGGAGAGCAGCAGCTGTGAAGGAGAGCGCACCCTCTCATTAACTGACAGAATTCTGCCATACTTACTCAGTGTGAACATACCCTAACCCAGGTCAGCAAGTGATGATATGTACAAAGCCCAAGGGGCAACCAGGTGACTAGCATTTCACCTACATACACCATCCATCTACCTAAGATATTACGAAGCACCTGGCCTTGTTTCCTCTACTTTGATTTTTGACTGGCCTCTTGTTGCTTATCCAGCTTGAGTACTTGATGACCATTATGCCCTATTTTTCCTCCTATAGCCTCCACCTCTTTCTTGTAGCTCACCTCCAGGCGTGTAATGCACTTCTCAAAGTCCATCTTTGTGGGACTTTTATAGAAGATTTTGGATCCCAATTATCAGGGCTGGCTCCAGGTTTTTGTGGGGCCTTGGTTGACAGAGCCTCAGCGGGCCCCTAATCCATCCACTATGCACCCATCATCCACACACCATGCACAGGAATCACAGAACAGGATTCTGAGCTGGCTTGACTGCCAAAAAAGTGCTAAATGGAGCCAGTTTATGCCTTGGTAGGTGCAGGATGATCTCCCTTTCTCTTGGTGCATTTCATGGAGGTAAAATATGGTGCTGGTTAAGCCTGTGTAAGGTGCAGTGAAGAGGTTAGACACGGAGCTAAGCCAGGACACGTCCTCACTCCTCCATTAGCAAGCCACGCCCCAATCATTTTTTTTTTACTAGAGGTAGCTTCTACATCTGCATAACTTTCAAGCACCAGTTGATTTGGAAAAAATTAGCTGGAATACCCCTTTAATAAAACAAATTGCATAAATTAATTCTCAGTAGTACTTCCACTAATGACAGATAAATAGATAAGGCATTGGCATAGAAATGAATTACACTTATATGATCTATAGATATTACATCATCAACAGGGAACACAATAAGCAGCAAACAGTAAAAGAAGACAAGGCTCACAAATGTAAAGCGGATCAGTCTGGCAATTACAGATTAAATCAGGGCAGGTGGAATGATAATGTTCATAAAGAAATCTCTGCTGAGACCATTTTTTCCTTCTATTATCTCCTTCACTTTATGGCTCTCAGTCTCTATGGAGGATTTATTAACTAATTGTACGACAAAATCAACAGTGCCATCTTCAGGCTAGTAAGGGCACTGCCTCTGATAACTGCTTGACTACTATGAAATGTTGTGTACAATATAAACAATAAGAACAATTTATTCATGAATTATGATAGGTATAAGAGGATATATTTTCTTTCAACAAGATATCAGATTATTAGCTACAGTAATAGTTTATCTAGGATCAGGTAAATTATTTCCAGCAAATTCCTTTTCTTTGCTCCTGTATCTTTATGGGCAGTAGAGATGAGCGAACCTCAAGCATGCTCGAGTTGATCCGAACTTTCGGCATTTGATTAGCGGTGGCTGCTGAACTTGGATAAAGCAATAAGGCTATGTGGAAAACATGGATATAGTCATTGGCTGTATACATGTTTTCCAGACAACGTTAGAGCTTTATCCAAGTTTAGCAGCCCCAGCTAATCAAATACCGAACGAACCCAGTTCGCTCATCTCTAGCAGTAATGTTATGGTTGTTTCTGGGACAAAAAGTAGTTATCTGACTATAACCATTGTCAGTCATATTAAAGGGGTTCTCAGACATCAGGTGAAAAACATGTTGCAGAAGCATATAGCATTGTTTACCTGTCTGTTACCACAGATCCCTTTTCTGTACTTCCTGGTTGAGCAGTTGGTCAGTACTACAATTGCCTACTTACTGGCATCATTAAATCACAGGGCAGCATGCTGTAAACAGTTCTCATCCTTCCTAAATGGCCCAATAAAGAAATCTACAGGGAGAGAATAAGTATTTAATACACTGGCAATTTTTCTCACCTATGAAGAATGGAGAGGTCTGTAATTCTTATTGTAGGTACACTGTGAGAGTCAGAATCTATAGAAAATATTTTAAAAGTGTGTTGTTTTTTTAAATAATTCTAACTACCAAGAGAATTACCTAAGGTGCATTAGCTGGGGGGGGGGGGGGGGGGGGGCATTAGTCAATAGTACATACTAGTGGGCTCACCACTACTACTTACACAGTTAGCTACTTTGGGATTCTAACTACTAAGGGAGTTACCTGCACACTAAGGCCTAACTGAACTGCTACATGGATAGACAAAGGGGAGCCTCCATACTATGTGGGGGCACAGAGGAGCCTAACTACTATATGGAAGCATGAAGGAGTGTTATCTGTTATATTAGGGGCACAGATGAGGCCTTTCTACTTTGTGAGGGTATAGAGGAGGCCAAAGTGTTTGAGGATCCAAATTGGGCCTAAATTCTACATGGGGTCTTTGTAAAGAGTTGAGGATGGTGCTGAAGAAAATAGTCTAAAATGTTTTTTTTGGGGGGGGAGGGGGCAGATTCTGCTGAGACAGGGAGTCACCAGGAGAATTCTTCATAATAGCCGGGCCAGATGGAGAAGAAAAGAGAAAGTCAGAGACTCCAACGAGAGAAGACATCCCTTTAGGTCACTGGAAGTAACTGCACTGTAATTACTTATACAGTGAGGATAGGCCATCAATGGGAGAAGGCCATCCAGCCCTCAGCACTTTGGGTCTTGGGAAAACCCTGTGATTCATTGCGCAGGAGAATAAAAGCATTTTTTTTTTACATTATGGAAGCTCAGACAGATAAATGAAAGGTGAAATACATCCCCTCGCTGCAACAGCCATCTAACAGTGTCAGCAGTTTGGAACATGAATTGCAAGTTTTACCAAACCAATCTCAGGAAAATGAGTTACATATAATGTATTTCTTTATACCAGTTTCTGTTTTACACACATAAATTTGAGCCATATGTGTTCTGTAAGCTTCTTCTTACATACCTTATACCTACCTTCATACATACCTTATAGAAGTAACTGCTGAGACCATAGAAAGTTCTATGGATTTTGTTCCCATGGAAATGTGTCACAGCAGCCCCCTACACTGGTACAGTCTGGTCCCAGCACACTCGATGCTGCGTACTGTGGCAGTAATTAGCCTTATCAGAAGTTATTACTGTTCTACAGTGTTATTTCCCAGCCAGAATAATTAGCATTAAGCTCTTTACAATTAGTCCAATTATAAGGCAGTGGCACTAGAGAGTCCATTAAGTTCTACAACACAACTACTCCCTACTAAGAACAAGTAAATAAGAAGGAGACTGCCCTGTCTGCATAATTAAGTATGTCAGAAGTGAAAAATATTACAAGAATATATGTGCAATTTTTATTTTATTTTTTGTAATAGAAAAGTCTATTCTCCAATATGAAGATTTAAATGTGCAAAAAAACAAAACAAAACATCTTCTGATATGTCAAGGAGACATATCTAAAGTTTTGATTGGTCGGGGTCTGAGTGACTGAGACCGATCGGGACAATGGACCCGGAGAAGTCCATGCGCAGCGCATTCTCTCCCAACCATGTTACCTATACAGGCTTTTAATGTCAATGTATGTGGCCTATACAGGCTGCTTCAGTGTCAGGCCACCTCTCTATAGGAGGGCTCGCGCGCCTCCACTCAAAGAGAGGAGAGCGGAGGTGTGAAAGCCCCCCCATATAGAGGTGGCCTGACACTGAAGCAGGCGGGATTCTGCGGCGGAGTAGGGAATTCCACCCCATTTGCTCAGTGTGAACATAACTTTAGGCCAGATTCACATGTTGTAAGACAGCGGCCATTCTGTGACACGGAAGTTCACCCTGCAGTACCAGCCGGATGAAGATCACCTGGAATTAGAATGCGGGCACATTTGGGTGTGCCCACATTCCAATTAACCATAGCAGACAATGTAAAGTGCGTCCGGAGCCATACTTTACATTGTCTGCATTGTCATTTTCTACTCAAGGAATAGAGGTGGCACAAAATCGACATGTCAATTCCATGCAACCGCATGGAATCAGGACCAGAGTGTATATACACTCCGGCCAGGATTTCATAATAATTAAAGCGATTGGCTGCTGTCATTAAATAACGGCGAATGTTGCAAACCAGCAACAAAGGCGTTTAATGAAAATATACATTGTGTGAATGTGGCCCTACTGTGTATGAGCAGGAGAACTTTGTGTACAGCAATGTGGCAGCTGTCTGACATTGGTAAAGCTCCGAGTGTTTGTGCAATGTTATCTCTCTCTGATCGCACTGCGCAGGTGCAGGGAATAAACAGCACGTCATCAGTCCCAAACGTGACGTCAGCAAAATGTGGAAAAACAGCTCTAGAAAGGTCATGTGATCCGCTGCGCCATCTCTGCATGCATCCCACTACCGGTAATGAACTTATTTAGTATTTATGTCTTATGCAATTTTGGGACACTGGGGGGATTCATAACATAGACGTGTTCTTTCTTCAGCAGAACCTGAAACACTAAGTTTGAAGTGTGCAGAGCTCTGGCTCTTCCGATCAGCCAATCAGCGGCTGAGACAGGACACCGCTGATTGGCTGAGCTGAAACTGCTTGACCAATCAGCGGCTGCATCAGGGTTCCGCCTCAGACACTGATTGGCTGATTGGGAAAACCAGGAGGACACCCCTTGGGCCCCTCTACAGAGCACAGTCTGGCCCATCACACCTGTTCTTTGTATGGGATATCCTCAAAACATGATCTGTTGGTGAGGCCTGAGGACTGGAATTGAGAAGCACTAGTCTATGGGATCCCGGCCGGAGCGTATACACATAGTACAGGCTCCGTCCGGAATCCCTCACGGCGCTGCAAAGAACTGACATGTCAGTTTTCTACAGCCGCTATTCAGTGAATAGCAACCACAGAAAGCCCTGTCAGTGCACACTATGGAGCGAGCGGATCCCGCCACAAGCTTCATAGTGTACTGTAAGGAGTTCTGATGTGGGCGTGCTTAGATTCGCCCGCATCAGAACTTTACAGCGTGAAAGATCATCCCACCGGTACTGCACTGATCTTTTCAGAGACCGGCCGTCACGGAACGTCCGGTCTCTTACGACGTGTGAAGATGGCCTTAAAGGGGTATTCCAGCGGGGGGGGGGCTATTTTGGGATCTGGCCAGGGAGGAAGTGGCTGAGAGAAAAGACGTCCACTCACCTTCCAGGATCCAGCAGCGGGTCTCGTATCGCGGTGCTCCAGTCCCTGGCCGCTTCCTGGTGTCTAACGCGGGCGCGTGACATCTCAAGTCCTCTCAGCCAGTCAGTGACAGAGGCGTCTCGAGCCCGCATCAGACACCAGGAAGCGGCCGGGAACCGGAGCGCCACGACACGGGACCCGCCGCTGGATCCAGGGAGGTGAGTGGACGTTGTTTCCCTTAGCCACCTCCTCCCCGGACAGATCCCAAAATAGCCCCCCCGCCCCGCTGGATTACCGCTTAAGGCTATGTTCACACTACGTATATGTCCGGCCGCATATTTTTCGCGGGCGGACATATACGTGTAAAACTCCGGCCGGGATTTACGCAAGTGGCTACATACGGTCCGCAAACTTACGCCCGTAATCTACGTACGCTTCCCGAGCGGCGTACGTAGCGATCTGACAGCGGTCTTTTACTTGGATATCTTCGGCTAGCCCTGGACACCCCACAGAACCTTTTGGATCGGCAAATCAAAGTGTAAAAATGAAGAAATCACCACTCCGTACGGGACCGCATGTTACGCTTCGGGCGTAAGTTACAGCATTTCCGTCCCGAAACAATGGTCTGGTTCATTTTTTACGGCGCCCCATACGGTCTGGTCGTAAGTTCTTACGTAGTGTGAACTGTGCAGCCGTAGATCCTATACTTTCCATTCTACTCAAACTACGTAAATCTCCGGCCACTTATTCACGGAGCGCGCTACGGCCGGAAACTTACATAGTGTGAACATAGCCTTAAGTAGTAAAACAGAACAAAGACTGTAGAAAATTGGTATTGCTGTCATCATGCTGACCTACCGAATAAAAGTTCATGGCTTTTGTATTTCACCTCACAGAAATATATATTGTTTCACATTACATTATATGGTATAATCATAGAAAAATTACTGTTAGAGAATAATTAGTTATAGCTCTTAGAAGGCAAAGTGAATAAAAAAATGGAAAAGCAAATAATAAAAAAAAGATGGGGGTGTCATTAAAGAGTTTCCTTTTTTTAGGGTACAAACACACACACACCGTATACGCAGCGTATTTTCTGCTGCGATACGCAGCAGATATGCAGCAGATTAGATCTAAATAACTGAACACAGCATCAAATCTGCACCATCAAATATGCTGCAGATCTGCTGCGTATATGGTGTGTGTGTTTGTACCCTCAACCCAAAAATTACCAGGGTACTGAAATTATGAAAGAAAATTTAAAAAAATATATACACCCCAGAAAAGCCTGATAACAGACGATTTTCCACCAGTCGTGATTATTTTGGATGAAAAGCCCATCCAACGCCTAGTACAGGTAATCTAGCAATGATAGAAGTATGTTTTCAGGGGTTAGCTGGCAGTGTGACACCCATGAGATATATGTTAGGATTTGCATTGAGCATTATTAGGCAATAGGTGCAGGTTAAACCACCAAATGGTTCCCTTTAAGGAGTTAATGTGGCACATTCAGGCTTATTTGTCTAGGCAGTGGGAGCTGTAAGCAGGTCCCTGTTAGTGATAACTTGTTCAGCTCCTCACTTGTATAATATTATAATATTATCCGGTTGTGACATCACTGTAGTGTAATAACCCAGGGCACACACAGCCTCAGCGGCCTTCATACGCCTCCTGCGCTATAGAAACAACAGGTGCAAAACATTCTGCAGCCCTCCATCACCATAGCAACCGCAAAGCTTCACTGTCAGCACAACCAACCTTGCTAGACGTTCTAGACGGCCTCTAGCGCGCTCCATCGCCGATCTAAGGCTGTTCATTGGTCACCTTTAGCGTCCGTCACGCAGTTCTAGCTTCCTATTGGTCGTTCGCTCGTCTGACACGGAGGTTTGCCTTAGTGGTAGAGGGGTTAATTTATTAATTTAAACGGCTGTGAGAAGTTGCGGTAGTTTAGTCGCCTCCAGTCTATGCAGCGTTACCGCTTTGGGGGTGTAAGTACCGGCTGGCGTCGGGATGGGACTGGTCCGGCTGGGAACTATTATTCTCGGGTGTCATGTGTTTGTGTTCCTTTTCAGTGTCCATGGCTGCTGCAGGTAGTGGAGAGGTGTACCCGACCCTGTGGGGCTTCAGTCCTGCATTAGACCTTCAGATGCAGTGTAAGTGTCTCATGCATGGTGCAGTCTCATGTTGTAAGGGAGATATATATAGTTGCATGCACTTTTTTTTTCTGCTCTAACAGACGAATAAAGTTTTTCAGCTTTCTAAAATACCTGTATTACCTGTAATTTATCCCATTCAACAACTTAGATGTTGTTCAGCGTGTGGCTTTTCAAGCTGTGCAAAACTAATACTCCCATGGCCATATGTTGGGAAACCCTGCTTTATGGTCCCCCTCAGCCACTGACCAGGACGTGGCCGTTGACCTGATTACCGGTATGCGGTCACCAGCGCTGAAGCCGGGGACATGAGATCCTGTTATTTCTATTACCCCCTGGGAATTGGGAATGTTACATAGTAAATGGTTTAGGAAATTACGCATGCAATGATTCCAAGTTATATTTCATGGTTTTTTTTATGGGAAAGGGGGGCAGGGTTGTTAGAACTTTTTATTATGAGATGTTTTTTAAAGGGAACCTGTCACCGGGGAGCGCGCCCGACCCCCCCCCCCCGCCTCCCCACACCCGATGCAGCCCCCGGATACTTACCCTTTCTGACGAGTCCTGTTCCTGGAGCCGGTCCTGGGACGAAGATATCAGCGCCTGAAGCGCCACTGAGATGAGTCCGATGCCCATAGAGAATGACTGCTCCATTCATTCTCTATGGGCATCTTACCCATCTCAGTGGCGTGCGCACACGGCTTTGGGTGCTGATATCTTCGTCCAGGGACCGGCTCCAGAAACGGGACTCCTCAGAAAGGGTAAGTTATATAAGGGCTGCATCGGGGGGTCTGGTGACAGGTCCCCGGTGACAGGTTCCTTTTAACTTCAAAAAATTAATTCATATTCATATCTATGCAATGTTATATAGTATTGCTATAGCATTGCATAGATCAGTGCTCTGCTAATAGTCTGACCAGACACCAGATTAGTAGAGAGACACTGGCAGTAATAGAGAGGGTGAGTATAGACCTCCGGCTGTGGTGTGACCCATTGGCGAGATCGCTGGTAGCAGTCATTAGCAGCTGGGATCTGATACACATAGCTGATCCCTGTTGCATATAGATTGGCTCTGGAGGAAAATGCTTCTGTCAGTTGTGACATGTACAGTTAAATAGCCAGCATGAGCAAGCACTCTGTGCCAGCTATTTGAAGTTAGTGCTGATATGAGGTGAGTGGGCCAAAGGGCGGTTGGTGGCACACAGAGATCATGGCAGGCGCTTAGCTTGCTGCCCACCATGTTCTCTTCTGTAAACTGTACGTTAAGCCAGGGCTGTGGAGTCGGAGTTGTGTAATCATCCCGTGTAATAGAGGGAAACAATCAGCCGACATGAACGATGTCGGCTGTTCGTTGCTGTCGTTTGTCTTTCAAGACAAACGGCTGTGATAGCAGCGATCTGCTGACGCCGCTCTGTGAAGTAGGAGCAGTGGCAGCAGACCACCGCTATCCTCTATAGGCTACCCTGACGATCTAGGGATCACTTGGGCAGCCCCCACCCGCTCACTGCCAATGCATCTAATAGCAACGGCAGCGAGCGAGGAGCAAGCGAGTGCTGACAGCTCTTGTTTGCTCCTCCAGTCGCCCCGTGTAATAGGAGCTTTAGATTCTATTTAAAGTTGGGTTGTATCCAGTACTCGCAAACACACTTTAAGGCTATGTTCACACAACGTAGATTTTATAAAAAGTTTTACATTTTAAATTAAAACAGCCGTTTTTTCATAGTGACGTGTTGCATTAAAGTCAATGCAAACAACTTTTTATACGGCCATTGAAATAATTGACATTTCAATTATTTCTGGCCGTTGTGCATTCATTTTAATGCAATTTTCAATGGCAGCAACAGAGCGCTAAGGATGAAGGTATGTCTAGTACCTTCATCCTTGGTGCCGTTACATGCTGTTTATTCTGAAATCTTCTGGCCGGTAAATTGTTAGGAGTACTGGGGTGGGGCTAATGGGTGCTACACTCTCTGCAGGACGGCACCTTCTAATGACTATCAATGGAGGGCATCAGCCCTAGTGCTCCTAACAGCTTACCAGGCAGAGGATTTCAGAATAAACAGCATGTAACAGACATACCTTCACCCTCAGCGCCCCATGCCCATTTGGGAGCCTCGTCTAACCTGATGATAGTTATCCTTTAAGTAATTTGAGGTATTTGGAGGTGCACCTTCTGAGGTGCCCAATCAGGGCTTAAAGGGGTTATCCAGCGCTACAAAAACATGGCCACTTTTCTCCCTACTGTTGTCTCAGGTGCAGTTTGCAATTAAGCTCCATTTACTTCAATGGAACTGAGTTTCAAAACCCCACCCAATCTGGAGACAACAGTAGGGGGAAAGTGGCCATGTTTTTGTAGCGCTGGATAACCCCTTTAAAGGGGTTGGCCACTTTATAGTAAATTTGTTTGTTGTACAGTATTAGGAAGTGTACTTGCAGCACTTACTGACTGCAACTCCCTCACACAATACATAGAATAATGGTTGTTTGCATGTTGAAAGACAAACGACTAATATAGCAACAATCTTCTGCTGTTGCTCCGTGGATTAGGAGTGGTGGCAGAAGACGGCTGATATCTGCTATGGGCTGCCCAGACTATCTAGCGATCATCCGGACAGCCACCCCGCAGCAAGCGGAGAACGAGGAGCTGACAGCGCTCGTTTGCTTTTTCAGTCGCCCAGTGTAATAAGTGATTTAGTGAACAATGGCTGTTATTTTAAGCTGTTCATACAGATTTATTTTTTGACCATCCTTTCACCATCTTATCAAAAAACCTTTAATGATGGCCACACCCAAAAAGGTTTTGAAAGCGGCCATCATTCGACCTAAATTTAAATAAAATACCAACAGTATGTTAAACCACGGTTGTTGTTTGGTCCTCAAAACAGCAGACGTCATTTTAGGTATCAAATAACGGCCGTTGTTTTGAGTACCGTGAGCACAGCTTGAATATGCACTATGAATCTGATCAGTCTTCTGTGCAACCCAGTTACCCTGTGTCTTGGTGCAAGGGACTAAAATGTGTCGGCTAGGTATTAAGGTGAGGGTGTAGATAACAAACTCAGTTCTTTGTATAGATGTATTACTAACCAGTACCAGGACAGTACGTTATACACAGAAGTAAAAGATTTTGCTCCTACTGTATTACTGTGTACTGGATATAGAGGCTCAGATTTATCAAGGTATGTAAGAGAAACTTGTGTAAAGTGCCTATAGCAACCAATCACAGCTCAGAATTCAGCTCTGGATAAATGAAAGATGAGCTGTGATTGGTCGCTATGAGCACTTTACACCAGTTTTTGTTTTACATACTGGGATAAATCTGGGCCATTGTCTTTAACTGAAACAACATGACTGGAACATTAGTGTCATAGATACTTCTGGGGGAAACAATGTTAGTGTGTCCTGTGCCCTCTGTACATGTAGGATACAATGCATTGCGCTTTTTTTTTTTTTTTTTTTTTCTTTCCCACGATGTAGGTCTTCAGAATACACTTCATCATTTATCAACTAGTGATGATATACCGGAGATGAATATTCTGCTAGTAGGATGTGGTGATGGGAGACATGTTCTCAAAACCATCTGTCAGGCACGTCGCTGGCCCCAGAGAAAGCTCAACGTAAGTACCTCGATACAATGCTGTGCAGTGTGTGCTCTATTTGTCACATTCAGTTGCTTCTGCCCTCTACAAAATATAATATTGGAAGAAAGGAAGCTGGATGAATTAATGAATAATATACATATGAGTGACATTGTTATGACCAGCAGCTAATACCCTGAGTAACCACCATGGACAGCGGCCAGACTAGGAGTGACACAAGATTCTGGTAGGTTGTCACAGGTATGGAGTCATGCTAACTGCAGTAGTTCCTACTGTGTACACGATTGAGGTGTTCCCACAAATGCTTGATTCGGTTGAAATCTGGCGCCAAAGTACTACTTGGTCATGCTTTTCCAACCAGTGTCAGACATTTATAGCCATGTGACATGTCAGATCTCATCTGCCACAAGGAAGATAATTGGCATGTATGGAATCTGCAAGGATGGCTTAATATCTAAACGAGTTGACAGGGCCTTCTATCTGGATAGGTGGGCCCAGAGACGGCCATGTAAACATTCCCCAGACCATAACGCTGTCACCATCAGCTTGTGTTCTTCCAGCAGTGGTTGCAGGGTGTTTTGATCTCTGATTCTCATCTGACACACAAACGTCCATCCGGTCAATATAGTAGACAACATGACACATCAGAAAAGGGAACCCATCAGCAGTGAAGCATTAAAGGACAAGTGCCATGAAAACCTTTTTCCCAGTAATTGAAGCATATTACAAAGTTATATAACTCTGTAATATGCTTCAATCACCTATCTGCCTCCCTTCTCTGATTACTGTCGTCACCGTCACCAGGCAGCTCCTTCTTGTGAGGATGAGTCATCAGCAGGAGGGCTGCTCTGGGTCCTGTTACACCAGCCTCCCCCTCCCCCTCCTTGTCAGGTGACTCTGCTTGCTCAGCTTATCTTCTCTAGTGACATGACTCCTTCACTGAGTCCATGGCAGCAGGAGAGAGGGTATGAGGGGAGGGGGGAGCTGCCTATGTGCCCGAGTCAGTCAGAGGGAAGATAAGCAAGTGAGATGTGACAAGTGATGGCTTGCAGTTGTTCAGCCAATGGGAGCTGAGCAAGCCTGTCACCTGACAAGGCAGGGGAGGGGGAGGCTAGTGTAACAGGAGAAGGAGCTGAGAGAAGAGCTTGGTGACGGTGACGACAGTAATCAGGTCTGTGTGAGTCAGGACACTTCCTGGTGGGGGGTGGAGGGGGAAAAGACAGGGAAGGGAGGCAGATAGGTGATTGAAGCAAATTGCAGAGTTATATAACTTTGTAAAATGCTTCAATTACTGGGAAAAAGTTTTTCATGGCACTTGTCCTTTAAGGTTTTTATGCTGATGGGGGGGGGGGGGGGGGAAATGTATTAAAAAACATTCGGCAGAAGCACCCACTTTTTCCACCCTGTCCATTCTGCTTCCACAGCACTACTACGAGTTCCGGGTATGTGCACACTGAAGAATTAAGACGAAACCTCCGTTGCGGAATTCTCAGCTCGCTCGAGGAGTGCAGTGGGCGCGCGCCCGTGTCATAGACTCCATTCTATGCACGGGCGGATTCCGCCCTCCGTTCAAAGAATGAACTTGAGCATTCTTTGGACGGATGAAAGAATCCACCCGTGCATAGAGCGAGCGGGCGCAAGCTGAGAATTCTGTGACGGAGGTTCCGTCTGAATTCCTTAGTGTGCACATACCCTCACATCCCAAAGTGGTTGCAAAACATCTCATTTCACTGCAAACATTTCACTTAGCGAGGTTGCAGCACTTGCTGCGTTCCCTCCTTGTCTGCTCTCTATCAACATGAGGAACCAACAAAGGAAGGTGGTGATAACACGAACAGCGTTATATGGAAAATAACCCATATTTGTTTCCTTTGGGTATGTGGCTGGAGCTCAGACAAGATCCAGCTGGGGAGCTGTAGACAATACATGTTTTGTATTTTTTTTTAATTTCAACTACAACGGAGGGGACTACAGTACTAGTGACAATACTTTCTTCGGAAGTTATATATCTTGGGCTGATAGTTTTATGTAAATACAATTTTTTGATACTGGATAGGGGGTTAAAGGAGCTGCTTTCTCCCAGAAACATCACCTCTGGTCTCCAATCGTCAAGCTAAATTGGAATACCACACACCCTGGGGAAAGGGGTGGTGCTCTTTTCTCAAGAAAGTAGCTGTGCTTTATTTAGTCCTGCATAACCCATTTATGTTTTCCCTGGACAACATCTTTAATATGACTTGACTGCGTATATTACATTATTACAAAGTTTCCCTGCATACACATCCCCTATTTAGAAGTTATTCCTTTAAAATAAACTCTAACTATGAATGCAGAAGTTAAATAGGAATAGAACAGCACCACTGATTTCTAATTTTAAGATTGGTACCTTTCACTAGTAGAATTGCAGTTTTACTTATGACTGATAATCTTATGACAGCATATTCAACCTTGGAAAGGTTTCTATAAATATTTTATCTTCTTCCCTTCTATAGTTTTTTATCATAGAGAGTGACCTGGAGCTTCTTGCCCGACAGATGTTATTTTTGACTTTGGCTTTGGAAAATCCAGAACAAATGGGTTTACAAGGTAAAGATGTGTACTTTGAAGGGACACTGCCATGAAATTGTAATTTTTAATGATTGAGCCATTTGTGACTATTAATCTTTTATGCTGTATAGCACTGTATTAAATTGTTATTGTTGGAACCTATAGCAATACTCAAGATTTAACAGTAAGGATTTCTGCTGATCACTGGGCCTATAACACGGCTTGATTATCACACGGGCATCGATAGCGGTGTCGGTGCAGCCCTTGCTTTACCCAGCAATTGGCCGTGCATTACTTATTACACTGTGCGATCTGCAGACGCCGGCCAATGATTTTTAAACAAGTTGAAAGATTAGCTGATCGCAGTCTCTATTACAAGATATCTGTCCAATAATTTCTCCGTGTAATAGGGCCTTTACATATGCAGGTTATAATAGAAAAACTGCAATGTATGTATATGTATTATGAAATGCTAAATCAATAAAAATGTGGTAAAAAGTTTTTAAAAATATAAACAAGCACCCCCTTTTTTTTTTCCATTTTTCTAAATTTTTAGGTCAAGTTCACACAATGTATTTTTTTTTTTTAATTAAACAAGGACTGTTTAACCCCTTAACGACATCGGGCGTACCCATACGCCCCCGTTGCCTGGGCTTTAACGCAAACGGGCGTATGGGTACGCCCGATGTTTCCCCGATCGCTGCGTGTTCACACACAGCGGTCGGGGAAGATGGCCTGCTATAAATCATATTTATAGCAGGCCATCTTAGCTTCACGGCACGGGGGGTGGTTAACACCCCCCGTGCTTACGATCGCCGCTATAGGCTGATCAATTCAGATCAGCCAATAGCGGCGATCGGAACCTTTCCGGGTCATCGGTGACCCGATGACCCGGAAAAAAATGGCGGTCGGTGCTGTCCGAGGACGGCACCGACCGCCATTACTGTAAAAAGTAATGGTGGTCACCGTGCCACCGGCCCGATCGCCGTGAACGGCCGGCCGGCCGTGAACGGCGATCGGGCCGGTGGCACGGCGATCAGAGTCCCACAATATAGTAAATACCTGCCCTGGACCCCTCAGCTAGGTAGCCGAGGGGTCCAGAGCAGGTATTTGTACATTACTCACCTGTCCCGGGCTCCTGATCGGCGTCTTCCGGGTTCGCGGCATCCTCGTCTTCGTTCGGGTCTTCGGCTTCCTCCGTGACGTCACGTTCGGCTTCTCTCGGCTATTTTCGGCTCCAGCGTCGGCTTCTTCCGTATTTTGCGCTCTGCTGCCCTCTAGCGGCTGATATGTGTAATACACTTATCAGCAGCTACAGGGATGTTCAGAATGTAGAAAAAGTTTTGTTTTTTGTTTTTCAAATTTTTTTTTTTCTATTTTCCGCACCCTATTGCCGCTGAGTGTTGATCAGCATCGCACGAAAGTGCGCTGCTAATCAGCAACTCCTCCTTTTTGGCGTAGGGTGTTTTTTTTCTATATTCTACTGCCACAGTCTGCTAAAAAGTGCCGCACATAAGTGCGGCATTTATCAGCAACTCTTTTGTTGGCGTAGGTTTTTTTTTTATACTTACTGTAAAAAAACACGTAAAAAACACTACATTACACCACACTACATTGAATAAAGTTTGACACTACACCACTATATACCCCATATACTAATTCCCGTATAAAGATGGCCCCCAGGGTGTTTTCGGCGTCAGAGGGATACGTTATTATTACCTCCGACACCGAAACAGCCAGTGAGGATGAATGGGGGATCCTTCTTTCCTCCATTCATCCTCATCATCCAGTGACGTGTCTGGGGGTAGCGTAGCGTACGCTGCCCCCCAGACACGTCTTTTCCGCCAGTACCGTCCCAATAAGAGATCACGGTATGGTGTGAAATTCTACACACTCTGTGAGCGTACCTCTGGGTACACTTACAGATTTTCTGGTACGTGCACACTGCGGAATGGCGAAGGATAACCCTTTGTGCATTCCGCAGCTGGCACCCACCGGCGGACTGATGCGGGCGCATGTCTCCATCCGTGTCATAGACTCCATGTTATGCACGGGCGGAATCCGTCGTCCATCCAAAGAATGAACACGTTGGACGGAGAGCGGAATCCGCCCGGGCATAGAATGGAGTCTATGACACGTGTGGAGACGGCGGCCTGCATCACTCCGCCGGTGGGTGCCAACTGCGGAATGCACGAAGGGTTATCTGTCGCGATTCCGCAGTGTGCACGTACCCTTAGAGTGTATGTAGGAAGGGACACTCGAATCCAGCCCCCAGATGCCCCCCCCCCCCCCCATCCTCGGAACAAGTGGGAAGATCGTTCGGGAACTGATCTTCCCACTGCTGGATAAAGGTTACCACCACCTGTACGGGGATAACTTTTATACCAGCACCCCCTCCTCTGGTCACTCGCTGCCCTGTAGCTTGCGGCACGATCCGAAAATATCAGAAGCAGTAATAGAGCCCTAATATTTAGCAGCCATGGAGCGGCCCCAGCGCTTCTGGATATGAAGGACCCCGTATCGCACCAGGGCAACATTTTCCAGGTGACGTCCCCCACGCTGGAGAACAGGAGACCCCAGAAGATGTGCAGAGTGTGGTGTAACAGGGGGATCAGGAAGGACGCCATTTTCCAGTGTGACACCTGTCCTGATCACCCCGGCCTCTGCATACTGGATCGCTCCAAGGCGTACCACACGTTATTGGAGTTCGACATTATCTAAACTCTGTCCCTTATTCCTATTTCAGGGGTCACGTTGATCCGGGGATTATTCTGATCGCCATTATGGAGTCAGGAAGGAATTTTTCCCCTGTGATGAGGCTACAGTCGTCTGCCTCACAAGGGTTTTTTTTTTGCCTTCCTCTGGATCAACACAGGTTGAATTTGATGGACACCTGTCATTTCCAACCTTATAAACTAATAATTGGCCTAATACCCCCAAATAAATTAGAATTGTCCCTTTTCTCCAGCTAAGTAGGTATGGCCGCCATTCCCATTAGAGGATGCCATGATGCAATTACAAAGCCTCTGTGCGGCCAGGACAGTAGAAACCCCCCACAAGTGACCCCATTCTGGAAACTACACCCCATAAGGAATCTAAGAAGGGGGGCAGCGGGGATATGGCCCCCTGGTGACGGCCACATTTGGGACGTGAAAATGAAAAAAATTGTATTTTTTATTTTCTCGGCACATGTTCTACGTAAGTGCCCGTCACCAGTGGGGTCCATATGCTCACTGCACCCCTTGTTAGATTCCTTATGGGGTGTAGTTTCCAGAATGGGGTCACTTGTCGGGGGTTTCTACTGTCCTAGCAGCACAGGAGCTTTGTAATTGCGACATGGCCTCCATCCTCCATTCCAGCCTCTAAATGGCGCTCTGTCCCTTTGGTGACTTGCCCTGTGCCCATATGGCACATTATGCCCACATGTGGGGTATTTTCGTACTCAGGGGACACTATCCTACACGTTTTGTGTTCATTTTCTTTTTTAACCCCTTGTGGAAATGGAAAAAAATCAAGGCTAGACCAACATTTAGTGTAATTTTTGTAAAATTTTTACTCTAAATTATTAATCTTGTCATGTTTTTTCATTTTCACAAGGGGTTAAAAGATAAAAAAAAACATTTAATGCGTAGAGCAATTTCCCCTGAGTACGGAAATACCCCACATGTGGACATAAAGCGCCATGCGGGTGCAGGGTAAGCCTCCGAAGGGAAGGAGCACCATTTCGTTTTTGAAGGGTGGATTTGGATGGAATGGATTTTGAGGGGCCATGTTGCATTCAAAAGGCCTCTGTGTTGCCAAGACAGTTGAAACCCCCCACAAGTGACCCCATTATGGAAACTACACCCCTCAAGGAATGTAACAAGGGGTGTAGTGAGCATATGGACCACACTGGTGACAGGCACAAATGTGGAACAATGTGGCGTGAAAATGAAATATTAAATTTTTTACACTATAATGTTGGTTTAGCCTTGAATTTATCATTTTCACAAGGGGTTAAAAGAGAAAAAAAAACACACAATATGTGTAGAGCAATTTCCCCCGAGTCTGTAAATACCCCACATGTGGACATAAAGCGCCATGTGGGCGCAGGGCAAGCATCCGAAGGGAAGGAGCGCCATTTGGATTTTGGAGGTTGGATTTGGCTAGAATGGATGATGAACGCCATGTCGCATTTACAGAGCCCTTGTGCTGCCAAAACACTGGAAACCCCCCACAAGTGACCCCATTCTGGAAACTGCACCCCTCAAGGAATCTAACAAGGGGTGCAGTGAGGATATGGACCCCTTGATGACGGGCACATTTGTGCCATGAAAGTGAAAAAATGAAATTTTTCCCTTTCACGTCACATTGTTCCACATTTGTGCCCGTCACCAGTGGGGTCCATATGCTCACTGCACCCCTTGTTAGATTCCTTGAGGGGTGTAGTTTCCAGAATGGAATCACTTGTGGGGGGTTTCCAGTGTCTTGGCAGCACGAGGGCTCTGTAAATGCGACATGGCGCTTGAAATCCTTTTCAGTGAAATTCAGCTTCCAAAAGCCAATTGGCGCTCCTTCCCTTTGGAGGCTCGTCCTGCGCCCCCTTGGCACTCTATCGCCACATGTGGGGTATTTCTGTACTCGGGAGAAACTGCGCTACACATTTTTTGTCTTTTTTTGCCTCTTATCCCTTTAAGAAAATGAAAAATTGAAGGCTAGAACAACATTTTAGTGTAAAAAATAAATTTTTTTCTTTTTTTCACGCCATATTGTTGGGAAAATCTGTGAAGCACCTGTGGGGTCCAGATGCTCACCGCACCCCTTGTTACATTCCTTGAGGGGTGTAGTTTTCTAAATGGTGTCCCTTTAGGGGTGTTTTTTAGGTTTTGACACCCCAGAGCCTCTGCCAACCTGAAGTGGTACAGTCAAAAATGACCAAATATAACGGAGGCGTTGAAATTCACTAGGCGCTCCCTTATATCTGAGGCTTGTGGTTGCGTCAAATAGCGCAATAGGGCCACATATGGGGTATTTCTATAAACTGCAGAAACGGGGCAATAATTGTTGGGGTGCATTTCTCTGGTAATAGGTTTATAATTATGAAAAATATTGGATTACAATAAAATCTCTGCACAGAAAATTAAAATTTTCAAATTCCTTACACACTTAGCTTTTATTTCTGTGACTCCCCTAAAGGGTTAAAACTCTTTCTGGATGTGCTTTTGCAGAGTTTGGGGGGTGCAGTTTCTGAAATGGGGTGCTTTGTGGGGCTTTCTAACATACAGGCCCCTCAAATACACTTTAAACCTGAACAGGTCCCTAAAAATATCTGATTTTGAAATTTTACTGAAAATTTGGAAATTTGCTGCTAATGTTTTAAGCTTCCTATCGTCTAAAAAAAATGAAAGATAGTTTAATAAATGCCGCCAACATAAAGTAGACATGTTGCTAATGCTATTTAATATATAATTTATGTGGTATAACCACTTTCTGTATACGCAAAAAAGTTTCAAAGTTGGAAAAATGCAGTTTTTCACATTTTTTCACATTATTTGGTTTTTTTTCATAAAGATTTGTTATGAGTATCGACTCCAATTTACCAGAAATGTAAAGTACAATATGTCCCGAGAAAACAATCTCAGAATCAGCCGGATAGGTAAAAGCATCCCGAAGGTATTAATGACTAAAGTGACACTGGTCATATTCATAAAATTTGTCTCTGTCATTAAGGCCATTTCAGGCTCTGTCCTTAAGGGGTTAATCAAAGTGGCTGATCGCATTAACTGCTATGTATCAACTGCCATAGTGTATGCACTCTGTATACACTACGGCTGGGATTCCATGTGGCCGTACAGGAACTACCATGTCTATTTTGTGCGACCGCACCAATTAGACTATGCTCACAATGTAAAGTACAGCTCCTGTGTGCCCGCATTACAATAAAGTTGAAATGATAATCACCCAGCTGATAACTGCTGTATCGGCCCAGTTGAACTTCTCCGACTGAGGTCGTTCTGTGACACAGCTGTGTCATAGAACGGCTGCTGTTTTGCCATGTGTGAACATGGCCTAAAACTGCTGAATTTATCATTATTCATCCTACACCGTGAATGCTGTAAACGGCAATTCTGGCATTGTCATTTTTTTTTCTAATTTTTGGTGATCTTACCAACCCGGAAATGAATTAATAAAAAGCAATGAAAAAGTGTAAAAGTACCTTGTCAAAAGTAACTGCAGCACCTCGTTGTAATATAAAACAGTATGTTCCACATTCTTTTCACTTTTTGTGACATGCAAATATGTCCAGATTATTCAAATACAACATCATAATAATGTGTAATTAATGCAGTAATACAAAAAAAAAACTGGCAGAATTGACAGGTCACGTCAGGAGAGGCCAACAATCCTCTTTAAGACTATGTTCACACTACGTAAAATTACGGCCGTTGTTGCCATCGGCAACAACGGCTGTACTTTTTGCGGAGCGCAACATAACCTTATCTGATATGGGATCCCGGCCGAAGCGTATACACATCCTATACGCTCCGGCCGTTATCCCATACGGGGCTGCAAATAACTGACATGTCAGTTTTCTGCGGCTGGAATTAAGTGAATTCCGGCCGCAGAAAGACCTGTCAGTTCACACAGTGAAGCGAGCGGCTCCGGCCACTGTCTGCTATGGGGAGCTCTGATGCGGGTGCGCGCTGATGCGCCCGCATCAGAGCTCTGCGGCCGGCCGGACCATCCGGCCGGTACTTAAGTACAGGCCGCGATGATCCGGGCACAGACTGGCCGTTCTGATACGGAATAGCCGGTCTGATACAGTGTGTGAACATAGCCTAAGGTGGTAACACCTATATTTTCTCACCCAGCAAATAAAAACAACATACAAAGAAATAAATATTAAATATACACTTTTATTGACACAAAAATCCAATAAATAAAAACACCCGTTAAAATACAGATGGGGGGGGGGGGAACTAGGTACCGGTATATAAATAAAATAGGATAAAGTAAATGTACAGTGAGGCTGAATCTATTCAATAAATATGATATCACAATTTATCTCCATAATTTCTAAGTTGATTTATGTACTTATAAAATGCTAGTGCAATTGAGTAAAAACAAAATAAATATACGGCAGATACAACACTTGTGGACGTATATATATGTATATAAAGTGCCTGTGCAAAGAGGTAGACTAAATTCATTGACAATGTCAAAATTATGTTAGGCACACCATTACTACGTCCTAATGTAATTCCCCATCAGCCCACATCTTAAACCCTATACTGGACCAGAGCCACAAATCCCCATACCGTGTGCGCCTCGACGCACGTTTGCTGCTTTGTCAAGCCTCTTGACAGTACATACTCGCAGCGGTCTTTCAGATTTCAGCTGCGAGTCATCCTCTGTGAACGTACCCTTAATATAATTTGCTTCCTGAAATGTTCCTGGTGTAACGTTCTGTATGTTAACCCTTATTACTTGTACAGCGCTCTGAAATCAAGGGCTCTTTAAAAACAAATTCTAGGACTCTTTTTACAGTGAAAGTCAGTGACAGTTGAATATTTTTAAATTTCCAGTTCTATATGTTTGCATCAGTAGGATACATATAGTATTCCCTAACCAGTTCTTTACAAGGCCAATTTGGCTGTTTAAGACCTGGAACGTCTGGAAGTCTTCGGCCTGTTCTCCCCTCCTGTCGCAGTGCGATTTCTGTGCAGCTGCAAACCCTGCAAGAACATTCAGAAAAGTCTTTATAATTCAGTCAGATGCTTTCAGTAGTTTGGCAGTCCACATTGGTCACCATAGTATTGGTTATTATGCCTCACGTTTGTGGGATGTATAGGTTTGAAGGTTTGAATAGTAAAGGTATAAAACGGAACACTGATAGATGCATAAAAGTGCTGAAATTTTACAGCTTTATAAAATAAGTGGGTGTAGTAAGATCTCTACCAGATAATGCAGATGGGAATGTGTAAGTATGTTGCGAGTGCACTACTTGGTTAGCACCTCTATACTAGAAATTTCTATGTAATATTAGTAGGCTCTCTAGCAAACTCCTTACAGTGTATAAAAATACAACTTATAATAGAATACAATATAAATAAAAACACATGTAGCTTAAAAATATTCCAAATATAGGTCTTGTGGTGAATATTGGGTAATAAAGGTACATACTATTGTCCATTAGCGGCTATGCAGGGCCCTTGCAAGTTGCTGATTATTGTCCATATTGCACACCATGTTGGAAAAATTTGAGGAGTTCGTTCTTTATTTCATAATTGTAATGTATAGTTTACTTATCAGTGACAGTCCCCGTTGGTCATAGTATCATAAAGGTGTGAATAAATGAAATGGAAAGTTGGTTGAAATCCACCTTTCACCGAATCCTGTACCTGGTATTTCAATTTATGGGACAAAATTCTCTTTATATATACAAATTCACTTGTTTTTTTTCTGTTTATAAGTTGTCCATACACTATATAACAGCTCTCCTATTATGAGGTTAAATAACCGATAAGAATCCAGTCAGTCAGTTACTTGAAATCTGATAAATTCCATTCCAGGAATCAGCATGCTCTCAGCATATATTTAAATCCCCTACAAACAAATAGAAGTCATTTGCAACTCATTACTGAGGAAGGAACAGAGCATTGTTCTGAAACGCGTTTAATAGTTGCACTAGTGGTGAATATATCACAATATTTATTGTGTCCGTCTCAAACGCCAAATCCCTAGTGGTAACGTGATTTACACACTGGAGGACCTATGAACAACTTCATTACTGCATCAACTACGGCAGGAATGCCCAGAACAGGGTGAATACATGGACACATGGAGAGAGGCTATTGAACATCTTTTACATCTCTGAGCTCAACAGCCCTTGAGACCATTGTTTCACCGTTTAACTGAAGGAAAGTATTCTTCTAGACGCTACACAGTAGCACGGAAGCTATAATCCAACATATACACTCCCGATCTTCTAGGGCCGTAGTGACTGAGAACTTTGCTGAATACCAGCTACAGGATCGGTGAGAGGTGGATTTCCACCAACTTTCCATTTAAATTACATTACAATTATCAAATAGAGGAGGAACAACTACATTTTTTCCAACACACTGTGCCATATGGACAATATCGGCGACTTGCAAGGGCCCTGCATAGCCACTAATGGACAATAGTATGCACCTTTTAATACCTATTATTCACCACAATACCTATATTTGGAATATTTGGAACATGTGTTTTTATTTGTATTCTATTAAGAGTTTATTTTTATAAAAGTGACAATTTTATCATTTGAGTGTGTGTGTGTGTGTGTGTTTATGTATGTATGTATGTATATATATATAATGTTTTTTTATTAGTAAATATACAATAAATTATTCATTATTTATATAACACACTGTAAGGAGTTTGCTAGAGAGCCTTCTAATATTACATACAGCTTTATAAAATAACTGTTTAGGTTGTGTAATACTTTAATTTCTGTCCTTTTTTCCTTTTAGAGAAGTGTGAAATGTTTCTTGAACTTTATGGAAACAGCATGATTCGTAGTAAGACTGCTGCCTACCTACAAGACAGATGTGCGCTGTTTATTAAGTGTGTCACAGATCCTGAATACCAACAGAGTGTCCTCCCTCTGCTGAATATGGCTTTTATTAAGGTAAATAAAATAAATAGAAATCCTCTGAATGCCCCTGGACATTTGCATACCTGTCATAAGCCAAACACCCCTGTGTCCAAGACGGCAAGCACATATTTGAGAATATAAAATCACTCGCCTAGATTTTTTTTTTTTTTTTTAATTCTCAATTTTATTACATTTTTCAAACATTTCACATAAAAGCCACAGCAAAAAACAATGAAGACAAACAAACCAAAAGCAGGGGTACACACCACGCCCCTAAGGGCGGGACCATGATAAGGAGAGGGCGAACTTGTTTAAACCCCAAGAACAGAAACATCTCATATATATAGATATGGAGAGGCACTTTACACCTCACAGCTCCCTGTAGGGGAGATCTTGCCCGAGGGGCAGAGAGCCCAGGGCATACAGCTGCACTGGTGGGGGCCCCACAAGGGAACCACTATGGGAGACCACTAAAGTAAGGGGTAAAGATGAGAAAGCAAAGGCAGAACGAAAAAGAGGAAGAGGACATAAGGGGGGGGAGAGGGGGGGGGGACAGGTAGGGTCTCTCCTCACTGAGCCAGCAGGGTCCTGTACTCATCCGTCTCGGTGAATTGATCCCAATAGAACCACGTCCGAAAGAACTTCGCGTTGTGTCCGTGCAACTGGGCCGTGAGATCTTCCAGGTGCTTGAGATCCTCGACTTTTCGGATCCACATGGCTATACTGGGAGGATCAGGACGGCGCCAGAGGGCCGGGATACAGGCTCGTGCCGCATTAATCAGGTGCCGAAGGACAGAACTGCGGTAGGACTTGAGAGGGATATCCGCAATGTGCAGGAGAAAAAGCGCCGGAGAGAAGGGGAGCCGGCGGTCCGTGAAAGTAGAGGAGATACGCCACACCTCCCTCCAGAAAGGTGCCAATACGGGGCAATTCCAGAAGGTGTGTAAGAGGGTGCTTTCCTCGCCGTAGTTTCTCCAGCACAGTGGTGAAACATCCGGAAACATCCGGTGAAGGCGGGTGGGGACCCGATACCATCGGGAGAGTAGTTTATAACCTGCCTCTTGGGAGGCGCGAGGAGATAGAGCTGGAATGGGTACAGGTAAAGACCCTGTCAACCTGGGCCGCCGATAGGGAAATGCCTAAGTCTTCCTCCCATGCAGTGAGAAAGGGGGGTGGCGGTTGTTCCGGAGGGGAGCCCAACAGATTGTAAAGAAGAGAGAGGGAGTGTCTGAGAGAGCCAGAGCCCAAACAGAGGGTTTCGAAGTGCGTAGAGGGGCGAGCAAAACCAGAAGGGTTCGGTAGTGAGGAGAGTAAGTGGTGAAGTTGCAGGGCCCTCCAGAATCCCAGAGGGGCCGGCTCAGAGAGGTCCCTAAGATCAGTAAGGGATCGCCACGCCGAGCCCTGAAGGAAAGCGGAAGCTCGAAAGGTGCCAGCTCGCGACCAGGTTCGGAAGATCGGATCCTCTAAGCTAGTCGGGAAGGCAGGGTTGCCCAAGATAGGAAACAGGGGTGAGGGATGGGGGGCCAGGAAGCCAGTGGAAAGGTGCTTATGGCACATCTTCAGTGTGGGAGCGATAGTGGGATGAGAGCCAACGAAGCGCGCAGAAGCTGGGATCCACGGGGCTGCCAACAATGGGATTGAGGAGAGTGCCATTTCCAGGCCAACCCACAACATAGTGGTGGTGTGACGGTGCCAATCAATTACCAGAGTCAGGTGTGCCGCTGCATAGTATTGATAAAGATTAGGAAGAGCCAGACCTCCCTTTGCTTTCGGGCGGTATAGCACTGATTTGGCGAGTCGAGGTTGCTTGTGTGCCCAGACAAATTTAGTGAGGAGTGTAGATAGTTGCCGGAAGTAGGACAGGGGGACCGTAACCGGAAGGGCTTGGAAGAGATACAGCAAGCGTGGCAGGACATTCATTTTGAATATCGCGCAACGCCCAAACCAGGTGAAGGTACCCCCGTGCCACTTGAGCAAATCCGCTTCAATATGCTTGAGCATGGGCAGGTAGTTGGCTCTAAAAAGGTCTGCTATTACGGGAGTAAGTTGGACTCCCAGGTATGTCAGAGAGGAACGCAACCACCGGAAAGGGAAAGAAGCCTCCAAAGAGGTTGCGACAGCAGGGGGAAGAGAAAGGTTTAGCGCTTCCGATTTTTGCAGATTAATTTTGTAGTTAGAGAGATGTTGGTAACGAGAAAGCTCAGAAAGAAGGTTAGGCAGGGCGACAAGAGGTTGAGAGAGGAAAAACAATGTCGTCTGCGTAGGCTGCAACCTTGTGGTCCACCGACCCCACTCGAATGCCGGTGATATTGACATTGTTCCTGACATGTCTGAGGAAAGGTTCAAGGGTCAAGATAAAGATGAGGGGGGACAGGGGGCAGCCCTGCCGGGTCCCGTTGGCGATAGGGAACCCTGACGAAAGAAGACCGTTGACCGAGACCTGAGTCGTAGGCTGAGAGTAGAGAGAGCCAATCCACTCCAACATATGCGGACCGAGGCCCAAATGTCTGAGTGTGGCAAAAAGGAAAGGCCAGCTGACTCGGTCAAAGGCCTTCTCAGCGTCCGTGGACAGGAGCATGGAGGGAAGGCCTGGTGGTGTTATCCCGGGCCTCTCGGGAAGGCATAAAGCCTACCTGGTCCAGGTGTATGATAGGCTGGAGCAAGGGGGTGAGACGGGCGGCTAGAATTTTGGAGAAGAATTTAAGGTCCACACTCACCTAGATTTATCAATCTGCGTGTAGAACAAAAACTGGTGTAATTTTCCCATGGTAACCAATCACAGCTTAGCCTTCATATCTTAACAAACTGATAACAGTTTGGGCCATTCTTTGCTGAAACCACAATGCCTTTTTATATAACTAACCAGTGTTTCCCAACCTCTTCCACATTACGGCACCTTTTGGGGGGGGGGGGGGGGATTTACCTTGGTGCACCTGTACCAATTAATGTTCTACAAAATCTAACAAAAATTAATTCAGTGACTCGCTTCTATGTGCAGTAAAGTGAGTAGGTGTGTAGGATACCCTGCGGGTTCCTCCATATCATAATAATGACCCCTGCCGTGCCCTCCATATAGAAATATTGCCCTTGCTGTGTCCTCTGTAAAGTAATAATGCCCTCTGCTAGGCCCTCCTTAGTAGTAATGCCCCTCAAAGTAATTTTACCCCTGTTGTTCCCTCCACGGTAGTAATGACCCCTACGCTATGAACCATTTAAAAAATAAAATAAAATAAAGATTATACTGACTTAATCTGGGCAGCTCTTTGGCCTCCAGCCTGTCCGGTGAGCTGCAGTGACAGATCCTCTTGTAGGCATGAGGATGTCATATCACTGCACCTGCTGGAGAGATAATGTTCTGGCACCACATAGGGTATAGGCATGATTTGCCTGCAGCCTATAAGATTGAATAGAGGAGCAGGATGCTGACAGTTCCTATTCCTACATTCTGTTCACTTTGATGTTTAGCCCAACCACCCTGCGTCACTGTGAGCGGGCAGAACATCAATGTGATCAGTGCATCCATAGAAGCTGTACGGCTGCAGCTTCTAGGGATGCTTAAAGTGACAATTTCCCAATTCCCACTGGTATCCCAGTGTGCTGTGCCATCAAAAATATACGTGACAAGGCAATTTCCACCTTTAGAGTTTGTTCACACTGAGTAATTCTGGTGGAATTCCGCAGCATGCCACTTCTCGGCGGCAGAGCACGTGCTCTCCCATAGACAGGCTATGGCACACTGAGGCAGGCATGATTCCGCCTGAATTACTCAGGGTAAGCATACACTGAGTGAGACCACTGCACGAGTACAGCTCTGAGAAAAAAAAGTTTGTTTGTTTGTTTGTAATGTTTCTTTAGTTGTTGAGTGCAAGGTGCTTTGTTAGGGTTTTTTTTTTTTCTTCAGGTACAAATGCTGTACTTACCTGCCCAATCCCTTGCTGCTGTTCTGATGCCCAGTCTCCACTGCTCACCACTTCCTGGTGTCTTGGAACAAGTAAATGGCAGTTCATCACTTTCATAAGGTGGTCATTGCTGTGACCAGTGATGGGCCAAGCAGGTGTTTCCTATTTGTTATGAGGAGATCTTGAAGTGGTGAGCAGTGGGATTCAGGCATAGGCAGAACAGCAGGTGTGCAACATTTTATACTTTATCTAGCAAAGATGAAAATGCTTTACTGACCTATCCCGCTGCTGCTGGCCAAACACTGGCTGCAGCACTGACCACTGACTGTGACTGAACTGGCATTTCCTCTTTGCGAGACAGGAAGTGGTGGGCAACGGGGGCTGGACATCAGAATAGCAGTGGTGGGGGTTGGGACAGGTGAGTTGTTGTTGTTTTTGTTTTTCTCCTAAAGTGGCCAGGCTGGATAACTGTGTGAAGAGTCACCAGGGAATACTAGAAGTGTTTAAAACACTTTCTCTGTATAACTGTTACATAGAGCAACAGGGCCACTTTGGCTTTTTTTTTTGGTTAGACATTCTGCAATAAAGTGATCCTGAACGATGCTTTATGCTGCAGCTTATACTGGGAGATGTACTGTATAACTTGGTTTGCAGATCCATTGTCTGGCACCTCTAGATAATTTATGCTATTAGCCTAATGTAGTGGAAACTATTATATGGGAGTAAAGCCCCCTTCTAGTTCACTTGACAATGTGTCTTTTCTCACTAAAAGTGTGGGGAGCTGACTGTGTGGACTGCTCATTCTCCTGAACACCCTGGCTGATAAAACATTTTTGGCATGTCCTCCTTCTGATTTTTTTTTTTTTTTGGGTGTGACTGGGGCAGTTTAATGGAATTCTGTAAGCTTTATTTTTTTTATTTATTTATAAAGCGCCCTTGTGAGGAAAAGGGAGTATGGTTCATCAATATATTGATATAACTGTATATCAATATAGCCCATGGCTCACCATCTGCCAGGAAGACATACTCCGCAGGGGGTCTAGTGTCCAGAGCCCTCCAGGTCCCTAAGTGTGAAAAGTATCACTCTGAGAGGCCAACAGACATCCAAAGCCCTGATAACAGATTCCCCTACCTAGATCAGAGCAAATATCTCCAGACTGAGTGGCACCAGAATTCCATAATGAGTTATGGAATTTCCGTGCGGCCTAGCCATATGGAAAGTATATTTTCTGAATCGTCTGACCCACCCGAACGTCCCTCTGTGTCTCACTCCTCTCTGGGACCCCTGGATAGGGAGATACGGAGAACTGGTAGACCGAGCTGGGTAAAGGAGTCGTGTTTGGTCTCCAAACGTTCTAGGAGCCCAGCCGGACCCAGTGGTACCAGAACCATCTCCCTATGACCCGATGTTAGGAAGATATGACCCACTTTGGGGTTATAGGGGTTTTGGGCTGTAAGCCCAAGGGGGAGTAGCTGAGACCAGCCCACACCTGGGAGGGGGGGCGTGGCGGCCAGGTGTGTATATATCCCAGGGGCTAGCTAGGACCCATTGTTCTTTGTCCGGGGAGGCCATGACGATAGGTCAGAGAAGTTCCTGAAAACCAACGCAGCAAGCACATGCCTCCCATGCTTCGCTTTACCACCCAAATTACGGTAACGACCAATTGCTAAAACTGTCTGTGCTACCACCTGTACTTTGTCTCTGACCACTGTATATATTATCCTGTGTATATTGTGTGTTTAGTGCGCCCTTAAGGCAATTAAATATCCTTTTTAATCTGTGGCTGTTTTGTCTCGATCAACGTACCCACACGCCCTTGTTCGCAAGCTAACGCTATCACTCGGGGCTGGCTTCTGGCCCGATATAGTATTATTATATCTTAACGAGAAGCTGGTGGCAGCTTTACCAGTCTTCCTGTGCCCACGTGGACAGGGTGGCGGTGTAAATCAATACCCAGCTGACCTCCCGTACTCCTGGTGGAGTGTGGGACGTCACAGCCCTTAATTCCAGAGTGCTATACAATAGATAGGGGTAACAAGCAGGAACAACACAAGATCAGAACACATTACATGAAGGCAAAAGACAGACCGGTAGATGGGGGAAGAGGACCCTGCCCGTGAGGGCTTACAGTCTAGCTTCTTAGAGCTGCAAACACTGTTAGATAGGTGTTCGGGTATAAAAGAAAACGGTGGCACTTAAGCAAGTCAGTCCCAGAAATGTATCCCTCAGCATAAAACAGTACCCAGTAGAGTGAAGTTGATCAGGCTCCCTCTCAGGTCAATAATAAAAAGAGATAATCCTTATAGCTTTATGACTTTGTTAGCTGGATTATGATAAGATCTCCTCACAGTTCCTCAAAAGCTTGTGGACCCTCTGATGATAACATTACCACAGCAATCCTCTTACTCTGACTGAGCCCGACTCAGGGAATTTTTATATTACTTTTTATAGGGGGCCTATTAGCATAGCCCCACCCACTTTCCAGATGTTTGTTAGCTGCTGTAATTCACCAAGAAAGTATTTGGTGGAGCTTTATCTAACTCCCTGGTGGTGTATGTTTGTATTTAGCGACCCATCCCTACTATAACTTGTCTCTATATTGTATATCAAAACGATTACATACTATCTATCATAACACTGGGTTCATTCTGGGCCCAGCTTTAACCCCTTGAGGACCCATGATGTAACCTTTCATCATGGCACTGCTAGGGGGATTTAGAGAGGGGTCACACCGTGACCTTGTTCTGAATCGCGCCATTCCTAGCTGCTTTAAGCAGCCAGGGACAGCAGCTATTAGTCGGTACTGGCTGATTTAAAAACTGACAGCTGCATTTAAATGCTACTGAGACTCTATACATGAGAATGTAGTGGGGGCGGATCGCTCACCCTGCGATGCGATCAGAGACATGATCCTTGCTTGTGGCCCAGGGTCAGCGCCATAATGACGTTAATCCAGTTCTGCATCCGATTTACTGTGGGCCCCAGTAGCCCATAGTAATTGAGCACTAATGATCTAGAAGAATAATGCAGTACATATGTGCTCCATTCATCTCTATAAGGATCAGTGCAGTAATCTTAAGAGCCCATAGAAGGTAGCAGTGGTCTGCTGCCACCGCTCCTATTAAACATTATCGTTCAAAAATCTTTCAACATGTTGAAAGATAATATCATGCCTGACATCAGCAGACATTATACCTGTCGGCTGATTGTTGCCTTTGAACACTTGCTATTACGCCAAGCAATTATTGGCCGATAATTGCTTGGTGTAATAGGGCCTTAATGCAATATCTTCTATCTTCTCTGTTTCCTACCACTTTCTCTATTCTGGTGACGGCTTTGCAGTGCATTGATACAAAAGGTGTTCACTGTATACAAGGGGTGAATATTTCAGAAACAAAAACTCAATAAAAACTAAATTCTGTGTATTCAGTGTACAACAGTGCTTTAAAAGCACAGCCACTAGGTGGTGGTGTGAGCTAGTTATAATATGATGTCACATATACCACTCTGTATGAACAGCACTTGTAATGAGAGATCTGCTCAAGCTACCTTACTCGGTCAATCTAGCTTTGCTGAAATTGTCTGGATAGTCTGCAGCTATCCGGCAGTATACCATGTAGCTGTCGCTTTTTTAAAAACTGACACAACATCCTTTCTCTAGTGGGCTGTTGGCCCTGTGGTGGTTTTTAGCTTTGCAGTGCAACACCAGTTTCCCACTGCATGCTGGTTGGGAGGCATTGACTAATAAGACATGAGCTGCATGCATAAAGTTCACATTAGGCTGGAAAAGTTTATTGCCATCTTGTCGAATCATATTATGGTCTGCTAGTGGGATAAGGTAAGTACATTTTGCAGACTAAAGAGTCTGCCCATGATCTGACCCACAGGTGCTGTTATGCCTTTGGGTGATTCTTAGAACCAGCAATCTTTGTGGAAGCAACATATGCAGTATGGTCTTCTAGTTCTTATTCTCAGATTCCATCATTGATTCAGACACCTCTTGTGGTTTCCTTCAGAGCCTGCAATAGCTGACATAAAATGAGGTTCCTGATCAGAACATACGTGACTTATGCAAGCTGTTAAAAGGAGTTGCAAGATACAAAGAAGTACACACAATACTGATAGTTGTGGTCTTGGTGAGGAAACCCCTTTTTAGGGCCTCTTAAACTTCCTGAATATGTGCCAGGAGCTAGAAACAATCCTTTGGTCGATTTAATTGGCCCTTGTAAAAGTGACAGCGATCCGCTGAGGACCTGAAAAATATCTGATCCTTGGCTCATCATATCTTTAGAACATGCTTTAAAATTGTTATCAGCCGCACATCCTGCTGTGGCCCAGGTTGCTGGAACTGATGTTGGGCTTGCTGGTCAGGGTCTGGTGTTTTGGAGGCTTCTTGTCACAGTGGCCAAGAGCGGTAACGCGCACCCCCGGACACACGGCAACCGGACCTTGAGGTGCATGTGCAAACAGTTACAAGCTCAAGTACTTTAATGCAAAAATATCAATCCAATACTCCAAGAGGTAGGTAGATAAGTTGATAGAAAAAACTGTAACAGGAAAAACTGTAACAGGTAATAGGGACCGGATAGGAGGGCCCTTGCCTATTGTACCATGTACTCTTGTCGGGATGTGGTGAAGTGTTTGCAGAATCCTTATACAGTACATATGAGTCTAGTTATCTCACGTAACCGCCTTCTGCCCCACAGTGTCAGGTTTCCGTCCTATTGGGGTAGTGCGACTCATAGGTCTCCATTCTGGGTGGAGCTGGGTTTTAGTGTTCTTCCTACAAAGCTGAATGCATGTCAGTAGAGTGGCTGAACTTGCACTGTGCTCTACTGCAGGATCAGTCTTGAGCTTGACTGTTCCTTTCTAAGGTGTCTAATGTCCTATTCAGTTAGCCTGTCCTTGGCAAGAGTTGAAGCTCCCTTGTCTCCAGTTTCCTTAGGGATCTGGTCTAGCAACCCATTAAGGTTGGGAAGGTTAGAGTCAGGAATAACTATACACACGTCCTGCCTGGCCTGTAGCCGGGCACTAACTAACCAAAGGGAAGTTGTTACTAAAGAGAGAGAGAGAGGTGTTAGAGTGAGATCTAGTGGTTGGAGTAAGGAGCCAACCTGTCCTAACCTGCGACATTATAGTGATACAATTTTACCAAGGTGTGAGAAGAGAAAACGTAGTGGGACACTACATTCCTGTGTAAACAATTAATAGTAATATGCAAGTTACATGTAGACCCAAAGTACTGCTTTACCTTCTGTGCACCCACAGGACAGCTTATTCTGAAAATACAGGGCCACCTTCAATTTAGCAAAAACATAATTTCTTGGCTTTCTGCATGTTCTCATTCATTTGCATATCTCCGTTCCCTCCAGTCTTCCAAAAAAACATGAGCTCAATTCCTTTCTTACTATTGTAATGGCTCCACATTTGCAGATTAACTTATTTATGCCTTTCCAGCTTAGCTGTATTGTTGAAGACTCTGCTTTCATCTGAGAATAAGACTGGACTAAAGAGGCTTTTATCAGTGCCAAATGGGACGTTATTTGTTTCCTTGCATGTCTGGCATATCCAAATGCTTAGCGGCTCTCTCCTAAAAGCCTTTTCATGAAAATTAGAGGCAAAAAGGCTGGTACTCGGATATCTTATGTGTATCATTACAGTAGTCATTGAATGGCTCTATAATGATAGCAAGTGTAATCTAATTTATTATGTAATGCTTTCAAGTTGGTTCTAGGAGGAACTCTGTATGTAGTGCCCAGTATTACCACCTTTGCTCACTATTACGAATAAAGGACAATGAAGTGACGTATGAAGTGTGTCAGTAGTTTACTGCCTTGTTAGGCACTAGAAGTTTTATGCAGCTCGCTTAGTTTTTTTTTTTTCTTTGTTATTACAGGAATAGTATATGGCTATGTACAGATTGCTTGGATAAAGTATTACTTTACATATGTTTGTGTGGGCATTGGTGGTTGGTTGACTTGAATACATGGTATGGGGAACACTACTAAACTCTACCTAAAAGTCTGGTGGATGTTCAGGACCTCGCACCGATCACTAGAAAAAGCTGTCACGTGCTTCTCTCCCAGGCTCCGTGGACTTTGGACTGTATTTAACAGTCTGACCCCACACTGTAAGGCAGCATTCACACGGAACACTGACGTGGAATGCCTGGATGGTTTTCCAGTGGAACCTGTGGCAAATCTTTGATGGATGTCACTGCATTGTGTACAGTATAGGTGAATGGGAGCTTATGGTTATGTTTGATGTATTTTGTTTGAGAGGACACTGCTGTTGGGTCCTCAACTTCTATCGAAATATTGCAGTGCCTTCTCTTCCAGGGACAAACCTACTTTTATTCTTGTATCTAGTAGCTCCTTCTGCCTTCATTATACCCTAATGGTTCTATATTATCCATGTCCTTTCCTTGTTAAGATTACCATTGGATATTAGTCATTTATTTACGGTGCCATAATTATGTCTATGAACAAAAGTTGCTAGAGAAACTTGTCAGCCCACAGAGGCATGTGGGTATTGGCTGCTTAATATAAAGTGTCAGGAACTGTTTAATTCTGAGGAATACTGCATTTCTGAGCCATGGTCATCTAACACCCACAGATTCATATAGCATTAGATGGATTATGTTTGTGATCTGTATCTCAGGGACCTACAGGAATCGGCAGAGGAAACAAGTCTAATGACTTCTCCGCTTTGCTTCTGTGTTCTCTCTGCTCTTTTTAGAAGGAAATTAGGAATACAATATAAAGGGGTTGTTAGAGACAACATGCTGAATGACCACCACCTCCTGGAGACTAACAATTGATTCCATAGTGTCCAAGCAAAGAGAAAAATGTTCCAGCACTTGAATCCTTAAAATCCAAATCCTTTATTAACAAATCCATAAAAATAACAGTGTGGATAGTGTTCTTGCTAGACTCGTTTTGGCTATAGACAGCCTTGATCAGAGAGCATATTGACATGTAATGATTATGGTTGAAACTGTCTACAAACTCAGCTGATTCTATACATTACAGATACACTTAAGAGGCCTGTACTTTCCTGATGCGTCCTTATGATATATCGCGACTGGAGAAGCTTTTCTGAAGGGGTAGCGTCACACACAGCATTTTGTGATAGGTTGTTTGTTTGTTTTTTCATTTTTGGAGGGGCCAAAGCCAGAAGTGGATCCTAGTAGAAAGGAATATAAAGTTCTTTCCTTATATTTCTTATTTCTTCTTTTTAGTCCACCTTTTGCTGTAAAATAACTAAATGTAAAAGGAGCTCAAAATGCTGTGTTTGGACCAGTCTTTTCAAAGCCAATCTGTACTGACCAATAGCCCTTTTCTAGTCGTTACGGCATGTCAGGTCCTGGGGTCTGCCGGTCTCCTGCGGCTGGTATTCTTGCCTCTCTGCCTTTTTTTCACCATACCCCAGCACGGCTGGTCTAGGACACGGATGCTCTAGGCTCTGCCTCATTGACACCCCACTGCACCGCCAAAATACTGGCAGACCCCAGGACCGGACATGCAGGGAGAGTGGCTGGGCTATCGGGCAGTACAGATTTGCTTTTAAAGGGGTAGTGCAGCGCTAAGGAATTATTCACAGACATAACACACTACAAAGTTATACAACTTTGTAATGTATGTTATGTCTGTGAATCGCCTCCTTCCCAGTGTCCCACCACCCCCGCACGTGTACCCGGAAGTGTGGTGCATTATACATACCTGACGCGTGTCGACCCCCGTCCACGATCTTCTGCCAAGGACGTCATCTTCGGGAGGCCGGCCGAATCGCTGCAGCCGTCCCTAATGCCGGCCCCCCTCTGTCGCGTCATCAGCTGCTCAGCCGCAATTGGCTGAGCATAAATTCAAACCATTGTTAACAAATATATGTTCCTTAAAATCGCTCCATTCCCATGCTTATAACGCTTTTATCCTTTGGTCTATGGGGCTGTGTGAGGTGTCATTTTTTTGTGCCATGATGTGTACTTTCTATCGGGACCTTGATTGCGCATATGCAACTTTTTGATCGCTTTTTATTACAATTTTTCTCAATTTGATGCAACCAAAAATGCGCAATTTTGCACTTTGGGATTTGTTGGCGCTTGTGCTGTTTACAGTGCCAAATCAGGAATGTGATAAACTAATATTTTGGGCAATTACGGACAGGGCAATATTAAACACGTTTATTTTTATTTATAACATGGGAAAAGGGGGTGATTCAAACTTTTATTAGGGTAGGGGGCTTTTTATCAACTTTTTTTTTTTTTAAGTACACTGTTCTATGCAGTATAGTAATACTGCATAAATCAATAAGATAGGCCCTCTATTGCTTTCGGCTGCCATTACGGTGTAGACCCTGGCCCAGGTCAGAAGCGGGGATCGCTCCCCCCCCCCCGCGACGACACCCACTAGACACCAGGGAATAGGCTGTAGTTAGTATTCAGATGCAGCTGTCAACTTTGACAGCTGCATCTGAATACTTAATTAGCGGGCGCAGCGATCGGACCGTGCCTGATAATAGCCGTGGTCCCGGGCTACAAGCGGCACCTGGGACAGCGGTGGTTCAGAACGGGGCCACTCTGAACTCCCCTAGCGACGCCAGAACATACAGTTACGCCCTGGGTGGTCTAGGGGTTAAAAAAAATCAGGGTTTTTTTATAATTTTATGGAAAAACTGATCAAAACGGATGCACACACATGCATCAGTTTAAAAAAAAAAAAAAGCATGGAAAAAACATTGCAAAAACGTAGCTGGTTTCCAGATGTATTACAGCAACCATACATAGTCTCACTGTGGTCACTAGTACCTTGGTTCTCGAACTATTTTGGTTCCATAAGGCAGTTTGAGAATCGAGCAGTGTCTTTCTATAGGAAATAATCTAAATGTGTTTAATTGGTTCAAGCACGAACTAATAATTACCTACAGTACCCATATATTACATTGAAAAGTGCCCAATATAATCTCTACAGTACATAGCACTATACTGTACAGGACATTAGATTTTTTTTTGAGCCAAAGCCAGGTAACAAAGGGAAGATTAAGATTTCTCCTCTTTTCAAATCCATTCCTAGGTTTGGCTTAGAAAAAAATCTGTCAGTCTGTTGGTGTAATAGGGCCCTAACTCCTCACTCATCCTTTACTTTATGAAGTCCCCCCATCCTAGCACTGTAAAGTATGGGCAGGGCTCCAGACTAAAAAATTTACCTGGGAGCCATTGGCTCCTAACCTGAAAAATGTAGGCGCCAAATAGAATATTTGGTCGCCAACATTTTAAACCATGTAAAATTAATGTTATGTTAAATGGGACTTACTGTGTGCAGAGGCCACGGCAGCCTCCTCCTTTAGATCCTTTCTTTTCTTAGTTTGAAAACGTTCAACATGGAAACTTGCAACTTGACAACCATATCCAGTCTGACTCAGTACTTCAGCTTCACTTGGCTAGCCTTTTAATGAGGCTTACTCTTCTGAACTTGAACTTAAAGGGAACCTGTCGACCCCCGTGCCGGGGTGACAGGCTCCCAACCCCCCCGTTAGAGCCCCCTATACTCACCTCATCGCGCCGGGTCCCGCTTCTGAAGATGGCCGGGTCACGGAGATCTCAGCCGCTGCAGCCCGGCGTGCGCTGAGAGATGAGTCCAACGCTCATAGAGAATGACGGGAGAATCCAGCGCTCCGTCATTCTCTATGAGCGTTGGACTCATCTCTGTGTGCGCGCCGGGCTGCAGCAGCTGAGATCTCCGTGACCCGACCATCTTCAGAAGTGGGACCCGGCGCGATGAGGTGAGTATAGGGGGTTGGGAGCCTGTCACCCCGTCACCGGGGGTGACAGGTTCCCTTTAAAAGCTTGCAACAGTCTATACATACTGAGCTAGACTTATGACTGCAGCCATAGTGACCCCCCACAAGATGTGTATATAGATAGATATATCTCTCACCTAGTGACTAATGCAAGTGACCCCCTACAATACAGACACCTGAGGGGCCCTGATAATAATAATTGTGCATATATCTATCTCCCAGTGTCTGCAGCCAGTTTGCCCTACACTTATAGATGGCCCCCTCCTTTTATAGATGCCCCCTCCCTCCCATTATAGATGCCCCCCCCCCTTTCCTCTATGCTAAGCAGTATTTAAAAAAAATAAACACACAAACTCACCTGACAACCCGCTCCCCCGGCGATCCTCTTCTTCTTCAGGCGCTGTCCCCGGCTGATGCGGCGCTGCCAGGGGTGTCCCATCCTATCCCTGGCAGCGCGGCGCGTCAGTGAGCTCCCTGTACGCCGGGGCTGTGACTTCTGACACAGGACCGTCTCTGACGTGCGCTTCCTGTGCCGGAAGTCAGGGCCCCAGGCAGCTCACTGATGCGCCGCGCTGCCGGGCATAGGACGGGACACCCCCGGCAGCCGCGTATCAGCCGGGGATACTTAAAGAGCCAGCGCGCCGCCGCCGGGGCCAGATTTATTAATCTGGGCGCCATTTGCAAAATGTCAGTCGCATTGGCGACCATTTTGGTCGCCATCTGGAGCCCTGATGGGAGATGGTGGTGCACTGACTGTACTTCTACTGTGCTGTATATGCACTCCAGCAGTCTTATACCGTACTGTATGTGAAGCCTCACCAGTGCTAAATTCACCACATACAACCCACCATCCAAATTTTCCTTGAAAATACAGTTTGAGTTCCAAACAGTTTGAGAACCGAGGTACCTCTCTACTGTGATTTAGCAAAACTTTGTCATGTCATAGGGATATATCAAGAGTCTTTATCGATTGTGCTCTGGGTGTTTAGAACCATTTGTTAGTTAGAGCCAGAAAAAGCATTAGGGTGAGCACTTCTCTTCTCATTTCATTTCATTAGAGAAGGTGAATTCTTTACTAGGTCTATGGAGCCATTTTGCTTTTACCATGTCTCTATGATATCTCAGTTTTATGAAATGACAGCATAACTTTAAAACCATAGTGATCCTTGATTAACTCTTACATAAAGTACTGTATCATCATGGGTGGGATAGGGAGAAGAGAAATAGTGGGTGGTGTCAGCCAAGAAAAATGTGTAATGTGTTTGTGTGTGTATATAGCTTAGTTCCTCCTTTTTTTTACTTTCTTGTATTTTTGCAGTTCAAAGAAAGGGATGAGTTAGAATACATCTTTAAGTTTTGGAGAACACCCGAACCAAAGCTCTTTCCTATTGAGAGATATTGGGAAGTAAAGAATCGCCAGTTTTTGGGCAAACGCTACGACTCCAGGAGAGGCGCTTATGACTGGGATTTGAATATGAAACTACATGATCGAGGGGTTAGTGCTCTTATTTACTATACTGCTCCATTTCATGCAGGCTCTTTTCATCCTTTTACAATGCTGAGATTTTTATTTTTTTGCACAATAAACAAGTTGCCAAGCTATGTCTTCTAGGCTGCATTGATTAGCACCATGGATTACAGTCGCTGGAGAGAGAAAGGTGTTGCTTTTATGATACGTGAAGGAATCTATGATGTCCCTAATAAAACCCTGGCTTCTCATATGACTGTGACGCATGTGAGTATTCAGATATTGTTAGCTCTTACAGTACTATGCTTTAGATTACTACTGGTTTTATGTAGTTTGTTGTCACACTGCCAATGGTGACGATCACTAGTGTGGTCAGCTGTGGCATCTCTATCTGGCAGTTTTACCACACTGCTTTCTGTGCCATATTCATACATGTGGCAAGATGCCATAGAGAAGACATGGCAAGGAGAGTTTCATGTATGGCATGTAGATGGGTACTGTCTGCACATCCATAGGTAAGTACACTCCATAATGTGCTTTTCACTTTTTGTAAAAAATGCAGCAGTTGGGGCAATCCACTGATCTCTTCAACTGTTAATGGTGTATATTCTGAGCAGAGACTGGTTACAAGTGGTGTGCCACAAGGTCTGTTCTGGGTCCTATTCTTTTTAGGGTGCCTTCACACCTACCGGATCCGTAGCGGATCTCACTTCTGCGGATTCAAAGCGAGAACTGCTGCGGATCCGGTACCATTCACTCCTATGATAGCACATACTCATGACAGCCCAGCTGAGCGGGACCGGAGCTGGGAGCCTCACTGCAGCCGCGCCGCCGAGCAGGTACTGTATGCTCTCGGCGGCGGGCTGCAGGATGCGGCCGGAGATAGGTGGAAGGGGATGCGGCGGCGGGGCTGCGGACAGTGGGGGGCTAAAGCACATATTCACAGCGGGATGTCAATCCCGCTGTGAGTATGTGCTGTCATAGGGGTGAATAGTACCGGATCCGCAGCGGTTCTCGCTTCGAATCCGCAGAAGTGAGATCCGCTGCGGATCCGGTAGGTGTGAGGGCACCCTTAATATGTTTGTAAGTGACTGTTTGGTAAGTAAGGTTTGTCTGTTTGCTGATGACACAAAAGTGTGCAACAGGGTTGATATTCCTGGAGGTGTCAGTAATATAGAAAATGATTTAGCTTTGCTAGATAAGTGATCCAAACAATAGAAACTGCAGTTTAATGTTTCCAAATGTAAAATAATGCATCCTAAAGGTATCCTATTGGTAGTTATGTGTTAGAAATCACTACCCCTAAATCCTTCTATTCGGAAGTCTTTGCCAACAGCCTTCAAATGAGTCACAAGTGCAACCAGGCAGTAGGGAAAGCAAATCATATGCTGGGCTGTATAGCTAGAGGTCTGGTGAGACCACTTCTGGAATACTGTGTCAAGTTCTGGAGACCTCAGAAGAAAAAAAGGAAAAGAGGGGACATAATCAAAACCTTTAAATATGTTACAGGACTAAATAAGGTTCAAGAGGGAATGGTATTTAATTGAAGGAAAATTTTTGAACTTGAGAACAAAAGGGACACAGTGAGAGGTTATTTTCTCATGTTGCTTCTGTTCTGATCTTAAAGGGGTTGGCCACTTTATAGTAAAATTGCTCAGTGTACAGTATTAGTAAGTGTCACGCCCCTAACCCCACCCTAAACCACAAGACAGGCCCCTAAATCAGTCATAAACGCGATGTTTCGGCGAGTCGATCGCCATTTTCACACTTCAAAATGGTGATTGACTCGCCGAAATGTAGCGTTTGACTGTTTGCTGTGCTGCACTATTTGTTAATGCTTTGCATGTTGATGGAATAAACACTTCTTTATCTATCTATCTATCTATCTCTAACTATAGAGAGATAGACAGACAGATAGGTAGGAGATAGATAGGAGGTAGGTAGATAGACAGGTAGGTAGGTAGATAGGTAGGTAAAGCCCCCCTGTGTACCAGAAAAATAGAAAAGCATACTCACATGGCAGCACAGCAGTGGATTTCTCACCAGTAGTGGCTACTTGCACAGCCTCACACACAGCTCCCAGCCCCCGCAGCTCCTATGTCCAGTCCCGCGGCCCCTGCAATCTCTTCTCTCCTGCTTGTCCCGGACAGGTGACCTCATCAGCAGCGAGGAGAAGATAAGCAGGGGAGAAGATGGAATGCCAGTGCTGCGGGGCTGGAGATAAGAGCTTCGGGGGCTGTGCGGTATGTGAGCTGCCTGCTTAGGGCTTTGAAAGGGACAGAATGTGACCTGTCAGTGGCCACTGACTGATACTGAAGGCCGCAGCTGCTGAGTGTCAGATGACCTTCAGTGTCAGTCAGTGGTCAGTGTGTGGCAGCAGCGGCACCCCCTTCCCACATGTAACTGCGGCACCCCCCAGGGACCCCTCACTATGTCCAACACCTTCCCTGTCAGCTAGCCTTCCCCCACCATCCCTGGAATAAGCACATACTCACTGCAGTTCTGTTCTTCAGCCCTCCATCAGCGTCTCCTTGCTCTCGGCTCTGCTGGTGACGTCACTCTCCTGCTCCGCGCCGGAACGCAGGGGATGAGAGACCTTTTGTGACCGGAGGCAGAATGCAGCTTCCGGCCACTAGAGGAAGCTGTGCACAGCCCTGCATCTGCGAGCGCTCACCAGGAGCAGACGCAGTTAAAGGGACAGGTATGTTTTGGGAAGCGGGACACTTGGGGCCCGTTCCGGGACAGCGGGACAGGACCCCGAAATCGGGACTGTCCGCTGGATCCGGGACGGTTGGGAGGTATGAGTATATACAGTGAATAGACTTACTAATACTTTGTACTGACCTATTTTACTATAAAGTGGCCAACACCTTTAACTATTTTACTTCATGGTTGCTAATAACTGAATAAATATGCCTGGGTTAAATATGTATATCTCTCCTAAGGCAGTAAGAAAGGAAATACAGTGGTGCCTTGGATTACGAGCATAATTCGTTCCGGGATCATGCTTGTAATCCAAATCCACTCTTAAAACCAAAGCAAATTTTCCCATAAGAAATCATAGGAATGCAGACAATTGGTTCCCCACCCCAAAAATTATTTTTTTTATTCTGAATAACATGTAAAACAGATGTAAAAAACATTTATAAACAGCTGAATATGTGATATTATAAGATACTGTACAGTACAGCAATCATCATGTGGCGTATAATGTATAGTAACCGCATAAACCTGATAACACAGCAGCAGTTTGTACAGTAGATAGAGGATGGAGCTGCAGATCCCCATAATGCAGTAGCACAACAGACTAGAATAGAGAGGCAGGGCTGCTGTCAGAGGTCTATGTGGTCACATGAGATCAATGGAGAAGGGGTGTATGTTGAGCATGGACCAATCAGGACTGACAGAGACTGCAGGACATATGTTGACACATACATGCAGCGCTCTCTGTCCAGGGAGAGAGGGGTTAAATCTATTGAGAGATTACATTCACAGTCCTGTCCCCTGATGTAAGCCCCAGCCTGAAGTGGATCTGCTATGATTTGGAAGGTGAGGGAGACTTCCTGGGTCAGAGTACAGAGCTGTAGACCCCGCTATGCAGACTATGCCCCTCCTCCACTCCCCCTCCCACCCAGTACAGGGAGCTCTTAAACCAAAGCAATGCTCTTAAACCAAGTCACAATTTTAAAAAACTGTGAGCTCTTAAACCAAAACGCTCTTAAACCATGTTACTCTTAAACCAAGGTACCACTGTACTATAATGGCATACTAGATTGACCCAGTCTTTTTCTTCTGAAAATCTTCTGTGTTTCTAACTTTAAGCATAGGATTTGACTAAATCATGCCATTTTTAGCCCACCCTTCTGGTTAGCTCTATTAGAGTGTTGACCTTTGACGCTAGATAACCTTTGGACCCCTCCCCCTAGTAATGTTTTAACACTTCTGTAATCTGTCATTCTCTAACCTTATGGGACAGGATAATGGGTTTGTCTAGTTTTAAATGAACATGTTCATTCTTTGAGCAAAGAGCAGAGGCGCAAGAGAAATCCCATTGAAGAAATGGCACAGGCAGAGTGACAAGCAGAATCCACAGCGCGGACCCCGCTCGTAAATTCAGCCTCCTTTTTCGGTGTGCAAGGTCTATTATACTTAAAGGGGTTATCCAGGCTAAGAACAATATGTCTGCTTTCTTCAAGAAGCAGCACCACTCTTGTCCTCAGTTTCAGTGTGGTTTTTAGTAGCTCTTGCTTACCCAAGTCCCCCTGTCAATTTTTGTCACGATCCAGTAAGTTTTGGGGACTGTTTTTCTATTCACACGTTTTCTTGACTTCCTGGTTTGGATCATTTGAGCAAGGGAATACATAGTTTCAACATGAATTTTATACGTTTTGCTCATCAATATATTTTATGAGGAACATTCTAATAGGACACTGGCCCTATTAGATAAGGGTGGTCGGGGAAAAGTTGTCAGTCACTATTTGGCAGTTTGTTTCTGAGCTGGAGGAGTCCATTGTGTGGGGGAGATCTGTGCTGTTCTCTCCCTGGATGCTGGATGACTGTATATGAGCAGCAGTGTAATATGAATATATTCTGTGTAATATAGAGGAGGAGGAGAAGACATAAGTAGTGCAGCAGTAACCTCTGTCTCTGGGAGAAGATTTGTGTGTTTTTCTTCAGTGTTCTATTGCTGCAGCTGTGTGCAGCACGCACACAGCTGCAGCATTAGAACACTGAAGAAAAACACACAAATGGCTGCAACAGGTGTGTGTGTGTGTGTGTATATATTTGTGTATGCTATGGCTGCAGTAGGGTGTGTATGTGTGTGTGTGTGTGCGTGAGAGAGTCAGAAATTAAAGAGTTCTGGGCAACAGTGAAAAATCCAGGAGGGGACAGGGGGTGGTTGGTTCATAACAAAAGTCCTATTTGCCCATCCCTATGCCCCCTCTGTGACCCCTCTGTCACTGTGTGTGGCCCCTCTCTTACAGGTATCTGGCATTGTTAGCCATGTATATTTGAGTATGGTGAATATTAGTTAGAAACATAGAAGTTTGTCATCAGGGAAAGACCGCCTGCTCAATCTAGTCTAGTTGTAAGTTGTTCAGGACATGGAGGCTGGAGACTGGCTGCACCCACTGCACACACACAGGAGAATCTGCTTTATATCTTTCCTTATTCCTTCAGAAGTCTCCCCAGATTATGTAGGACTCCTCAGCCCTGCAGTCAACACATACAGTTAGCTCTTCTACAGTACATTGCATAGATGCTGTAGTGCAGATGAACGGAAATATGGCCGCTCGTCTGGGTTACATCACCTATGCAATGCTGAAGAGCTGACTGCCACTGAGGTCTTGTGCTACCTCTGCATGTATGTACAAGCTCTGCTGCATGGGGGGAGATGATGATGGGAGTAGTGGTCGTTGTTCTCTCCTTCCATAGAGCACAGATGGTCTATTTCTTCTCCCCAGAATGCTACACTGCTATTAGGCAGCCGGATCAATTTTTGTGATTCTATTGGCTCTAAAGGACCATGTGATGTTCCTGAAGAGCACTGTCAATGGCTTAAAAGGAACATGTGATACAGAGTGTAACAATAGGAATTTAGACAGCCATATTGAAATTAAAGAGGACCTGTCACCCCCCGTGTCGGGGTGACGGGCTCCTAAACCCCACCCGCTAGAGCCCCCTATACTTACTCCTGCGATGAGTCCGATGCACATAGAGACTGAATTGGTGAGTCCGACGCTCCATTCATTCTCTATGAGCATCGGACTCATCTCAGGAGCACGATCAGGTAAGTATAGGGGGCTCTAGCGGGGGTCGGGAGCCTGTCACCCCAGCACGGGGGGGTGACAGGTTCCCTTTAACCATGAGAAAGGGGACCAATTAGAAAAGACTCACTGCCAGGACTGTCTGGTGCCATGACACGTTCTGTGAAGTATTAGCACAAAATGGAGGACAGGAACATGTATTGTGACAACACAAATAGACATTTTTAGAACTACAGAACTTCCAGTGCAGCTGGAGAGGTGGTCAAAGTCTGGGAAAATGACTAGACTGAACTGGAAGTACATGGGTGGTATGTATAACTTTGGGAAAGGGAGATAAAAAACAAGGGAGATATGAGGGGGATACATAATGAAGAGGACAGCACTTGGTGCCCTCAATATCCATGAGGACATCAGGAGGCTGCCTGCACAGAATGATGTAAGGCTGGGTTCACACTGCATTTTTGCAGTCGATTTAACATAACCGTTTTATATTAAAAATAGGATGTAAAAACGGATGCAATCTCCTGACTGACACTTTTTCACGTACTTTTACTACACTTTTTTATTATTGGCCAAAGGACCGTTTCTAGCAATGCTCCTTACCGATAACCTGCCTGTGTAAAAGAGCCTGTAGACTCTTTAAAACTTTAAAACTTTTACTGATTGATTTACACCACTCTTGTCCTTTTTCTCCTCTCTGCCTGCCCTGTAAAACAAAGATATAAAGTTCTTGTGGTTGGTTGTGGAGTTAATTGGTTCCTGTTGGACCGCTATCTCTGCCTCCATAACCCTGAACCACTGACCGACCTGGAAAAAAAACAACAACTTTTGCTTGCATTGTTTTGTTAAACTTGTTAAGAGTGCCTATTTTAAAGGTATTTTCTGATGATTTCCTTTAAGCACAGTGCTGTCATCTGTGTTACTTTAAGCCCTTTCCATGGTAGTAATAAAGCCTCTTGTATTTCTGGAGTCCTAATCAGTTTTGTGATTAGATAGCGTTTTCTAGGAGACCTGCATCTTTCCAGAGACAAAATTATCTTCATTTACTGGGAAAATGAGGTTGATTATCAGGACACTTCAGTGACTCTACAGGGGCACATTAAGACATTGCAGCTTGTTTATCTACTGAACTAAATATATTATACTTTGCATGCATTTCAATGATTACCGGGTGCCAGCGAGTGCACAGACGTGCCAGATTTTCTAATGTGCTCCCTTGAATATAAAGTGACTTGCTTCCAGCTAAGAATACCTCTTATTGATGCTTAACATACCATAAATGATGGAAATACCAATCCTATGAATTTTGGCTCTATGGAAAACCCTTGCCAGTACCATGCAGTGTTACGTATAACTAATGGTGCATTTACGCGGAACGATTATCGTTTGAATTTTCGCAAAAATCACATTTGAGCGATAATCTGCTTGTGTAAACACAGCAAATGGATCAGGCAACGAGCGAGAAATTGTTCATTATGATCTTTCAACATGTTCCCAAATCGTTGTTGGTCGTTCGCTAAAAACTTGCAGATCGCTTCGTCTAACCATTCTTTCACAGACTCACCCTATGTGTGAGATGGGCTTAAGCAATCTTAAAACGATCGCAATAATGATTTTTTAAACAATTTTTCACTTCGTCTAAACGCTGATTGTTATTAAAACCAGATAGTTTAACGATTTTATAGCAACAATCGATTTGGCAAATTATCGCTCCATGTAAACATAGAATAAGAAAGTGTTCAAGGGTTAGAAAAGCGCTGTTTAAAGAAAAGGTGGCACTTTTTTTTTTTTTTTTATTTATAATTTTTGTTTCATTTAATATCTTTATAAGTAGTTCAGCTTTATGTGCTGCATTGGGGGTTTCCATTTGCAATAGCATCTGTCTTCCTGCACCAACACATTTATAGTTGTTTTATGGCAGCCACAGTACATAGAGAATGGATGTCTTTGTCTGGTTTGCTACAATATAGCTGTGAGCTGACCTGCACAGCTCACAGCACGCATGGAGTTTAAGAGGATGCCAAACGCCATACTTCTGGAGCTCCTAGAAAAGATGCATTGTGCCCAGCACTGACCTCAGCAGGTATGCAGCAGCCATGAGCAGTTCTCTACCTCTCCCCCTGCTCCGGCTGTGACTGATCTGGTATAGATTCCAGACAGCCGGGGCTCAGAGGTTGTTCATGCTGAAGCAGGGGAAGCTCAGCATCTGTAAATAGCTGAGCAGTTTTTTGCCCCCCCCCCATCCACTGACAGGAATAATAAAGATAAAAGCTGTCAGTGTGTCCGACATACTTGTATGTGCATATAGTATAGTGCGGCACCTTTCATCTGCAGTTAAATTTGGTTTTCACTGTGTTTAGAGCACAGCTAGGCTTCTCCCAGACACAACTTTTGCACATTGTTTCGTTGGGCTGAAAAACGCCACAAAAATGGCCAAAACTGCCAGGAGCTTTCCTGGCTTCCCCCCCCCCCATTTTTGTGTAATATAACATCGCCATTTTTTTATCATTTTATCCTTGTGGTCTTTTTTTCAATGCAAGTTATGTGATTCCCAGCTTTCTATTGAAGAACTGGGGACAAACTACCAATATGTATATAGACCTGCCATTTCTTCCAGCATATTTACCCCTGAACCAAATACCTAGACTGTTGCAATTGAAAAAGAAACACTACAAATGCACAAAAAATTGCCAAAGCAAAAAAAAAAAAAAAAAACTCCTGTGGGTATTGTGTTTTGTTCCCCCCACCCCAATTGACTTTTGGCTAATATCTGGCCACAGTGCTATTTACCCCAAAAAACTCATGCTGATAGATAGATATGGTAGATCACCAACCACACCAGCTGGAAGTTTGTTCCAAGACTCTACTTGGGGGGGGGGGGGGGGGGAACATTTTCAAAATATTTTTAAAAATGGAAAAATCCATTTAATCTCTGGATAAAAATAAATAAATTAGGTGACACATTCCCTTTTGGTCTATTCCCTTGAATGGGAAAAAACTGAAATGACAGACGCAGACAATGAACAGGAGTGTTTGCGTCTGCCTGGCAGGTATATGTTCAGCTATATATACATTTGTTATTGTGGTAGAAGATGCATGGTATACCTTTGCACACCAGGGCTCTATACACATTGGCACATCAGGAAATATTTCCTGATTGACAAATAAAACCAAAACACATGAAGAAAACAGAGTAGCAAAAATCTCAGGGAATTGTAGGTTTACATTTAGCTACATAATAAATTTCCCATCTAGTTTCCGATGTGAATTGGGTACAAATTACACTACGATTTTGTGAAGATAAATATCAGTAGTGTTTAACATAATTTCTTCCTGAAGGTTCCCTCACAAGTGTATTGTATGTTTCTCAGTAAGTTCAATATTCTGGATTATTGAAAGGTTAGACTAGATGTGGTGAACATTAATAATCTAATTGGCATGCAAGATCAGTTTTACTTAAAGGGGTATTGGGAGAAATTTATTTATTTTAATCAACCGGTGTCTGTTATACAGATTGCAAATTACTTTAAAAACGCAAGTCTGCCAGTACTTATCAGCTGCTGTATGTCCTGCAGGCAGGGGTGTATTCTTTCTAGTCTGACATGGTTCTTCCTGCTGATACCTCTACATAGGATATATGACCCCTCTCTCACATCCTATAATACTAGTTACCTCCACACAGTTTTGTAATAAAGGGAGCTCTGTCTCAATTAGCAACTTTTTTCTTGATTCCTAGAGATGTGGTAAGGTGCGGGCTCGAGGATACTGGGGAGATATTACCACTAGTCCTTACATAGCTTATGGGATTGAAACCGAAGAAAAGAGCCTGCTTAAAACTGCTAATGGCCTGTATACAAAGGTAGGCCACCATTTTGTTATATTTAACTGCAATGTGTATAATTGTATAAATCAAATTCATATAGCCTTATGTCATGCCATACTGCATAGCTTATGGTATATCAGCCAAGGATGCAGAGATGATGTGGGGGAGAAATATTGGGAATGTTACATCTTTTCTTGTGGATTCTCATGAAGGTAAGAAGTTATAAACTAATCAAAATCAAACTTTCTCCGCAAGTATCAGAGGGGTAGTGGTGATGTGTTCATGGCGCTCTTCAGCCCGCCTCACCACTACTTCCTCCTCCCAGCTTCTCTTGAATACTAATTGCGCCGGGCCTCCTGGCGAAGTCCTCTTTAGCTGTGCATGCGCCATTGATAGCCAGGGCCACGCGCGTCCTTGCCAGTTCGCGTATGCGCCCTGGTTCTGTGCATTGTGCGCGCTCCTGCGGCCTGATTCGCACTGAGAGGTAAAGTCTATGCCCTCAATTGCTTCGCTCAGTGCCGCTCAGACGCACTACGGCGCATGCGCAAATCAGTCCGCAGGAGCGTGCACAATGCACAGAACCAGGGAGCATGCTCGAACTCAACGGCGCATGCGCAGCTAAAGATGACGTTGACCGTAGGACGGGCGAAATGAATATTCAAGAGAAGCTGAGAGGTGGAAGTAGTGGTGAGGCACGAACGCATCACCACTACCCCTCTTTGACACTTGTGGAGAAAGTTACGGCATAGATTTGGGACAAAGTACAGCACCCATCAGAAAAAGGAAACACAGGCACCTTTATCACACTGTAAGCACCTCAGAACAGGTGCTGACTAGAGATGAGCATGCTCGAGTCAATCTGAACCCGAACTTCCGGCATTTGATTAGCGGTGGCTGCTGAAGTTGGATAAAGCCCTAAGGGTATGTGGAAATCATGGATATAGTCATTGGCTGTATCCATGTTTTCCAGACAACCTTAGAGCTTTATCAAAGTTCAGCAGCCCCAGCTAATCAAATACCGAACGTTCGGGTTCGGATCGACTCAAACCAGAACCTGGTTCGCTCATCTCTAGTGCTGACACATTCCCTTTAGGCAAGAATTCAGGTCTATGGGTTCATAAGTAAACCATTTTACAAGACCTATTTCTTTATTTTTGTACTTAGAGTTCCCAAATATGCTACTATTAAGTTGATTTTTCTCATTTATTTTATTTTTCCCCCAGACTGCTCAAGATGTGTCTCAATACAACATCACTTTAATGTTTCATGAGTTGATGACAGGACAGAAATGCCCTCTGCCAATACTAGATAGAAATGGGAGTGCAGAGGAAAGAGCATGTCATTTTCCACCCAATGGTTCTGAGGGCCCTTCCACTATCCAAGAGGAGGATGAATCCAAAGTTCAAACTAATGGAGATGCGGTTCATGAAAAATCTGGCAAAGCTCCAAGTAAGACAGAAATATTTTTGTGTGTTGCGCCTGTGTGTATGTATGTGTATAATTTATATATTGATGTGCACATCTTTATTTTTTCTGTTTTTTTTTTTTTTTTTTTTTTTTTAGATTATCTCAAAATAGACAATGTGGTAATACATTTCCTACCATTTAGCTGGGTGGCTGATCTTCATCGCAAGAGCAAATTTCTGAATTTGTTCAATGTTCTCTACTTTTCCTGCAGGTAATACACTACGCTGAAATTTTGTCCTTTTTATAAATGCTATGTTTAAAGTAAATCTGTGGACTGTATATAGTGCACAGAGCTGCGGACATGGGGAATTGGTCAGTAGGGACATAGAACAAATTATACCTTTCCCTTAGCTGATGGCTGTTTTGCAAAGTCACAGACTGTCCCCTTTTTTAGACTCAAGACGGCCATCAATCTAAGGTGTATTGGGCCATCCTGAACATCCACGGACAGATGTCAGTGGTGATAGTGGTTGGCCGCGATGGCAAATCGCAGCCAACCCCTTTGGTCCGAGAGAAGTCTTTTAAGACTGGTGGCTTGGTTTGGCTAAATAGTTTTCTATCTGCAGCAGCTGAGCCTATAAGGTGTGGCCTAGGGCTTCTTTGGCCTACGCCTGTTACGCCCCTCATTCTTTTATTCTCCCCCCTTCCTTCCGGCAGGTGTTTACATCATCATAGTATGCACTGGATGCTACAGCGTTTGTTGAGGATGACACATACTGTAATGATGGAAATTACTTGCTGGGGGCATAACACAGAAGGAGAGAAAAAAAGATTGAAAGCACACCCTAGGCCATGCCTCCATGACTTGGCTGCTAAAGAATTAAAACAGTTTAGCCAATCCAAGCCACTGGCTGCTATTTGCAAAAAAAGATCGGGATTGTTTAGCCCCCAGTTATCGAGGTGTAAGGCTACCTTTACAGGCTTGGCTCTAGCACGAAGACTAGTCATCAAGCAGGCTGTGTGGGGGTTAGGAGGTGTGCATGCTGAAGCTCAGTGCGCTCTCTGACTGAAAGCTTTAAAGTGATACTTTACACTGTTAAGCCCCCAATTCCCCCTAAACTGCAGGTAATGTTTTTTTGCCTTGGTTTGGCTAAAAAACTGTGTTTAGACCTTGACATCGACTGTGATCCTGGCCTGTAGAACAAGCAGGAACAGACTGTCCTATAGACTTACCCAATACATCTGCCTCGGTCACATGAGACAAAATTGAACGGAATGCGCTAAGACTGTTTTACTGACCGCTCAGATGTCACTAATAAGCTGGTTTCACACATGGCAGTTTTTGTGCCAAAGCCAGAGATAAATTAAATGGGATATAAAATATAAAGGGAGGACTTGTACTTCTCTATCCTGTTGAATCAACTTCTGATTTTGGCACAAAAACCTGCCATGTGTGAAACCAGTAATAAAACATTTTTCATGTGTCACTATGATAAGGGTTTTTTTTCCCTCCCCTCTAGTGCCATAGCCCATTCGTATTACAATATTTGCTTTTTTTTACCTGTTTTTGAGCCATATAAATAAAATTCTTAAATGACTTTTATTAAAGCTCTTCATTGTGCCATTTGTGTTACTCCTGGAAATGTATGGCTAAAGTAGGATGTTGGGCAGTGTCTGAATGGAAACGGCCTATTGTGAGTTAAATTGCACATTTTAAGGAGAAATAGCAGAAAACAGCACGACACAGATTTGTAAGAAACTGCTCCAGAATGGTTTATTGGGAAGACTAGTATTTACCAGAGTCTACATCATAAACTTAATCATTGTACAAATATCAGTTGCTGCAAAGCTATTCTTGTCTGTATTGAATATATACATTTCTTTGCTCCAGCATGGTTCACCATTTGACTCAAGACTACAAGCTCATCACAGCCAGGAAAGCAACTCTTATTGTCGAATTAACAAAGTAAGTTTATTTTACTTGTAATGGGAGTCTGTTATTTCATGGACAAATTTGTAGAGTTGGGCATAAACATGGTTAGAGTATATGGTGGCTCCTCTCAGGACCAACACCTTGCAACAGTAAGGTACTGCGTTTACACTTTTATTTCCATGCATTGTCCTGTATCTACCCTCCATGTACTACTATCTTCTAGAAATTTAATGAATGGTTCATTTCCATTCAGCCTACAGCTGTTTTCCCTAGGGCTACATCCAACTTTTCAGCCACTGGTAATCAAATGCTAAGGGTCAATTTATACAGAAAGATTATCTGCCAAAGATTTGAAGCCAAAGCCAGGAATGGATTTAAAAAGAGGAGAAATCTCAGGCTTTCCATTATGACCTGATCTCTGTTTATAGTCTGTTCCTGGCTTTGGATTCAAATATTTGGCAGATAATCTTTCTGTGTAAATGGACCCTAAGTCCGAATGAGAGCATGTTTGATGTTCGCTCATCTCTACATCCCACAAAACGTAATAAAAAAAAAAGCACAAATCCCAATAAATTATGTTTGGCAACAGTGAAATTATTTTGGTATTGTTGTGATGTTATTGACCTACAGGTCATAGTTTATACTCTTCCTCATAAACCTACAGTGACATGTTACTTGTGATATTTCCAAATGACCTAATTACCAGCATGGCCTTTGAGTCTGGAACCAGTATTTGAGCTTGTGTTTTGTCTCTAGGTTCATGGTGGATCTACATGTGGACAAGGTAAAAAGCTATGTAACCATCGTGACTAAAGTTGCGAAGGAAGCTGGGTTTGTGACCACTGAAAACCTAGATTGGAAGAGAGATCACATTGCCACATTTGAACGTGTGGACGACCGCGAAGACCGCAAAGAATTGTAAACAAAAATCCTACTGACATATAAACTGTACTCTACAACTCTATCCAGATTCTCACTGTTGTACAGATATAATACTAGCTGAACAGAGTACTTAACTATATTACAATAGACCAAAGATATTTGCTGGCCATGTTTTTACAGAAGAACCTAATTGCTTTTATATGTGATGCAGTTCTTTCTTGTAAGTACTGGACCCTTTTTTTTTTTTTTTTTTTTTTTTTTTTTTTTTATAAATAGAGAAAGCCCGAGTGTCACATTAAACATGGCGTCTGATCTGCAGGCAGTATGTTGGAGCACACGGATATATTTACATGAGGAAAGACATGGTATAATGTATCTCTGTCCATGCACGTTCTGAACTTCATTCTAGCGGGTGATTCTTCTGAGTGATTGACAGAGAAAACTGCCAATCACTGCATCACTCGACCCACACAGTAAGCAGGAATTTAGATAAGAGTTTCTTTTCCTTCAGAAATGTTAATAGGTTTGTTCGGTGGTTGGCCTTATATTGCTCATGGTGCATATAAACCAACTAACATGTTATCCTTACTGGTCCATGTTATCCTTACCCTCTGTGTCCTAATCTGTTATCATCTGTGTCCCATACTGACTGCAGAGACTAGTTCTTCTTGGAAGTGATCTGACTGAGACAGGAAAACGCCGCGACCAGTGATTTGCTAAGCGAGCTGTCACTCCCAAGAAGAATTTCTTGGAAGCGGAGCCTCTGCAGTCAGCGGAGGCCAAAGACTACACCAGAGGAGGACGCAAAGGGAGCGTGGACAGGTAAGGATAAAGCGGATTTATGAATGTTATACCAGGGAGAAGGTGCAGATTCGTCCCTTCTCCCTGGTGTATGCCTCCTGTGCGCCCCGCTTGCCCGATGGGCGGGCTGGCGGAGCTTGCGGGGGCGTGATGAGGCGTCCCCGCACAATGAAAGCAAAGAGGCTATCGTTGCCTTCCCTGGCGCTGCCACTGTGAAATCTTCCTGTCTCTGGTGCTCTCTAACTTTTTTTTTTTTTATTTGTTTGGCAGAGAGAGTAGCAACTGGAAATCACTAGGCTGAGTGGGCAGATCCTGTCTGCACATAATGTAATCTGAAGAGGGCACTAGGGAGGGGAGTATAACCATATTACATCACAATGTTGTAGGCCAGAAAAGTCCTTCACTGTTACCTGATTATGCTCAGTGGTTTCCTGCAACACTTTCTAGTCTACAGCTGTCAAGGCATAATAGAAGATGTAGTTTATTTACTGCTGGAGAGCCACAAAATGGAGGTCAGGGCTCGAAGTTGTAATGTGCCACTGGAGATAGGAGCCTTTACATGCAAGGTGCTATATAGTTCATTCACAGTACATGTTTTTGTTTTTATTTTTTATTTTTTTTTTAAAGCTCTTTCTTAAATCATCACTATGGTTTTGTGTTAAAGACCATTTTCAGAGCTTCAAAAATGTTCCTACTAATGATACCAGTATCTGTCTCAACCTTTTTTTGCATTTTTTTTTTTCAAAAAGTAACAATAATTGAGAGTTATATACCAATATTACTGAATATTTGCAGAGTGTTTACCTGGGTACTCCACACAAACAAACATAACTTTTGATATGCTGATGCCAATGGTAAGACTAATAATTAATTCCATACTTGTTATCATCAATTCAGTCTTCTTCCCCCAGTTCTCAGAATTGTGTGTTTTCAGCAGAAAGTAGCAACTGTGTGTAAGGGTCCATTTACATAGAAAGATTATCTGCCAAAGATTTGAAGCCAAAGCCAGGAATGGTTTTGAAAAGGGGGAAAATCTCAAGCTTTCCTGTATGACATGATCTGTTTATAGTCTGTTCCTGGCTTTGGCTTTGAATCTTTGGCTTCAAATCTTTCTGTGTAAAAGGACCATTAGACTTTCTCACTGTCTAACCCTTCTAAGGTATACAAGTTCTTGACTGACTTTATCTGCAACATTGTAGCTTTTTTGTAATGCTGGGAGGGTTAATCACCGAGTTAATTAAAAACTTGACCTGAGAATAACTCTCAGCATTAGAATTTACAATGTTGCAGATAAAGCCTGTCAGGGACTTGTTTACATCAGCTATCTCATAAGGATGGAGGGGGAGAGAAAAGCTCACATACAGATTTTGTATCTTCAGCAGAAAGCAGCAGCTCAGAACTGGGAGGAGAATAAATAGATAATTATGTCTCAACACGAGCAGCTACATATCAAAAGTTATGTTTCAGTGGAATCCCTTTTTAAAGGGATACTCCAGAGGTTGAGAAATTTATATAGCTTTGTAAACAATTGAAGGCTTGAAGTTTTTAAATGGTAATCGCAGTTCTGTATAATTTTCTAACATTCGTAGATTTGAAAACTTTTTTTCTTTTTGGTACCCCTTTAAAAAGTGTGCAATGTGTAGTCTATTTATGTTAAGCCTTCTTTGGTTAGCACTGGATCGATTACCATGTCTCTGAAGTATAGTTTAATTTATTTTATTTTTTTCTGCCGTTTGGTTTTTACCATGTGTACTACAAAAATCTATTGCTGCCCCGAAGCAATCAACAAGCATCAAAAGGGTGAAGCTACTTTAGAAAAACACATCTGCCTAAAACAGTGCCACTGTCCTTGGGCTTGTGTGTGTGTGGCATTGCAACTTCATTAAAGTGAATGGTTGCAATACCTCACTTGGAAGAAAGCAGCCATGTTGTAATCCTGGATAATGTGCTTTATAACTGAGAAATATATACACACACCAAGAAGAACCCAGTTCAGTAACCCATCCAATAACATATGACCATCAATGGTATAGCGTTTCATCATAAAATGCCAGACAACCCCCTCTGTAAGCCAAGAATGAGCGATCCAGTGAATGAATTCCGCTTCATAGCTTCCTACTAGCAGCAAAATATTTGTTCACTCTGAACTAAATAAAAATGTCCCAATAAAGTATACAAAGGCAAGATAAGGTAATAAAATATTTTACAGAGGTGCGTATTTTACTCTTGGTTTACACAGACAAGCAGTCATAGGTCAGCGAGGGCACAATGTAGTCTGCAAAGCTGTAACATTTATCCGAGCTGACATCCATTGTGGTAGACCAGGACATTGCTCATTTGCCATGTGAGCTTAAGAGAAAGGGCACTTATACTACTTGGTAAATATCATATAACTTTACAGCACAATTACACTGACTTACCCCATTATCTCCGATCATGCGGTTGTGTCTAGGGAATAGGCGGAGAGCTGCTGCCTCTTCTTGTACATTTACAGGGTGTGCACATAGAACTGAGGATGTGTCCCAACTCTCTTTGCCATATGCACAAACCCAGAGATTGAGGTTGACTTTTATTTTTTTACTACCACTGCAGTCTTTGAGCCAAAAGTACAAACAATGGGAAATATAAAGAGGAATTGTACTTCTCCTCCCTGCTAGATCAAAAACTGTAATGGTAGTTTTAAAAAAAAATTGCCTTGTGTGACGGCAGCCTTTCCTATATGTATAGCACAATGGGAATTTAAAGGGGTAGTGCAGCACTAAACAATTATTCACCAAATAACACATATTACAAAGTAAGACAACTTTGTAATGTGTGTTATGCATGTGAATGGCCCCCTTCCCCTTGTTTCCCCCCACCCACGCTAGACCCCGAAGTGTGGTGCATGATACTCACCGCATCTCGTGTCGACCCCCGTCCGCCATCTTGGGACAATGGCGTAATCTTTGGGAGGCTGGTCAAACTGCTTCAGCCGTCCCTCATACCAGCCCACCTCTGCCGCATCATCAGCAGTTCAGCCGCGATTGGCTGAGCATAACTGTGCTCAGCCAATCGCGGCTGAGCACAGTTAGGACGTGGCAGAGGGGGGGCTGACATGAGGGACGGATGGAGTGGTTCGGCCAGCCTCCCGAAGACTACGTCATTGTCCCAAGATAGCGGACGGGGGTTGACACGAGATGCGGTGAGTATAATGCACCACACTTCCGGGTCTAGCATGGGTGGGGGGAAACACGGGGAAGGGGGCCATTCACATAAATAAAATACATTACAAAGTTGTATAACTTTGTAATATGTGTTATTTGGTGAATAATTGTTTAGCGCCGCACTACCCCTTTAATCTGATATGTAGTGCATTTTGTTGTAGTTTTAGGTTTTGAGGAATCTATTAACAGTACATTGAACTTCAAATTTCACATGTGACTCAGTTTCCTGCAAATATCCCACTTTCATGTCATGCCCACTGTGCCTCTAGAAGTTGACACATATGGAGTTGCTTAAAGGGGTCCTCACACTGTAGAGCAGATATAGTGGCCCATAGCAGACTGCCTGTGACTCTTAACTGATGATTTACTTACATGACTAATCAAATGGCAGATTTAAAATATCTGCTACCTAGCTTGCCTGTGGGTTTTGCACAAATGAGAGGGACTTCAATTTCCGAATTTCAAGTTTTAAGTGAATTTCTTTTTCCATATTCACTGTGATTTAGTATTGAGTCTAAATGACAAGCCACTAGTGTTCATGCAGGAGCCGGCTATCATCCTATTGTGGAGTATTCCTAGTAAGCTTTATACTAACTGTGTCCTTATTTATCTGACTATTTATTCATTTTGTTTGTGTTTTTTTGTGAACTGGTTTATGGACCTCTTTAAGTAATAAAGAGCAATTAATGTGAATTCTCCATACTGTGCATTGTGTGCCAACTGTACATTTTAAATATCTTACATATTGTCTAATACATTCCCACATGTTAGGGGCAAAGCCATAGGCTAAAACTGTGTCATTGCCACCATTAAAGAACAATTGCTGGAGAGGATGAAAGAAATAACATGCACTTACCTCCCTGGCTCCAGGATGGTGGTTGCATACTGATGCTCTGGCCCCCTCCTGGTAGGATAGAGGACCTGGGATGTCCAAACCCCCCCCCCCCCCCCCCCCTTTCAATCTGCCATTTAAACTTTTTTTCATTTTCAAAACAGAACATTGACTCCTTATCAGCCCTCCATCTAAAAGGGGAGGACAACAATTACAAGATTTTTTTGAAATGATAACAAAAAGGTATGGATCACCATCCATAGACTTGTTTGCCACTTATATCTTAACTGGGGTCCAGAGAGAGGTTACACCCTCCCTCCCTTCTGTCTGATACCCAGGATAATCAAGAAGGTGAGACAAGACATGGCAACAGTCCTTCTGGTGGCCCCCAAAAGGTTCACCTGCCTGAGAGTATTATTAATCATTCAGCTGTGGATTCTTTCTGCCGGGAGGATCTCCTGCCGCAGGGCCCAGTGAAACATCCTGGTGCGAGTCTCAAAACGGGATAGCCAGATATCTCTAGCCTGTTTCCAAGGGGTACTCCTCCCAGCGTACACACAGTAAACACCTGCTCTGTAGATATTAAAATATAATTTATTTTTTTTTTATTTTTTTTTTTAGAAAAGTGAGGATCTTAGCAAACTATCTGATCAAACAGAGTGTACCATGTCGCCACATTAAGGCGTCCTCGAGACATGGTTCCTACTCTAGCATTTTCACACTAGCAATGGCCTCTCCTGGGCTGAATAAGCCTACAACTGGGCAGATAGGAACCAAATGATCTCCTTTGTAGCAGCCTTGGGATATGAATGGAGTGCAAGCCAACAAAAGGTAGCCACCCCCCCCCCCCCCCCACATTCAACAGAAAAAAAGGGAAATTTTGGCAGCACATCTATGACTCTGTTCACACTGCCGGTTGCACGCTGCTTGTGGCTTAAGTACAGACAAAAAACAAAAGGTGCAACAGCAACCCACAGGTGCAAGGGCTTACCGTATATACTCCTCCCAGCGTACACACAGTAAACACCTGCTCTGTATATACTCCTCCCAGCGTACACACAGTAAACACCTGCTCTGTAGATATTAAAATATATATATATATTTTTTTTAGAAAAGGGAGGATCTTAGCAAACTATTTGATCAAACAGAGTGTACCATGTCGCCACGTTAAGGCGTCCTCGAGGCATGGTCCCTACGCTAGCATTTTCCCACTAGCAATGGCCTCTCCTGGGCTGAATAAGCCTACAACTGGGCAGATAGGAACCAAATGATCTCTTTATAGCCGCCTTGGGACATGGGTGGAAACTATTAGATATATTATAGGGAATATTGGAAGCTTTTGAGAGTATG